>NC_141876.1:187521818-187840000 GCF_056163025.1 Triticum urartu | reverse complement strand
TGGCTAGGATTAGATTTATAACGAGATAGAGCTCTGGTTTGGAGCTTCAGAATTACCGGTTAGCTTGTTCCCCTTTGTCAAGTGCACGGACGTAGTTCTCGTAGTACTGCTGATAAAAACTCTCAATTTCACGGGCATCGCTCTTCTTCACGCGCTTCGCGAGACTGGGGCTATTATCCTGTGGTGTTGCATAAGAGCAAAAACATAAAATTATGTAGTGGCATCTTTGGATTCGAGAGGGTAGTTATGCAAAATCCGATAAAAAATCCCCCAATCTTCCTGCTCCTAGACCCTATTTTGCTCTGGCTTTTAGGTTAGATTCAATCTTATTTTCTTTCAATCTTTCTCACCGTGTCTATTTCCCCGCTTCTTTTCCAAACTAGTAAAATTGAATCATTTCAAAAGGACGTCCAGAAAATAAGGCTAACCCAATTTGCCTCTCCAAAAAAAATAGAAAAATAAAGCGAGCAAAACGCTAGAAACTTCCATTTACTTTGCAGGATGTAGTAGAAACTAGAAACCAATTACCCGAGTCCCCATTCGAGATACGTGAAACTATTCTAGCCAAACCAATTGACCATAACTATCCGATTGCAACATGATTTCGACAAAACGAAGAAAGTATCGGAAATACCACTATCTAGTACATCTAATCTGCTCCCTCAAGTGTGAAACACAAAGGTGCTCCGAAATGAACAAGTAATACGTATGGATGATCGCCGAAAGCAAAATTTAATGCGAACGCTTACGAACATACTCCAAAATTAGCTCTCCAAAGCAAGGAAAAATGGCAAAGCCAGAAAAGTTCTCCAGGAAATCACACTAACTGTTTTTCTGCATAGACTCGTATGATTATGAATCAAAAGCAAAACATCCTCGAAAACCACGAATCGAGGCGCGCATGTGCCCCCAAAAAAATATAAGAACAAACGTTTTTGAACGTGGGAACACAAAACTTTTCCAAGTACACACAGCCTACACGGCATTGATCCGACGCCAAAAAAATGAACCAGGAGCGCTCGCTCTGCCACAAAATCCAAACCCAAACGCATCAAAACAGCATGCGAAATGCACCATACGTATCCCCGCGAAAACGAATGCACGTACAGAGGTAAGCGACTCGGGGGCGCTCGGGCTCGATCTCGGCGGCGACGCGCAGGATGGGCGCGATGCTGCTGAGCGTGGACGGGACGACCTCGTTGTCGAACACCTCCATGGAGAAGGTCGCCATGCCCAGGTGGGAGGGGAGGCAGGTGAAGAAATAGAGGTCCGGCCTTGCGTGCCCGTGGCTATTTATACGTCGATCCAACGGCCAAGATCAGCTGCTTCTCGGGAAAGGGAACCGCGGGGGAGACCGGAGGCGTCGGTGTGGTGGAAATGCTGAGCTCCGCTGCTTGGTGAGGGGTTTCTCTGTCTGGACGGTGGGGCGAGCGTCATGGCTGGCCGTTGGAACACTTCGCTGCCTTTTTATCACCTTAAAATTCGCTTACACACTAGGAAATGTTCTGCTGACAGCAGTGCCCCACAACGTTCAGCTTCGAAGAGGGTCTGTTTTTCTGTATAGAAAAGATTACAAGGTTCACACCTTTTGCTTTCTGCCGTTTCTCGGGCCCAGTGTCAGTGAGATGCAAGAATGACGTGTGAGTTAGTGGGGGTGCTTGCTGGTAGGAAATATTCAGGCCCTTTTCACCCGCGACGCGATACCGGAGTTATACAGTGTCCGGCTGGACTTTTGTCCTCTTTCGCTATAAACACTACAACAATAGAAGCACCCTTCTAGAGATAAGAATAGCAAATGTTTTGAGGCACTGATGGAAGCATGCCAAGGTGAAGTTGACGATCTCTTTAGCGTTTATCCTTCTCTTCATCTTGCCCTATGTGCTCATGCTGTGAGTGCCGCAGGATGATTTAGTTCTGATCGAGTGCTTGACCCCTTGAGGAGGGCATATTCTTCAGCATCTCTCTTGTCGGATTGTATCCCCGTGACCACGTCGTCAAAGAGACAGTCTTTCTTTGGTTTGGCCCACCGATTTACCGTCGTTGGTGACACTCTTCTGAGCCCCTAGATTCGCCGAAGTATGAGATCCTGAATGCATCCTTTTTCTTTCCACTTCATCTTGGGAATCTGGAATGGTTGTTTATGGCTGGGTGTGACAGATCAGACTTCATTTAGAATCAGACCTTCTATCTATCTATCTAGCTGTATTGCCACTCCAACGGTTCTTTTTTTTGATTATGCCCCGTATCTCTCTGAGCCTATTTGATCTATTTGCTATATCCAAGTTCGAGTGTGAAGTTCGCTCCGGTTGAAGTGTAGGGCTTCCTAATTCCTGCTTCGTCCTCCTATGAATGCACTAGTATAGAAGGTTGGCCCGTCACCGTATACCATCGTAAGATGAACTGGAAATTAGTAGTTTCAACCAGTTACACAAAATAGGCAAGTTGAGGTTTGTTCAGCGTGTGTTGTGTTGCCTCCAACTATAACGAGGCCCTTTGACTTGAGGTACGATCTTACCTCTTAACGCGCTTTCCTGCTAGAAGAAGTGAGGGTGATGTCCAATGACCTGTTGAAGAAGCTTGCTGTGTAGATAGGTATCCGTTTCGTGAACCTAATGTAGAACCTGTAAACTAAAGACTTGAGTCCCGGAACCGCAGCCATTCAAAAAGCTATCAATCTGATTCGAAATACCAAGGTTCGAAGACCTCTGGGGCATATCAAAGTACTTTCACTTGCCCCACAACAAGAATTTCTAGGGTATGTGAGTGGTGTCGGACGCTATAGGGGTTTGTGTATTCACATCAGGAGAAGAAAGAGGCTCTCATTGCTGCTGGGATAAGACAAAACCTTCTTCCTTGATCCATGGCGTCACCACTGCTATATTAAAAGAGTAATTCTATTGGCTGGATATGATTCCTGCAAATAAGTCTTGGGGTCATTCCGGGCTGATGCTTCCTAATTCTTCCTAGCTTTTGCTCCATTCATCACTATGGGGCACCACATATATAAGCATTGGGAGATTGATCTAATTGCAAAAGAAATGGGAAGCAAAGTGTTGGTTATCTAGCAAGTATAGAGATGATGCAGTATCTTCATTGGCGAGACAAGCAAAGAAGTAGATTCAAAAAAGCAAAGTCAAGCAAGCAGCAACATTGGTGACTTTATTGAGTCTTGTCCTAGTTGATCTGGAAATGCTCGAAGAAGCCTTTGACTCATCCAATGCTTAATTGGTTGTCCTAATTTCTTTCTTGGAAACATGTACGAAATGAAAGACTTATGTGAATAAGATAAGATCCAATTCTATGAGAACATTCACAATTGATCGATAGCTCACAAGCTACCTACTTATAGGCGGGGCATCAGTTGTAACAAACAGGGGAGTGTATTTCCCACTCCCCTGTTGGTTAAAGCAGACTCGTATGCTTCGTAGTAAAAACCTTCCTTTACCACAGGCAAGCTCTCCTCTGTCTCTGTATGCTTGGGTGAATGCCATAAGCGGATTTATGCTTTTTTTTATGGAAAACAGTTTGAAAGGGTCGACATAGCCTATCTTTGACCAGCTACCTCATATGAGATTGAAATAGAGAATAGAATGGAGTAGGAACACGAATAACTTATATGTAATCTAATATTCTTTTATTTGAATACTAGGAATCGCACCTGAATTCCATCAATCATTCGGTTAGAAGTCCTCTATTTCATCCTTGATGTTTCAATCGAAGGAGATACTCTATTTCACAATCTATCCATCTGGATTCCTCTTTTTAAAGAAAGTCTTTCCTGGATCCTGAAAAAACAAGAAAGAACAGAATGAGAACTAAGAGTTCTTTCAGTCGAGCAGTTGAGGGAACGAGTAAGATACGTTTGTCAGTCTACTATTCTTTCGGGAAGGAATTGAGCCTCAATCATCATACGCAAAGAAAGAAATCCTTCGATAGTGAGAACATTCAGAGTTAGTAGTTGAGTAAGTATAGATTCACTCCGATTACCAAACGGGCGACTTTACAACTTAGGGAGCAGCAGGCCTTGTGTTTGTGGTGAAGGTACTGGAATCTTTTCAATATGAAAATAGGTGGTATCCAAAAGGACAAAAACAGCAACTAGGGATCTGGTGGACTACTGTCATGAGTCACAAGGCATTGGTAGACTGACCCACTCAGATGTTTGGCTATTTAACCTAAGAAGTATGTCTGGATGGATGACTTCACAGTCCAAGATGGTAATATCGATTGTTCATCTAATTCACCAACGTGACCAACCACAATGAATGTCTTTAACCGCCTTATCAAACTTGGATTACAGCCTTTTCTATCTCTGTGTAAAGTCAGTCAGTCCCAGTGTTGGGCAGAGCCCATTGTCAAAAGATCGTTTTGCTAGGATGCTTGCTTGAATCTAGCTACTTCCAAAAAAGGCATTTTTCACTCTATACGGTATGGCTACAAACCGAATGAAGAAGTCAGAAGCAGTTCATCGCCTGTGGGAGCTTGCTGATAGTAAGGAAGCCATAATCTTTCTATCGGATTGCCTATTTGTCTATCTGTCTGGTGAAGAGAGAATGTAAGATACTCTCAATAGGGCAAGCACCCAATACCTCGTAGAGTCCAAAGCTCCAGCTCAAAGAGTTCAGGAAGACCAACCATCCACACTTGATTAGCTATTGTGCACTTCACCAGAACATGGTCTATGTCCTCCACTACCCCTTCACAAACATAAAAAAAACACTGAGACAATGGGAGCAAATTCCTTGAGACAAGAAGTTCGTTCTCTGCACGGAAGTCTATTCCAATAAGCTTTCCACCAAAAAAACAGAATGCAGGGAATGACCTTAAGCTTCCATACGCAAGAGAAATGAAGACCACCTTCCTCATTAAATGGCTGGCAGACCTCCCTGTATACTTCCTTCATCCTAATCGTCAGAGTGAACAGAAGACCCCCATGTCAAAGTATCAGAACAGATGCTTCTAGGAATTGGTACAGCTAAAATTTCTCGCACCACCTCATCAGGGAGAAAAAAAGCTAATAAACTAAGATGCCAATCCCTATTAGGAATGAGATAGTGGGAGAGAGACAAACCTTCCAACAGCTCTGACATGTTCATAGGAATAGGCCTTCTATTCAATGCAGTCCCACCGAGCCAAGGGTCTTATAACAATCGCACCGAATTACCATCTAAAATCTGCCACTGGAAGTTCTCTTTAATAGAATGACTGGCTTTACATATCTCCTTATTAATAGGAAATGAATGGGCAGCAACATAGAACCCATCCCAAGAACCCTCAAACCTCCCTGGAGAACACGGCTCCACAACGTATTTGGTAGCGAATCCACTTTTCCTTATCTGTTAACGTATACCTTTCCTCTGCCTATGAGCTAGCTAAAGATCCATCGTTATCCTTTCCGGCAATGGAGGCGGAATCAATGGTCATGTCAGGTTTCAGATTCAAAGAGAGATGTCAAGCAAGCGCCGAATCTGAGTACTCAACTTGCTCGACCCGCCTCTTCCACTAGACCTTGTCTTTCAAAGAGCAGCAGCCCTGCAAGCCTAATAGAACCTTGTTTCCCTATTACTTACTTTTGCTTTGAGCGTCGCACTCTAGCGGCTTTCTTTCCTATGGCTTGGATGGGGGTCCTCAACAAGATCTATATCGGTGTCATTATTTACTTATTTAGACGATAGATGATGATAGAGAGCAGACTGGCTCTGAGGAAGAATATCTTAAGTAGTTGAATCCGCTCCGCTAGGTTAAATTGTATGATCTGAATGTAGGAGGACTGCTGCTGGTGACACAATTTCTTTTGGGTCTGAAGAATGAACTCAGAGCTGCAGTGGAAGTGCAGGTGCCTAACTCAATTAGTGAAGCTGCATCTTTTGCTCAATCAAGTGCGGGAAGGAGTTTTGGAGAGAGGCAGGCACTACATGAACAAGAAGGACAGTAACTAGAATTATAAGTCGGCTGCCCCGCAACAGCAAGGCTATGTCTCAGTCAAAGTTCGACAAGGGGCAAAACAGTTGCTGTCCTAATAGAAGTTCATGTCGATCCAGCCAAGCCAGTGCCATCATTAGAAAGTCCGGCCATTTTAGTTTCAGCCAGTTCAAGTTAGGGCAAGGAGGAAAGGAAGAGAGTAATGCAAGGATGTAAAGAATGAGGCGCTAGAACAGACTGGCCCGCAGGCTTCCAACCTGACACCGCTTTGCTACTTTTCGAAAGAGGAAGAGAAGTTGCTTGTACGAGACTGCGCCTCCCGGCTGGAAACTCCAATGGCATTTTCGGTAAATGAAAGCAAAGCGAAGCTTTACGACCAAGGAGAGATAAGCATATTTTATGAATGATAGAAGGAGTGCTCCCCGAGCACAGGCTCGCTTGGAAGGATAGAGCGCCGCAAGACAAGATGGCATATTGAAGGGAAGGCTATGAAAAGAATTCTGGTCTCTCGAACGCCTGGCATACTTGTGACGCCCCCGATTTGACCGTACACTAATCATGCACGCAAATGTGTACGATCAAGATCAAGGACTCACGGGAAGATATCACAACACAACTCTACAATTAAAATAAGTCATACAAGCATCATATTACAAGCCAGGGGCCTCGAGGGCTCGAATACAAGAGCTCGATCATAGACGAGTCAGCGGAAGCAACGATATCTGAGTAAAGACATAAGTTAAACAAGTTTGCCTTAAGAAGGCTAGCACAAACTGGGATACAGATCGAAAGAGGCGCAGGCCTCCTGCCTGGGATCCTCCTAACTACTCCTGGTCGTCGCCAGCGGGCATCACGTAGTAGTAGGCACCTCCGGTGTAGTAGGAGTCGTCGTCGACGGTGGCGTCTGGCTCCTGGGCTCCAACATCTGGTTGCGACAACCAGGAAGAAAGGAAAGGGGGGAAAAGGGGGAGAAAGCAACCGTGAGTACTCATCCAAAGTACTCGCAAGCAAGGAGCTACACTACATATGTATGCATTGGTATCAACTGGAATAAGGCTATTATATGTGGGCTGGACTGCAGAAAGCCGGAATAAGAGGGGGATAGCTAGTCCTTTCGAAGACTACGCTTCTGGCAGCCTCCGTCTTGCAGCATGTAGAAGAGAGTAGACTGAAGTCCTCCAAGCAGCATCGTATAGCATAATCCTAACCGATGATCCTCCCCTCGTCGCCCTGTGAGAGAGCGACCACCGGTTGTATCTGGCACTTGGAAGGGTGTGTTTTATTAAGTATCCGGTTCTAGTTGTCATAAGGTCAAGGTACAACTCCAAGTCGTCCTGTTACCGAAGATCACGGCTATTCGAATAGATTAACTTCCCTGCAGGGGTGCACCACATACCCCAACACGCTCGATCCCATTTGGCCGGACACACTTTCCTGGGTCATGCCCGGCCTCGGAAGATCAACACGTCGCAGCCCCACCTAGACCAACAGAGAGGTCAGCACGCCGGTCTAAACCTAAGCGCCCAGGGGTCTGGGCCCATCGCCCTTAGCACACCTGCACGTTGCGTGGGCGGCCGGAAGCAGACCTAGCCTAGTGGCGTTCCAGTCCAATCCAGCGCGCGCCGCTCCGTCGCTGACATCAAGAAGGCTTCGGCTGATACCACGACGCCGGGATACCCATAACTACTCCCGCGTAGATGGTTAGTGCGTATAGACCAAATGGCCAGACTCAGATCAAATACCCAGATCTCGTTAAGCGTGTTAAGTATCCGCGAACGCCGACCAGGGCCAGGCCCACCTCTCTCCTAGGTGGTCGGAACCTGCCCTGTCGCTCCGCCTCAAAGATCCACACAGAGGGCCGTTGGGACAAAGGTCCTTTCAGCCCCCAATCCGTGAATCACTCGCGGGTGCTCCACAAGCCGACCCGTCTTTAGTCACCACATGTATCATGTATAAAGCATATAGTATGTACCCGTGATCAACTCCCGAGTGATCACGGCCCGATAGTATAGCATGGCAGACGGACAAGGATGTAGGGCCACTGATGAAAATACTAGCATCCTATACTAAGCATTAGGATTGCAGGTAAAGGTAACAACAGTAGTAGCAAGGACAGGCTATGCATCAGTATAGGATTAACGGGAAGCAGTAACATGCTACACTACTTTAATGCAAGCAGTATAGAGAAGAGTAGGCGATATCTGGTGATCAAAGGGGGGGCTTGCCTGGTTGCTCTGGCAAGAGAGAGGGGTCGTCAACACCGTAGTCGTACTGGGTAGCAGCGGCGTCGGTCTCGGTGTCTAGAGAGAGAAGAGGGGGAAGAAACAATAAATATAATGCAAGCATATGCATAGTGATGCATGACATGACAAGTTACGGCGTTAGAGGTGCCCTAACGCGGTAGTAGGTGATACCGGTGAAGGGGGATAACATCCGGGAAAGTATCCCCGGTGTTTCGCGTTTTCGGACCGGTGAACCGGAGGGGGAAAGTTGCGAGTTTGATAGGTTAGGGATGCGTGGCGGACGAACGGACTGCGTATCCGAATTCGTCTCGTCGTTCTGAGCAACTTTCATGTTGAGAATATTTTAATCCGAGTTACGGATTAAAAGATATGATTTTCTAAAGATTTTATTAATTTCTGCAAATTTAATTAATTAATTATTTAATTCAAAAAAAATGAATTTATGACATCAGCATGATGTCATGCTGACGTCAGCAGTCAACAGAGTTGACTGGGTCAAACTGACATGTGGGTCCAGTGGGACCCACCTGTCATACACTGTTTAGGTTAATTAGGTTAATTAGTGATTAGGTTAATCTAATTATAATTAATTAACTTAATTAATTCCTTAATTAATTAATTAATTATTTTTATTATTATCATATATTTTTATTTTTATTTTTAATTCTTTTCCTTTTTTTATTAAAACGTTCTATGGGGTGGGCCCCCCTTGTCATAGGCCCCTGGGGGGCCGTAACAGGCGTGGTTAGCGGGCGCCCGTGCACCCGAAAGGGGCAAGTGGGGGCGCCGGCGGAGGCCGTAGCCCAGTGCGGCGGGGTGAGGCCGTGGCCTCGGCGAGGCTCGCCGGCCAGCCGCGGCAGGCGGAGGCGTGCGCAGGGAGCGGTGGCGCTGCGGGCCGTCGCGGGGCCGCGCGGTTGGAGCGGCAAGGCGAGGAGCGGCGCAGGAGGGAGCGGAGCAGGGCAGGGCGGCTGGGACACCGGAGCGCTCCGTGAGCGGGCGCGGCCAGCCGGCGGGCAAGGGCGCGGGCGAGGCCACGCACGAGCGGGCGAGCGCGGGGCTGCAGCGGGGTTGTGCCGGGGCGCACGGCTTCCGCAGCGGAGCAGCAGCAGCCGGGCTGCACGGCGGAGGGAGAGCGGCGGCAGGGGGCGGCCAAGGCGAATCCGGCGGGGCGCGCGTGTACGAGGACAGGGGGAGAGGAGGCCGGGGGCCTCACCGCGGATCCGTAGGGACTGGGGCAGCGGGGGTCGAGGTGGTGGCCGGGGACGACGTCGACGGGGAGGAGACGAGGCCGAGGCGGCGGCGTGCGTCGACGGCGTTGGCGACGAGGAGACGAGGACGACGGGGCGGCACCGTGGCGCTGGGGAGGCGGTTAGGCGACGGAGATCCGGGGCGGTGGCGATGGTGAACGGCGGCGGGGCGACGGGGATCGACGGCGGCGTCGGGCCGATGGGATCGGGGGGGGGGGGGGGTTCGCCCCGATCCAGATCGGGGGAGGGAGCGAGGGGGGGGGGCGAGTGGGGGAGAGTGGGGATCGGGTGAGGGTTAGGGTTCGGGGGGGGGGGGGGGTGGACCGGGGTTAAGTGGTGGGGGGTGTGGGCCGGCCTGGTGGGGGGGCTTTCTCTCTCTTTTTTTTATTGTTTTCTGTTTTCTTTTTATTTATTTTCTTTTCTGTTTTTATTTATTTATAAACACTTAGGCATTTTATAAAATGGTGAACCTTACACCATAATTATCTTTGTAATATTTGGCAACCACCGAACATTTTTGTTTTAATTTTTGAAAACTTTTATTGTTTTCTTTTATTTGAATTTTGAACTTGTTTCGGTTCTGAACTATCGAGAGTTTACCACAGTAACCGTGGTGACGTGGCATCATTAGCGGGGAATCACTGTAGCTTAATTATCCGGGCGTTACAATACTAATATGAGCCGCATACTTGAATACTAGTGACATATTGGAGGAAAGGAGATTATTGGAATACTAGAGGGAGTTACGCCCATAAGAACTGCTGGCTGTAAACGCGACTTGCTCTGCTCCTCCTAAAACCCTTTTCGATAGTAAGATAGATATAGATCTAAAGGGCCTAGAAGGGCAAGCATGGACCGAATAATACACATACTCTGTCTAGATAGACGATTTCTTCTTTCATTTCCACTCAAATAAAAGCACTTTCTTTCAAGCTTATTTGCTTGAAAAAGAGCAAAGCAATTCCAACATAAACTGACACTTTAGGATCCTCTAAGCCTTTCTATAGACCCGTAAGGTACTAAAAACGAAAAACTAGCACTACTAACACAGGCTGAAGAGGATGACCTCGAAAAAGAATACAATTAAAGATGTGGCCTTCCCTCCAAGCACATATATGGATATGGAGCACTCTTTTCCACCCTAAAAAAGAATAGCCAGAGATGGCTTTCTTTCCGTATCAATAGGTAGCCTTCCTTGCCTATGGCTACTTTCAAATGAAAAGGTCAAAAAAGAACTTGATGTAATAGGCTCACTTCATTAATGCTTTCAAACTCGATTGTAAACTATTCCCACCTAAAAGATAAGCTTACTACTTCAAATAGGTAGATGGAAAGAAAGCCATATTTTCCATCTTATTTATATATTCCATTCCAGCCATTGACAACAACTCACTCTTTTCGAACTGCACTTTGAAAGCCAAACCCAAGAAAGACCATATCAACTACTCTCCAAATAGCAGGATAAATCACGGAATTCAAATGGAAGACAGAAAGAGAAGGCAATTCAAACCTAATGGCCAAACGAATCCAAGACAGAAATACTTATAGCCAGAAAAGAATAACAAGAGAACGAAAACAACTCCATATTCTACTGGCCTGCCTCTCTGATCTACTATCCAACTGCCATGGAAGCACCACTGTTCACCCTAGGCTCACATTCTGGCACTTCGTTCGCTGTGTACTCAAAGGACTTGCTTGTCTTTTGACTCGGGCAAAAACCGCAGGAGTGAATTGACTCGTAATTATACAAACAAATGACCCAGCTGGCCTTCTCCTATCCGGGGAATCATCGGGACATGCTTCACTTAAAGTGATTATACCACATAGTTTAGGGAAGCGAAACCATAGTTCGGGTTAGTTCACGCTAGATTATCGAAACTTGTAACACCTGTTAGAACACATCAGGAAAGCGCAAAAGATTTCTATTTGGAGTTCGCTCGTTTAGTTGCTCGATCGCTGCCATCCGCATTGGGCTAATTCAAATCCTATGCTCCATGCTCTTGCGGGTTTGCTCCATTTGAACTTGTCCACACTGGCATAACCAGTATCTCCCCGGAACTAAGAGGCATGGATACCCATCTTTATCGATTCAAAGAAATGAATAAGTATCAGCGAGGCGGGGAATACGGGCCCGGTAGAGATAGGGATGATCGGCAAGCGCTACGAGCGGGGCCGATGTTTCGTGTTGTGGGTGGCCATCGGATTGTTCAGCGTGCCCATGCAGATCCCTACCAATGTCCTAGACTACAAGTTCGACAAACTTCCGGCTTGGGTCAGGATACAAAGTTACCCGGGATGGGCTTGCCCTCTGGATCACGCTGGGTCCTTGCTTGTTCCAACGTCATGCTAGGAATGTATCACGTGCCCATGCAAACCAAAGGAAAGCAGATACAACTATTACAGATCCTAGTCCTATTTCCCATCAGAACATAAGGGAGTGGGCTTCCTTTGTAACAGCTCTGTTCTGGTCGTGGCTCACCTCACTGGACCAACGCTTCTGGTCGGAAGCTGGTCGATCGCCTGGTCGGCAACCGGCACAACACCCTTGCCAGTGGGATTTCTGTTGGTTTTCGTACTATGCGCAATGAAAGTTTCCAAAAAAGGAGAGCTCTAAAAACAGCGTTCTACGGGGAGAATGTGATTTTTGTATACTTTGACCCATACTGGCATGAAACTGATCAGAAAAAGGACCTCAAAAACACCCATTTATTAGGGGAATGTGAAAATTGATGGTTTTCGCCCATACTGGCATGAAACTTTCTCTTTTATTGAGCTCAAAAACAGGCAGAGGGAGATCAGAAAAAGTGTCAAATCTAATAGAACAGAGAACGATGGCCCAAACAGAACAGCTTACTTCCTCTATCCGAGTTGGCAATCAATATCAAGATCAGAGCGCGAGAGCAATGAAACAACAAGTCCACCGTCCCTTCACCAGCCAAAGAAAGGAGAAGACTAAGCAGCTCAATAGGGTCTCGAGTACGACTATAGTACCAAAGCTTGGTGCTTCTACCAGTCAAGCAATTACCACGGGTGGATATTCAATAGAAAGCCTACTTGAGTAGGTCAAACAGCGGGGATCTCTCAGTTCCAATGGCTGGATCTCAGAATCGCGTAGATGGGTAGAAGTAATGGGCAAACGCACCTAAGTTAGAGATTTCAACTACTACGGTAGTGATGGGGTGCCTGTTTACCTAAGTAGGCCTAGTTCTTTCTATAATGAGCATTCGCGTCCGGGGACTTTGATCCAACTTCAGCCGATGGGGAAACGGCAAGGGATGCACCGGTATCTGGACACGTGATGGACCCAGTAGTAAATATTCCTTTGTGGAAGGCTTTGGTTATACCTGGGTGGCAAAGCGAAGTTTCTGGTGGGTAGGTGTCTAAAACAACCCTCTGCAAGGAAGCACGCCCGTATCAATCCTTTAATCGGAGACTAGACTAGCATTAGGAAGGACAAAGGAGACAGACATAATTTACATCAGAAAAAATGGACTTTTTGAAGTTTGAGTGAGGATAATTGTCTTAAATTTCGGAGAATCGGCTGAAAAAACACGGAATTGTCTTCGCCTTTGTAAGCAAAAATGTCCAGTAAAGCCTATCTCGCTTTTAGCCTTCATGGTGAATGGTCCACCCTTTCTTTGAACCTTGTCAATGATCGAACGAACTTACAGATATGAACTGAGTGCCATTTGATGAGTAAGATCGAACAAGGGAGAGGGATATGGAAAGGATGAAGTAATGAAAGAGGAAGTCATTGCTAGTAGTAACGACTTGTCACGATCCATTGGTTCATATAGAATCCATGTCCTAGGTCTATCAAAAAACATTCTTTTCGCTAAGCGTATATAATAAAATAGAGTGAAAGGGTCCACCCCGAAACCAAGGGGGTACTAACTAACAGCTGAGTCCTCTCCGAACCGCAGGAGATAGTTGCCCATCATACGGCTCACCAACTTCACTTGCCTCTAAGGGGGGCTCGCTCCGGGCAGGTTCGGATCACTTACTATACACGGCCCTACGAAGGGGTTAGGAGCGTTTTCAAGATGATTCTTTCTTTGTCGAGACGAAAAAGGAACCCATCTTTTCGATTGAAAAATGTGAGTCTGTTTTGCCCACTTTATCCATCCCCCTCTATCAAAATGATCAAAAAGGCATTTCAAATGCTTCTTATTCCCGTGTTTGATATTATCCATCTCTGCCCCGCTTCCATGTGGGCAGAGACCCCTGTAGAGAATGAAGAGGAGCCAAGGATCTTACTCTCAAGAGTGCTTCGATAGGCTCCACTCTCTCCCCTGAATAAGTCAGGCTCCATTAGCCTGGGCTGAGATGGGGATAACGAGTCGACGATTGAAGCCCCCAACGTTCTGCCAGACACTGGACAGGGGTAAGCTCTGTAAATGTGTAGAGCCAAGTGTAGTGTGGTGTAGTAGTAGGCACTTCTAGGCCCCTTCCCGGCTACTGGATCACTCCAGTGCTTCGGGTACTACGGACCCTCTGCCATCCATTGCAGCAGAGCCGTTTCATGAGCGGGGGGGCTAAGCGCAGTTCTTTGAATCAAAGGTTTCATGAAATCGAAATCGATTCTTTTTTAGATATCTGGATAGATGGATGGATCTATCTTTCTATTCAGATATCTTTTGCAATCAGCCCCAAATCCTTGATTTGGCCAGGAAACAAAGCACTGCTTTGGGCCCAGGAAGCGAAGGGAATGAGCTCGGCTGCTTCTCCCCCACACTTCTTTATTTCTCCGTGCCCCTTCCGCATGCGCTTCGCGCGCCATTGGCGCTTTTCTCTCCTCTTATTTCTTCATTGGAGGGTTCGGATGGACTTCGCCGTTCTTTCCCAACGAAAATGGAAAGGGCTGTATCACATCGAGATGTCGATTCATTTTCCGCCCCAAATGAGATGGGGAATTAGTCACCTCTGTCCCTTCATCTTTTTGAAAGGAATCGAGGCCCGGCCTGGCTCGCGTCGTTCCAACAACCGACGGGGAGCACCTCAGTATACGATCGCGCGCAGTAACTGGGAGTCCTATTACACCTAAGGCCAACTTCCATTCACCAAACCCAGGTTCATCTCGTGTAGTGATTGTGGACTCGTACAAGGATATGGAGTCGACGGTTGATGTATCAGACTCGACCCTGTCTTTCGTAGCATGCATTCCCATCTGTGTTGCAACTGATTCGGTAAGCTACGTGTCCGGTGCACGGAAAACTGCCTTCGGTCTCCCAGCCTTACTCATGGCAACCTTCCGGCCGCCCAACGACCTATAACGCTAGTCACTACTGCCACTGGGGCTAGGAAGTAAGCCCCACAACCCAAAGCGGCGAAGAACAAATAGAATTTGCTACAAAAGCCGGCTAACGGGGGTATTCCTGCGTATGAGAACATTGTAATGGAGAAGGTCATAGCCGAAATAGGATTCGTTTTGGCTAGAGCGCCCAAATCCGCTATATATTTGACACGGGTTTGCCGTAATGCTGGAACTATGGCGAATGCATCTATCGTCATTGATGCATAAATAAATATACCAATTAGTAGTGATTGAATTCCTTCTATGGTTCCACATGAGAAACCAGTACGAATATAACCTACATGTCCAATCGAACTATGAGCTAGAGGTCTTTTGACTTTCGTTTGGGCCATGGCGGCCAGTGCTCCTAAGATCATAGAAGCAATGCTGCAAAAAAAGAAGATTTGTTGTAATGTACCCCCATAGGAAGCAACAATAGAAACACGTGACATATTTGCAGAAATAGAGATTTTAGGCACAATAGAAAGGAATGCTGTCACCGAGGTGGGTGAACCCTCATAGATATTAGGTGCCCACATATATAGAGTCAAAAGAGAGATTGAGTCCGAGGGAGAGGGGGGTTTTCTTGGGGCTCGAGAGATTGAATAGATAGGGCCCCACAAGTTGTTAATTCGCCGCTGGGGAATTCACACAAAAGGGAAGGACTTATTCTCAACGAAAAAAGTGCTCTCTGAACCGAACGTGAAAGTTGTTTTCCATCAGACGGCTGTTCACGTAACTCCACTCTCGGCTTGGATTATATATCCATTTGGTCCGCTCTCGGCCATTCCACACGCTGCCTAGCAGAGACGTGGTTATCTGAAGTGGATTCTCTCTTTTGTAGTAGATGCCGAACCTGCTGCTCAGTGGGCGGGCGCAGCAGCTACATGGACCCCTTTCTTTATGTTGTTGCCAGCGCTTTCCCGGGCCGAGCCGGAATTCTTTATTAGAACGTCGGCAGGCAAAGCCCGAAGGAAGGCTGCTATCCCCTCGGCCTTCTTCCTTTTCGATGAAAAACAAATCGACATCTCAATCTCCGAAAGCGTTTTCCTTACCCAGCTAATATCCCCCCTTCGTCGAGCCTTTCCTTTAGTGGTAAGGGATATGCACCTTATCTGAACGTCGGCAGGCATTCCGGAATTCTCCTTTTTTGGCCCCGGGTGAACATAGGCTCAAACATGATTGGAGGGGTCCTAGCTATGCCATGCGTTCAATAAAAAAAAGCAAGCCTCTGGGAAGCTGCAGGGATTACAAAAAGAGGGTGCTTTCCTGTGTTGCACTGAAAAAAGGACAAAGGAGAAGACGCTCTTCGACTTTCTTTCTTCCTCCCGCGCCCGCCTAAGCCCGGCCCGCGTTAGAGGGGAAGATTAGCAAAGCGGAAAAAGACAGAGGGAGGGGGAGCTGCATCTTATTCTCTTCGCGAGAACTTCAGGATCGGAGAAGCATTCGGAAGGGGCGAGGCCTTCATTTCGTTGGCAGAAGCAGAAATGATCCAATCCATTCGGGGCTTCGGGGAACCCAAAAACGAACTCTGTTTACTTTTTTCATAGATAGATGATATATATAGGAATAATATATACATCCCTTTACTTTAGATGTCTATGTATCTATTTTGGAATCATCTCCCGATTCTCTTTTTTTTTTCTAATTCGCACTGCTCTTCCTCTCTAAATTGCATCAAAGAAAATAGAGAGAGAGAGAGCAGATGGATCCTATCCCCTATAACGAACACTCATTCCTATCTATTGATAGAAAAGAAAGATCTTCGTCACGGACTTTTTCTTTGTTCTTTTTTTTAGATTGGAGGAATTCCTCATATCCAAGGCAGCTCCCCACAAACACCCCACCCATATGACTATGCCCCCTTTTGAATTGACAGTAGATTGGGCTTCATAGCTACTTTCATTCTAAAGACGAATATTAGTCAATAGGCAGGCTTCTTTCAGTAGCAAACATATTCATTTTCACCGGGCTCCGCGCACCTTTGGTACTTCTGGAGGGCAAGCAGTTTTATAGTGACTTCTTTCTTAGGGTAGGGCGACGAATACTTCCAATTCCGGAAAGGTCATTGGGTCGCCTTTGGAAGCTAAAGCGAAAGTTGTAGAAAGCCGGGAGAAAAAGCGAAAGCTTGCTCGAAACGGCCTATACCCTAACCCTCGGAAGCGAAGACGCAAAGCGTCACTTTTTTCAAAAGGAAGGAGTTTTTTCTGATTGAATCCATCCATAAAGCCGCCAAGGAAACGAAGTTCGTTCCCTTTCATCAAGTGGGTAAGGTAGGCAAACCACTTAAGCTTTGCCTTAGACTGACGGAACAAAGCTAAGAAGTAGGCTGAATGGAAAAAGGAAAGGGACAAGGGCGGTCGTCGCTTGGCGTGAAGGCTGCTGGTTCGGTACGGTACTAAAGGTCCTCGGACTTCCAGGCGGTTTTTCTTTTGGGCTGCTGTGAACCCTTGGATCTCGCCAATACAGCCTCCTATGGTTTTCGTTACCGAGATATCTTTTCTTTTTTCCCAGGGATTTTTTGGGTAATCAGCTCCCATGCTGCAAACAGTCAAATCTGAACCTTGTCGCTCTTCTTTCCTCGTGGGCAGGAAGCACACCAGCAGCGTGCGTTGCGTGATTCCACTGTGTTTTTTGCACTTGACTGGGTGGACAGTTGACCGGAAGATAACTTCGATTCGCCCGGCCAGCAGGCGGGCGGCGTGCTTATCTTGTGTGACAACACTACAGAGCGAGTAGCTCTTCTAGTCGGGCAGCTGTGTGACAACACTCCTGAGAAAGCGGCGCTTTTGTGTAACATGCTATGGTCTCAACGCCCTTACGAGGTAGTGATGAGTTTCACGCGCTCTAAGCCCGGCCCGCACGCAGTTAGGAGGATTGGCCGCTATCTGAGCGGTACCACCCACCCTACCCTACTACCTATAGGGGGCCGTCCGTCCTACAGCCGCCCGAAAAGGAACTGCAGTAATCTGGAATAGGAATCCTACAGCGATAAAAAGAATCCCCATAAAAATACCACTAGATCGAGCACCAGTGATTTCGTATCCGGTCAAAATCTTGGCTAATTGATCGAAGTGGGTAGCTCCAGTAGACCCATAGATCATGGAACAAATAGGGTGGGTAGGCCCAACCACCACACTACACGTATAGACGCGAACCCCCCTCCTTACCGTACGTGCGACTCTCACCGCATACGGCTCGCACAAAGACTCCAAAATCCATCCTGAGCTTTTTATTCCACCTCTCCCTCCTCTCCAATCCTCGATCAAACTAGCCTTCCCCAGAAAGAAAACGTATCCGCTTTAGCAACAAAGCACTCATCCCTTGCTTGTTCTTGAGCGCGCAAGGCGCTCAAGACGGTGATTCTTGCTTAAAAAAGGGCTAAAGCACTCCAGCTTCGAAGCTGGAGTTTGCAACTTCAAAACTACAGGTTTTAGCCCTCCTGCTGGGTGGGCGCTTCCTTCGTCTATCGTATGTCTCGCTTGGCTTCGTCCCGAACCAAGGAGGCATGATGGCGGGCGCGTGCGTGTGCCGACTACAGAGACTACAAGCCGACGCCGGAAGCGACTCGCTTCTATTCTCGATTGGATATAGATGGGGAATCTCTATAGATCGTCTTTTTTTGACAACCTCTCTAAAACGCATACGAGAAAATTGCACTTCATGGCACGGCAAAAAAAAGAGCTTCGCTCGGTTGGCCCTCCTAGGCTTCCGCCTACTTTCTCTTCTCTTAAGTCTACAACTAGTGGGAGAGGCAGGATTCGAACCTACGTAGAAAACCTTCAACAGATTTACAGTCTGTCGCTTTTGACCGCTTGGCCACTCTCCCCTTCCCGGGGATACGCCCTCCTCAAACAAAGGGTTCCTGAATAAGAAGGATGGCGGCCTTCGTTCTTAAGTTAAGAAGAGCAAATGGAACTATTAGATTTGCTAGCGTTCCGGGAGAATAAATAAGGTCATTTAGTAAGTTCATAACAATTTATGTAAAGCAAGGGGCAAAGCTTCTACGACAGCTTCCCCCTCATTGCCATCGTCGGCCTTCCCCAGCTCCCCTCCTTCGTCGCTTCTGGCTAAGCATCTTTCGGCGGAGGAAAGGAGGCGACTAGTTGCTTCTGGCGAAGCAGCGAGTTCATGAGCAAGTGAATGAACGAGCAGCGAGTGAAGTGCAACAGTCGTAAGTAAGGCTCGCCATGTTCCTAAAAGGAGTAACCATCTTTTCTTCCCTTCTACTGACACTGAGCGAGCAGCAAGCATAGGCAATAGTTTCCGTAGGGATGGGGCGCAAGCAAGCGTTTTCAGGCTCCGCTAGCTAGCGTACTCTTCTGCTATCAATGAAACCGAAAGAAAAAACCAGTGCCCTTTCGTATAGATCGAGACACAGTACTTTTTCTTTACTTCTTCCATACTAGGAAGAATGGAAGGAAATCCTTCGATAACACTTCTTCCTTATTTGAAGAAATGATATCCGACGCCCGTGGAAACTCTTTCATTTCAAAAAAGTTCTTCTTCTTAAGAAGCAAATAGCATTTCCTATTGATTTGTCCCCTGGACTAGACCTATGTAGATTCGGAATTATCCGTCGCTACGCTGTTCCCAAGGACTAGCAAAATCGAAATAGCGAAATTCTTGGGTCATCTCAATGGGTTCAGAAACCACACGTTTCTCTGGATCATCGTAGCGTACTTCCACATATCCACTCAGAGGAAAGTCTTTTCATAATGGATGACCCTCGAAACCATAATCTGTTGATATACGGCGTAAATCCGGATGATTGATGGAAGAAACACCAGACATATCCCATACTTCTCGCTCCCACCGGCCGGCTGATGGAAATAGACTGACTACCGGAGATATTCGTGTTACTTCGTCTGCACTTGTTTGTACACGAATGCGTGAGTTATACCGAGTACTCAGTAAATTATGGACAACTTCAAATCTTCGTTTTCGAGAGGGATGATCCACTCCGCAAATATCGATCGAAACTTGAACCCTTGTATAGGTATGCCATTTTAGAAAGCACAACAATGGAAATGGGTAGTCAGTATTGGTATAAGATCTATTCCCATGTTCCGATCTTTTCATTTTATGTACCCATTTCTTGGGTAAAATCTCCCAACTATATTGGAAAATGGATTGGTTATCCATAAATGAAAATAAAGAAAGCTTTATTTTGGTTCCGCTTCTTGCTCTAAGCAGAAAGACTTGTCGGAAATCGCCGGTTGGGTTGGTCCGACCAAGAAAGGCATGGGAGTGGAGAGGCAGAAGTGAAAGACTGGCTACCAATAAAGATCCAAAACTGCACACTTTATATAGTTATGTATCCAGGATCGGCTGCATGCTCTAGTGTTGAATCGGGTATAGAACCCAGGATGCTTGGTTACAATTCTGAATCCGCTAAACCATCGCTCGGGGAAAAGTATTATACAGAGCGTTAGTACTTATTCTGATCCTTTCCTTATATTTAGATTCTAGTAGTTTATTTCAGTCGTATTCGTATCCTTACTGCGGTTTAGTAAGGGTAACAAATAAAAGTATGCAGGTTCTATTTTATTGTTCCGAGACATATGATGATAGCATTGAGAATGAGAAATCTTTGCAAAATGCACGTATTATTAAGGAGTTCTGGAACGATTACTACGCTAAGCTGTTGGATATTGACAAAACGAAAAAGACTTCTAATGTTGATATGTATCAGGATGATGTTAGAAAGTTGTTGATTAATGAAAAGAAGAATCAAAATGGTGTGTTTTCCGATACTGAATTAATAGATTTACAGAATCAAATTGCAAATTGCACAATGAAGTTCGATGAGGATAATCTATTTAAAGTAACTCCTAACATAGTAAAGTTCTTGATTAATAAAGATCAGCCTAACGCTAAGCAATATCTAAAGGGTTGCCTACCAAGTAGCTTACCTATGCTTAAGATGTTTGGTATCTATACGCTTGAGGCTATCATGATTCATGTACTAGGCTTGGTATTCAACACTCTTCACGAATCATCCGCAGTTAAGGCAGCTAGATTTATAGATCAACTTAATTCAACTGTACGAGAACAAGCAAGGTTTCTACAATACAAAGCACCAGGTAGTGGTAAGGTGGAAGCAGTACTCACTAGTAAGGTAGAATCAGTTAAGGATGTTGTTCAGCCCAAAGGTGCTAGCAAAAAAGAGAAAAAGAAAAAAATTCAGTGTCATTATGATATCGGGAAATACTTGCTCCAATTCATGATTGAAAGAAATGTTCTACATATATCAACAGATAGGGGAGTAACAAAAGAAGATCCAGTGCTGGTTCTTAAGAAAGGTCAAGGGTATATAGAGAATTCTTGTTATGTTATGTGCAATTTGAACATAAATCTGCTCCCTATCAAACTCAATCTTCCGATGCTTTGCAAACCCTTGGATTGGCAACCAGCAGAGAGGGGGTCTGATCCTGATACATTATCGGATCTGATAGGAGGTTACTTATGAAAACCCACGGGGGATATCTAGAATCACTTTCGGCTATTAACTTCCCATGACTTAAACCACTTCTATATAAAGTTACATAAAAAAGAATACAAGCAGATGTGTGATATTTTGAATGGGCTTCAGTCTCAAGCATTTGAAATAAACAAAAGGCTCTTGATATTTCTGGAAAAGAATCGTCAATGTTTAGTTGAGTGTGGGCTTCTTTTACCAAATGCTCTGGCTCGCGTGAATCCGACAGAAGCCTCAGACATATTGAGGGAGTGCTACTTCAATAACGTCAAAGGTATTAATAATGCTTGTAGCTATAACATACTGTTAAATAAATTATTAAAACAGGTGCAGCAGGCTAGTTATGAAGATTTTTTAATAAGACTTGCGTCAGCATACGAAGGTTATCAATTCTATTTGCCAGCATTCATGGACTTCCGTGGTAGAATCTACCGTTCAGGTGTATTGCATTTTCATGAGCATGATTTGTCAAAAAGTTTATTACTCTTTTCTGCTGATCATCCTCAACCTCCAGCACAAAACCACCTGTCAGAAAAAAAGAATCTCAGTCAACACTTAGCATGTGCTGCAGCCTTTAAGTATCCAAAGTTCTCAAACTTAGATGATGCCCTTAAATGGTATAACGAACACCAGACTGAAATGTTTACTTCGGACAAAAGTTTCATTCAATTTTCTGCGCAAGCTAGTGATCCATTTTTTTTCATAGCCAAGATCCTTTCTCAGGATGAAGGAGTGAGTAATTATCATCAGGTTCCAGTGACCCAAGATGCGAGTGCGAGTGCATATCAAATTATGAGTTATCTCTTGCTTAACTTAGAAATGGGTAGGAGAACGAATCTTCTTCCATCTTAAGACGGTAAAATCCAAGATGTGTACATGTGCTTGCGGGATGAGCTTAATAAATTCTTGGATACCAGATTGAATAATGTTACTAGTAGTAATTAGAAGAAAAAACTCATAGATTCTATGTTAACCAGAAAGTTCGTCAAAGGATTGTTTATGCCATCTCCACAGGGGTCCGTCCGGTTCTTCCTCAAATGGGTTGCCTCAATCTTTATCAAAGTTTTGGTATCTAGCTTATCCAGCTACAGTATAGTATACTCCTTCCTTGCTCGATAGAGCTCTTTGAATCCGCTTCAACTAAATGCGTAAAATAGAGTAATTTCTTCAAAAGCCAGTTTCTTTCAAGAAGGCAGGAGGCCCATAGCGAGTTACAATAGTGCCAGTTCTTGTATGGAAGGCCGTAATTCCGGTAACCTCGACTGCTCTTAGAATGATCCGGGCTAGCCGGGCACATCACATCAAAGTTAGGTCATTTGTCAAAAACATGGCAAATAGCTCAGTTGGTTTGGTAAGGGAGCTATTCTCTCACTTAAACCACTCCCATATTAGGTATTCTATCTCGTCTTAAAGTTCCCCCGCATTACCCATAACTTACCACCTGTATCTCCGGAACTCAAATCGCAAAATGACAATGCTTTCGATAGTCTGTACTAAATTACTTTGTACGAATGCACATCTCGGCCGTCGGGTAGCTGATCACCATTTCAAAGTCTATATCCGTGGTTCAAGAAATGGAATTGCTATTCTCGATTCAGACAAGACACTGATTTGTTTATGAAACGCTCTTCATTTTATAGGATCTCCCAGTCGTCAAAAAGGCCGTTCCTTCTTTTTAAAGACCAATCATTTATTTATTTATGAGATAACGGAAGAAATGGCGAGCTATTTAAGAAGCTATTTAAGAAATGTGAATTCTCATTGTTTCGATGATTCTCAATGGAAGATCGGGGCGTTTTTGACCAAATCTTTTGCAAATAAAAAAAAATTCCGTTCAAGAAAGAAGAAGATCAATTTTGGGTTGAACCAACAACCTGATTGTGTGGTTATTTTGAATGCAGATAGAAAGTCTTCGGTCATACTGGAAGCTGATCGATCACAAATACCTATTCCATCCTTAGTTGATTCTATGATCCCATGGGAATCCTATAAAAGAATCACTTATCCCATCCCAGCGAATGATCCTATACAGTTCGTATATCTATTTCGTCATTCGATCATGAAAACAGTGATTCTTGAACAGAATGCGATTAGTAGAGAAGCACAATCTCTCAGAGTCACTTTGAGTACGGGGAAGTCCGCAGGAGGGATGAGATCCGCCTGCTACTCCACCTCTTCTTCTTCCCCAATAGACGAAGAAGAAAATAGGGCCAAGGCGCTATTGGAGATGCGCAAAAAATATCCATCGGGAGATGGCGCTGACGCTGACGCTAACGCTCGCAAGGCGGTTTTGCAGGCAATTTCTAAAAATACTTTTTTTTTCGTTGAGCTCATAACCCGGTTTGGGCCGATTGACTCTGAGAGCGATCGAGGGGTCGCGGGCTCACACCTTGCTTTTGCGCATAGGATCGAAGAGATCCTAGAATTTAATGGAAAGAGCAGCGGCTCTCTGAAAGACCTCATTGATCTTAAATTGGATTTGGAAGACACCTCTAAAAGAGAGGAGATTCTACTTCCATATTTTTCCTCAAAAAAAGAGGCAAAGTCCTAGCGTGATACAAAAAGAAATAATGGGCAAGGGCGGGGAATGATAGGTTCATAGATGTGGAGTAATCAGTTCTTCATTTGAAGAGTTAGTTGGCTGGCCTACCGGCCCGCAGATGTAGAGAGGTTGCCCCCACCATCCTCTTGAACTGCGAAATCAAAGCAATTCCTGTTGATGGAAGAAAGGCTAATTTCGTTTGATCCGATCCGCCTATGCCAGTTCGAGTCTGGCGAGTCGCTATCATCTGTTGCCCTAACTTTTTCTATTAGCTCATCTTGTCCGTAGTGATATTTTGGAGAAGGAGCAATTACCGGAGTGAGAAAGGTAGAAAGAAGCAATCACGAAAGCTAGTGCTAGTTGTGGCTTTTTGTACTAATCTTGTTTGTTCGGTAGCTCGCATCAGCAGCTTTAAAAGGAATAGAAAACGAGGCTTTTTCCACCACACCAGGGGCGGGCATTACGCTCAAGCAGGGGAAGTCAATTTGACTGCTGCTCGAGAACCTGTTTGAACAAGAAGAAGTAGCATGGCTCCAGCGGGGCAGAGCCAATTGGCTACGACATGGTGACCGAAATACAAATTTTTTCCACCACTTTGCAATTGCAAGAAAAAAGAGGAATCTGATCAAGTACTTGATGAGCGATACTGGAGATCGAATAGAAGGTAATGACTTACTCGATGCACATATTTAGGGCTATTTCTCTCATCTGTTTAATACGCAATTCTCTTTGATAAGAAGGGTTCTCTTGTGTTCCAGGGTTGATTAAGCGTCTGGTGGAACAGGGATACATTGTGTGAGGCCAAATTGCCTGACGAATTGATGAATATGGCTCAATATAGACTAGTCCAGGTATACCGGTCAGTCTTGAGCCACCAGGATAGCCTTCCACATATCCTGTTCCTCCCTTGAGTGGTAACTCTTTTCTAACCTTAGAATCCTGAACCAATTTGCTCCAAAGACTCTGTCATTGAAAGGAGTCCATAGGTTGATAAAATAGGTTTTCATGAAAACCACACGTAGATAGAAAAGGTAAGAGTTACACGTGCCAGAAGCGAGGAATACCGCTCGGAAGCCCGATTGAACCTGTCCTCATTCACTGCTATCTCCATATATTGGATGCCAAGCTTGAAAGGGTAATGGTCCGAGAGGATGGGGCCGTAGTCTTCTATTACGCACGCTACGCAGACGATATGGTCTTCGGCTTACCGAGAGGGGATAAGTCCACGCGAGTCACCCAGGGTCTCAAAAAGGTCTTAGCTAGAGGTTTAACTTTAGGAAGTATGATAATCCGGCATATACCATTAGTCCCCTCCTAAACCACCAATTCATTTATTCTTTCACTTCTTCCATCGCTAAATTCCGGTTTAACAATATGCATATACCTCTGATTCTGATTATCGCTTTACCATTCATAACTGCATCAGCCTCCGATTTAACCATTTTATCTGCTTAAATTCCTTTCTCTTTACCCTGTTACGCTTTATGCCTTGTCAATTTATGAATCATAAACCGACAGTAATCTTTTCCAGCTCTTCATTTGCAATGGCCAAACAATTTTATTCCTGTAACTTGGTCCCCTCCCGGGTTACTGAGGTGCAATTGGAAGGATGTGTCAAGATTGGCACCTTACCGAAGCAGAGTGAAATCAAGTGGCGTGTCCCCGGCCCAGAAAACCCTCCTACCCCCAGAGATGGCGAAGTGATAGTGTTTGTTGATCACATAGGTCGCGGCTTTAAACCGCCTGGATCCAAATTCTTCCCCGACGTACTTGCCAACTTCCAGATTCACACTCAAGACATTGGACCAAATTCTATGTCCAACATTTGCAATTTTCAAGTATTTTGTGAAGCATACCTGCAAGAGGAGCCAACTATTGAGCTATTCCGGGACTTCTTCTACTTGAACCGTCGTACTGAATTTGTGGATGGGCCCAATACCAAACTGGGCGGCGTTTCAATTCAGAAGAGGAAAGACGTCAGTTTCCCTCATGCCAAACTCCATAGCCATCCGAAAGAATGGAACCATACTTTGTTTTATTGTAAAGACACTTCCCCTAATGATGAAAATCCTTTGCCGGGTTACCGCCCCCACTGGCTTACGAACACTCATCCATTTCCGCAGCGGTTGAGTACTCAGGAATAGGCTACTTATGCTCCATAGCTCTCTAAGCTCAGGGCCTTTATGGCTAACGGTCTGACAAGAGTTGATTTTGTTCGCCGTTGGATCTCATGGAGCATATTACCCTTAAGCCATCGCTCCGGTTTAATGTGCGAGTATACCGGTGATGAAAATGACCCTCAACATCACATTAATATCCAGTTGGAAGAAGCTGAAGTTACCGAAGCTGTGAAGAAGATATTGAATGAATTGGAGGCTGTCTATAGTCGGACCGGGTTATGTCCCTTCTACACCAAGAACAAACCGCCAGCTGTAAGCATCACATTTGTTCTGCTTTATACCTGATATTCTTAACTGTGCAATCTTTAATACTTTCTGTCCTTCTTTTGATAGGGCAATGATCCACTTTGGAAAAAGCAACCTAAAGACAAACCGGCGAAAACCCCTCGGCTTAAGACGAAGGCGGTCAAGAAGCCTGCCAAGAAGAAGGCAATTGAACCCATCGATTTTGACCTTGACGACGATCCTGATGATCCGGACGTAGAGGTAGAACTTGAATCTCTCGGTTCATTCATTTTCTATACACCTCATGGTCAACGATTATTATTAGGATGACGCAGAAGGTAGCCAGGCTGATGACACAGAGGTAATTACTCCTTCCTCCGGTTCAAACACTCTATCAACACAAAAAGTCCGTCAAACAATCCAGAAAATAAAATTTTCTCATCCTCTTGCTCATTTGGACCCAAAATTTATTTTGAAGAAGCAACAGCACGAAGCTCGCCGTACAAGCCGGCACAGCGGCCAAGTAGTCACCTCAGCCGGTTTACCAGACACTCCAGTTCGGAAACGTCGACCTGAGGTCTCACCCACTTCTAATACCTCTTATCCCAAGGCAGGTTATTTCCGACAACCTCTTAATCCATCCAATTCAAATTATCAGGGAACGCCTCATTCATCCTCTAGCAAGTCGACAGCCACACAACTCCCTCCTCTTAAGACCGTTGCTAGGTAAGTTTTAACTGAATCTTTTGATGCTTTATATTTGCATGCTGTATTCATCATTGCATATTTTCCTTTTCAGATCCAAGGCTAGACCCAGCAAGAAAGCTCGGGTGAATAAACCGTCTGATGATTTGGTTGTTGAACCGAAGCAAACTGCAGAACCGGAAGGTCCCCATGCGAACACTGTGTTTGATGAACCACCCCCTCCGGATCATGTTTTGAATGAGCAAGCAGAAACTGAAGTAGCATACCTTGCCGATAAACCGACGAGTCCGGTCCATAATGATGATGGACCGTCTAGTCCGGCTAAGGCTACTGATATCCCAACAACTCCAACGAAGACTGCTGGTGACAAGGAAGATGATGTTATCATCACTGATGTTGGCCATACCTCTCCTGGCAACCCTATTGTTTTATCCCAACATAGCGCTAAGGAAGAATGTGTTGCAATGGAAAAAGGCAAATGGATCATCGACTTATCAAGCTATGCCCACCTCAGCGCTCAAGAACTCCACTCTGGCTTTCTAAACCATCTGCACACAAACCGTGACTATGAAGCCAGTTTAGTGAATCTGATGAAGGAGTGCTATGAGGTACTTTCATCACTTTTCCTTTCTTAAATCCAATTTGTAAGTAACAACTCTAGTAGCCCCCAAGGGCCGGTTTATGACGGCAATCATAAATCGGGACTTTGTAATATCTTAACCCTCGCATGCTTATCTTTCACATGTCAAGTGGTCTTTAAAATAACCTGGCACTTTATCATTGTGTTCCTGTACTTTTTGCCTGTGTAGTCCCCAAGGGCCGGTTTATCTTTCCAAGGTAAACCGGGTCTTTAACCAATGCTTCAATTTGAACAGATGTACATTAGCCCCCAAGTGTCAAGGATAATGCTTGCATTGTACTTGGGACTTGCAAAACTTTCTGATAATAGAGCAAATAGACATTAGCCCCCAAGTACAAAGTGCATAACTTGTTATGCGCTTGGTACTTCAAATATATACAGCCGACTGATGATATGCCGTTCCTTGACAGGCTGAGCTAAGCAAAAAGGACAGCCAAACCTCTGATCTCCAAGAGAACATTAAATCTCAACAAGAGGAGGCTTCTAAAGCCAAGGAAGAACTGAGCACCGCCTTATCAGCCATGGAGAAGCTGATGAGGACATCAATACCATTGTTACACCCACAGCCCCTGCTGCTATACATACTGGACCAATTAGTAGAGCTCGTGCACGCCAATTGAATTATTAGGTACTTTCGTTTCTTGGTAACGATTCTAATGCTCATGAGAATATGATGCTGCCTAAATTGGATACATTTGTTTTGCTTACAAATGAAGGGCCTAGCTTGGAGAAGAAAGATGAACCTTGGAGCAAGATCAAGCATGGAGATGATGGCATGCACAAGGGAATCAAGAACGGAGCTACAAGTGATGATTTCAAGACTTTTAAGCCACCATAAGGAGTGCATGAAGCCTTGGACAAAATATACAAGATGCCACTTCATAAATTTCGTCTAGAGGCTATTTTAGGTGCTGTGTCATCTTATTATTGGGCCAGGCCCATGTATTTTCGAAATACTTAAGTATAGGCTGTTTTTAGAGTCCATATGTGTGGGGAAACAAGAGTTAGGGTTGGTTTCGGACCCCTCCTCCAAGGGCCACGAAATTCCCCCCCACTTCCTCCATATATACAGCCCTTAGGGCGTCGTTTAGACTTTGGGTTTTGTTTAGATTAAAAGTTAGCCTTAGCTGTAACTTCGCGTACTTCGTTTGTGTCCAACGACCAGACCAAGACGTCACAGAACCCCACCTTGATCAATAAAGATTTCATCTTATATTCGCAATATCCAGATTGCAATCTCAGTTTCTTGCTTGTTCTTCGTTTGCTCGCAGGAAATAGACCCTCGTGGTCAGGTTGATCGTGCTCCAGCGTGGTCAATAACCCCTTAGAAGTTGGTTTAGCAATTGCTAAGGCACGACGTCTCACACGTTCGTAGTCGGATCGTCAAGGTCGACTCCCATAGAAACGATAGCCACCATCTCATCGAACATCGGGACACCTTTGCCTTTATCAAGTGGTATCAGATTTCCAGGTTGCTCGGTGATTTACAGTTTTTCGTAGTTTAGATCGAGTCTGTTCTTCGTACCTATAGTCCACGAAAAAGCCAAAAAATAGGGTTAGTTCATCCTATCCGAACCAATCTGAGCCTTTGCATAATTTTTTCTGTATTTGCTTTGTTGAATTTGCGGTTGCATTGTCGTGTCAAGTTGCTGGTCTTAGCGTCTAGTCCTTTAGAGTTTCGAGTTCTGCTCACAGGTTGTCACGTCGCCGCTGCCATATATCACCACCGCATCATCATCATCGCTGCTGCCATATACCACCACCACACCAACTTCATCGTCGCTGCCATATTCACCACCACATATTCACCACTGTCAGGACCCCGATTCTAGGTCACACCGATCTAGCCTATAACACCTCATATCACTTTGCGGCCTCACGCACGGTATTCCCACGGGTGTCGCCTTACCATGGCCCGGGACCGTTTGCGCCTTTTGGCTCACGTATATGATAGTGTCGCTAGCATCCATATGACAAAGACCCGGGCCGACATGACTAGTCGTGAACCCAAAGTGGCACTAACTTACGGAGACAGGGATACATGAATCAACATCGAGCATGTCGGTCAGCAGCGTGCGAATCCGGGCTGTAGCACTGGGCTAACAGGAGTCCGGTTAACCAAGCTATAGCAGGCTAGGCAGGACTCCGGATGTCACCGCGTGACATTTCCCCGAAGGGACAGACACAAGAACAAAGTGAATCACATGCCGGCCAGTCAAGTGTTCCGGAGCAGTAGTGCTGGGCTAGCAGGACTCCGGTGAACCGGGCTATAGCGGACTACTATAGCTCATGGAAGCACAAGACTACATTTCCCATAAGAGAGGCTACCAAGGATAAACAACTAGGTTGTCGGATCCCACACATACCAAGCATTTCAATCATACACACAATATGCTCAACATGTGCAATACAACATGGCATCACAACAAGACTCTACGACTCAGAGTATTTATTCATTAGGCTCCGAAGAGCCAGATAAAACAAACATGAGTCTCATGACCCAACATTCAGGGCATACAAGTCAAAGCACATGCGGAAGCTTAACATGTCTGAGTACAAACTTCTACAAATGAAAAAGGCTAAGAAGCCTGACTATCTACCAGATCCTGCCGAGGGGACAAGATCGTAGCGGAGGTATCAAGCTAAACGTCGAAGTCCACACGGAACTACTAGCGAGACCGACGTCTCTCTGTAAAACATAAGTTAAGCAAACGTGAGTACAAATGTACCCAACAAGACTTACATCAGAACTAACTACATATGCATCAGTATCAATAAAGGGGTGGTGGAGTTTGACTGCAGCAAGCCAGCTTTGACTCAGTGGCTAACGTGAACTATGACTGCAAGTAACTCTTTGAGGTGGCGCACACGAGTCCACATATTCACCATATCAATACTCCACTATGGATACGCTCCCGTCTCCCTACAAGAACGCCATCCATAGCACTCACGCTTATCTTGCGCATTTTAGAGTATCCACTTTCACTTGTCTATGAACTATGCAAGGGGTCCAAGTTTCCATATCCGAGGAATCCGGCTATTCGAATAGATAATGATAACCCTGCAGGGGTGTACTTCTTCACACACGCTCTCACAACTTATCACCATGTGCACGTCATGTATCTCGGCAACCTTCAAGCGGAAGCCTGGCGAGGGTGTCGGCCACGACCTGACTAACCACACAAGTCTCTCATCCATGTTTATCGCCTATTCGGGTTCCAGCCGCAAGGAGATCCGGCCGGGGTGTCGCTCACGGCCCCAAACGATGTGTACAGGGTTCCCAAGCCCACCATCCGGGTGCCACTTGGTACAGCGGGCCACTATGCCTAGTCTGTCCCAAGCCCACCTGTACCGGGTGCCACTTGGTAGACTACTAAAACTACCTACAAACACCAGAAACTAGTTGCAACTCTTGGACAGAGATCGAGTGGATTAATAAGTCGAGAGGGGTCGAGTTACCGGAACCCAATGTGTGGTAGTAACTGTTCATGGATCACAAACACAGAACTCAATTCCTTAGAACGGCTGCAATGAGACAACCCACCATGTACTCCTACATGGCATCTCACCTCTACCTTTACCAAATCGTGTGCACACACACTTAGCTCTCAACGGTAGGACATGTTCACCACATTCCAATTCATCCCCGATGAATCAGACCTGACTCAACTCTAAGCAGTAGCAGGCATGACAAACAAGCACGAATGAGTAGGCACATCAGGGCTCAAACAACTCCTACTCATGCTAGTGGGTTTCATCTATTTACTTTGGCAATGACAGGTCATGCAAGGAAAGGGGTTCAACTACCGCAACATGTAACAGTTGAATCGTTGTTGTCCTAATGCAGTAAAAGAGAGCAGAAGCGAGAGAGTGGGATTGTATCGGAATGAACAAGGGGGTTTTGCTTGCCTGGCACTTCTGAAGATATAATAGTTCTTCATCGGTGTCATCGAACTCATCGTCGGAACGTCGTCTACCAAGAGGGGACAAATACCGGCAACAGAGAAGAAATACAATCAATGCAATGCAACAGTATGATGCATGAATGTGACATGGCAATAATGTTATGATTTGAGCTAATGCATCTAGCTATGATTTAAATGAAGTTGGTTTGAATACATGATTCAAATTCCAACTCCATATATGATTAGTTAAATGCCCCTTTATTCCTTTTGTCCAAAACAGAGGGCAAACATTGTTCAAACATGCATGAAAATGGTACAGATGGATTCCTTGATTTTTTTCTGATAATTTTTCATATATAAATTATTTCATTTGGAGCTATAGATTAATTTCTATGATTTTTCAAAGTTTTGGATATTTTATGAATTAAACAAATCATTTAAGATTTATTTAAATTCCAGAAAAGGATTACTGCGTCAGCCTGACATCATCATGACGTCAGCAGGTCAACAGGGCACGGTCCAGGTCAAACCTGACCAGTGGGACCCACTGGTCAGTGACCCTGAGACACTTAGTGTCACAGACAGGTGGGTCCGGTCAACGGTGACGTGGCCAGGTCAAACTGACCTATGGGACCCGTGGCGTTAGTTTAGTCTAAACAGGAGCTAAGCAGGGTTAATTAGGATGTGGGGCCCAGTAGTCAGTGGCTTTGGGGAGGGTTAGCTGGCCGTGATTAGCGCTAATCACGCGGCCACGTCGGCTCACCGGAGTTCAGCCGGCGGCGACCTCGAACCACAGTGTAGCCCGCTCAGAACTCGCCAGAGGCCACAGTCGACGCGTCAGGGGCACCAGAAGGAAGCCTGTGCCCGTGCGCATCCGGGGAGACCAGCGGGAGGACGCAGGGTGGCCGGAGTCGCTGACGCTGGTGAGCGGGGCGGCGGCCGGAGCTACTGCCTGCACGGGCGCGGCGCTAGAGCAAGCAGGCGAGCGAGCAAAGGGGCTAGGCAGCCTCCTGGGGTCATCAGGACCTCGATGCAGTGCAAGGGCGCGGCTGTCTCGAGCTCAAGCCACGACGGCGGCAAGGACGCCAATGGTGAGCTCGGGAGCTTGCGGGACGGCGGGTTGAAAGTGCAACTATTCCTAGGTGGTTTTGGTAATTCATAACAACATATAGCTCATTGAGCTAATGCTATTCCAAGATGATTATTTCAGGAAAGCTCAATGATTGGCATGGCATGGATGTGAAAGTGGAACCCTCAAAATGCTAAGGACAAAGGATTGGCTCAAGCTCAAAAGCTCAAGACTCTTCATTTTATATTTTAGTGATCCAAGATCACATTGAGTCTTTAGGAAAAGCCAATACTATCAAGGAGGGCTGAGGTGTTGCTTAATGAGCCTCTTGCTTCATGTGCTTAGTGATATGCTCCAAAACCCTCAACTACTTTCCCATATACACATATGACCTAAACCCTAAGCCAAACTCGGTCCTACCGATTCTTCCTATCCGGCGCCACCGAGTTTCACTTGTCATAAGCCACTGCCAAACCCTAGCAATTCGGTTCTACCGATAGGGATCTCGGTCCCACCGAGATGGGATTGCAAACTCTCTGTTTCCCTTTCGTAACTTTTCGGTCTCACCGAAAGAGCGAATCGGTACCACCGAGATTGCAATGTAAATTCAGTGTTTCCCCTTTGTAACTTTTCGGTCTCATCGAAAGAGCAAATCGGTCCCACTGAGTTTGCCTGACCAACTCTCTGGTTAGCTAATTACCAAATTCGGTCTCACCGAGTTTGTGTAATCGGTCTCACCGAGATTACGTTATGCCCAAACCCTAACCATATCGGTCCTACCGAGTTGCATGTCAGTCCCACCGAAAATCTCTAACGGTCACTAGGTTTACATTTTCGGTCTGACCGAGTTTGTTGATTCGGTCCCACCGAGATTGGAAAACTGTGTGTAATGGTTGGATTTTGTGTGGAGGCTATATATACGCCTCCACCTCCTCTTCATTCGAAGAGAGAGCTATCAGAACACATACACCATTCCAACTCATATGTTCTGAGAGAGAACCACCTACTCATGTGTTGAGACCAAGATATTCCATTCCTACCATATGAATCTTGATCTCTAGCCTCTCCAAGTTGCTTTCCACTCAAATCTTCTTTCCACAAAATCCAAATCCTATGAGAGAGAGTTGAGTGTTGGGGAGACTATCATTTGAAGCACAAGAGCAAGGAGTTCATTACCTACACACCATTTGTTACTTCTTGGAGAGTGGTGTCTCCTAGATTGGCTAGGTGTCACTTGGGAGCCTCCGACAAGATTGTGGAGTTGAACTAAGGAGTTTGTAAGGGCAAGGAGATCGCCTACTTCGTGAAGATCTACCGCTAGTGAGGCAAGTCCTGTGTGGGCGATGGCCATGGTGGGATAGACAAGGTTGCTTCTTCGTGGACGCTTTGTGGGTGGTTGCTTCTTTGTGGACCCTTTGTGGGTGGAGCCCTGTGTGGACTCGCGCAACCGTTACCCTTTGTGGGTGGAGCCCTTCGTGGACTCTCGCAACCGTTACCCTTTGTGGGTTGAAGTCTCCATCAACGTGGATGTAGGATAGCACCACCTATCCGAACCACGGGAAAAACATCCGTGTCTCCAATTGCGTTTGAATTCTCCAAACCCTTCCCTTTACATTCTTGCAAGTTGCATGCTTTACTTTCCGCTGCCAATATACTCTTTGCATGCTTGCTTGAATTGTGTGATGATTGCTTGACTTGTCTTAAAATAGCTAAAATCTGCCAAGAACTAAAATTGGGAAAAGGTTAAGTTTTTAATCTGTCAAGTAGTCTAATCACCCCCCTCTAGACATACTTTCGATCCTACAAGTGGTATAAGAGCTTTGGTCTCCATTTGCTTTGATCTCCATAGCTTTTGGTGGTCATAGCCTTGGTTTCACAACCTAGGAGAGTATGGCGTCTAGCGAGGGAAATTATCACCGTAGAGGTCCCTACTTTGATGGTACTAATTTTGCTAGTTGGAAGCATAAAATGAAAATGCATATTCTTGGAGATAACCCCGCCGTTTGGGCTATTGTGTGTGTTGGTTTGCAAGGTGACTTCTTTGATGGGAGAGAACCAAACCATGAAGCTACCGCAGATGAGTTGAAGATGTTGCAATATAATGCTCAAGCTTGTGATATTCTCTTCAATGGATTGTGCCCCGAAGAATTCAACAAAATCAGCCGTCTTGAGAATGCGAAGGAAATTTGGGACACTTTGATTGATATGCACGAAGGTACCGACTCCGTCAAGGAATCCAAGTTGGATGTGCTTCAAAGCCAACTTGACAAGTTCAAGATGAAGGATGGTGAAGGTGTCGCTGAAATGTACTCTAGGCTTGATCTCATCACAAATGAGATTGCCGGCTTAGGAAGTGAAGAGATGACCGATAGATTCATCATGAAGAAGATTCTAAGAGCCTTGGATGGAAAATATGATACCGTGTGCACATTGATCCAAATGATGCCCAATTACAAAGATCTCAAGCCAACGGAGGTGATTGGAAGAATTGTTGCTCATGAGATGTCACTTAAGGATAAAGAGGAACTTCACAACAAATCAAGTGGTGCCTATAAAGCCTCATGTGAAGCCCCTACATCATCAAGTGAGAAACAAGACTTCAATGAAGAATTGAGCTTAATGGTGAAGAACTTCAACAAGTTCTACAAGAGTAGAAGCAAAGATAGAAGCTTCAAGTCAAGGTCCTACAATGACAAAAGATCTTCTAGTCGAGAGCAAAACTGCTATAGTTGTGGAAGACCCGGACACTATTCCAATGAGTGTACGGCTCCCTACAAGAGAAGAGAAGATTCTCCAAAAAGAAGAAGCAAAGAATCACCACCAAGAGAGAGAAGGAGTAGAGATGATCGTTATGAACGAAGATACTCACGGAGAAGCAAGGATTCGGAAAGGAAGGAAAAATCATCAAGGATCTACACAAGACGAAGACATCAAGCTCATGTTGGTGAATGGGTATCTGGCTCCGACTCCGACAGCCACTCCGAGAGAAGTTATCACTCCGACTCCGAAGATACTCAAGATGAAGGTGCTGCCGGTCTAGCACTTGTGTCAACCAACTCCTACGACATATTTGACTCACCAAATGAAGGAATTGGAAGATGCTTCATGGCCAAAGGTCCTAAGGTAACACACCCTGAGTATGTTGATTTCAATAGTGATGAAGATGACTTGTTAGGTGATGATTTGCTTATTGACAACTGTAGTGATGAATACTATGATTAAATGTCAATTAATCATGCTAATCAAGATAAAACGAATGACAATGATAAGGAAAAGATTGAGGCTCTAACTAAAGAACTAAACACTCTTAAGTTAGCTCATGAAACTATCTTCGAAGATCATTGAGAACTTTTAAGAGCTCATGAGAAATTACGCTTTGAAAAGCTCAATCTTGAGCAAGAGCATGAGTTCTTAAAAGCAATCAATGATGATCTCCGCAAGAAAAGTTCTTCTTACATTGCCAAGCGTTTACTCTTATCCACTTACATGCCTCAAGTCAAGTCTAGTAAAAAGAACAAGAAAGATTCTTCCTCTAGCAGTAACAATGATCATGCTAAATCCAATATTGTTGCTTCTAGTAGTTCTCTTGATTCCACTAATGACTCTCTTAGCCAAGTTACACTTGAGCAAGAAAATAGCTTATTGAAGGGAATTATAGAGAAAGGAGTGTACAAAAGCCTTGCCGGGAGCAAGCAATTCGAGGAAATTGTGCGCAAGCAAGGAATGCACCGGAAGAATCAAGGCATTGGTTTTGAACGAAAGTTCAATGCCAATGGAGTTGAGTGGGAAGAAGATCAATACCCCAAGACAAAGTTTGTTCCTCAACAAGATAAGTATGATACTTCTTTCAAGGGGACACAAGCTCAAGATGATCTTCCACCACAAGACTACAAGCAAAAAGGCAAGGACAAGCTTCAAGAAGAAATTGACGCATTTGAAGAAGCTCCTAAGACCTTAGTCAAGTGGATTCCCAAGACTACTTCAAGTTCCACTTCATCAAGTACGACTACAACTCCAAGGATTCCCATCAAGATGATGTGGACCAAAAGAAGAAGAACTAGAGAGTTCTTAAGGGTGACTCCGCCAACATACTTCACTCTTATCATTTTGGCAAGAACAAGTGCAATCAACTTCCACATCCTGCACTAGTTCAAGGAGTCACAAACCCTCTTGTTGGTAAGACAAGGGACAAGGTAACCTAAAAGTTTTCATGGACATCATCTTGTGTGTGCATCACTCTATGTCTATGGATATCCTTGTTTGTTCCTTGTGGGACTAACCCATGAAGGTATTGAAAGTGCAATTCACTCAAATGGATAGCTCCAAGTGATCTACATCAACATTGAGCATCCACATCTTCAACATCTACATGAAGCCATCATCGACGAAACCCAAGGTTAGTTCATCCCTCCAAAGGGGGATATCACATCTAGGGGGAGCTTTACTCTAAGACTTGAGCTAAAGCAACTCTAAAGATGTGAACACAACAATGCTTTATGTAAAAGTGGTAACCCCACTTGAGCTTAAACAATGAGTATGACCTATGATCAAGTGTTCTCACTTGACTCCTAAGTCAATATACTCATATATAGATGACCTTGTCATCGCAAATTGCTTGATAAATGCTAGAATTGGTTGTGCATGCCTGGCCACATATTTCATTTGCCATCTTATTGTGTGAGCATGCTGGTTGCATATTTTACTCATTCGAGGACATCCACTTGTTGTTTTGATCGTTTGGGTTTATTTCCTTTGCCAAGTGGATGGACAAGAATGCCTAAGAACCTCCTCTAGCTATCTATGCTTTTCTCGTCTCAAACTCTATTCATGCTGCATCACAAAATTTGATCAAGTCAGATTCGAACCACTCTGTGTGAGGAGCGCTCGGAGTCCCCGATTCGTCATAGACTTAAACTTCCAAAACCTCTTTATGATTCTCGGTCTGACCGATACCCCACTTTCGGTCCTACCGAGATCATTAAGTTGATCTAGGTTTTCGATCTCGGTGCAACCGATTTGAACATTTTGGTCACACCGAGTTTCAGTAACTGCATGCAGTTATGAATCTCGGTGCCACCGAGTTGTTCCACTCGGTCACACCGACAGGGTCGGGCTATATATAGTCACGGGCAAAATTTGGAAATTTCTCTGAACCCCTTCGCCCGCGCGATAGCCTGCTCTGCCAACGTGGTCTCCGGATCGTCTTCTCGCCGCCAGCCGCCTCCAGTCGCTGGTCTCCGTCACCGTCAACAGGAATTCTGCCCTGCCGTTGCCGCCGTAGCGAGTCTCCGCCGAGCTAGGGTATGAACTCGATCTTTGTGCTATTCTCCAATCCAATTCTCAGCACATTGTGATCATCATGATTCTTGCCACGATTGAAACACTCCTATCCAGTCAATACGCCCGTAGATTAGCTTTGATTCGAAAATTTTAGGGTTAGGTTTCCGCCGAAACCATCTCGGACCCACCGAGTTGAAAAACTCGGTCCCACCGATTTGGCTTATGCCATTGCACAAGTGAGACTCGGTCTGACCGAGAATTACTTATCGGTGTGACCGATTTTGGAACTCTGTGAAACCCTAGCAGTCTCGGTGCCACCGAACTGTGACTCGGTCCAACCGAGTTCACTAGTTTAGGTTCCAAAACTGCTTCGGTATCACCGAGTTTAAAAATCGGTAGATCTGAGATGATTTCAGTGGGAAACTAAAACTAAATTTTTGGATCATTCTTTTGCAAAAATCTCTGCATTTTGTGATGCTCATCTATTCTACCTCATCTATAAACTATTCACAGGGTCAGCAGTCAGAGCTTGCAGCATGTTTGATCAGAGTGACAGCCAGAACTTGTCAGAGCAGCAAGTGCAGATGAGTGAGGGCACTAGTCCCTCCAGCTCTTCAGATGATGGCAACAGAAGTACCCCAAGCAATCTGCCAAAAGCTGCCACCAGACAGAGGAAGAAGAGAACTTCAGACTCCGAAGATGAAGATTATGTGGCAAAGGAAGAGGCCACATCAAAGAGAGTTGAGCCAGCTCAAGGCACAAAGCCAGGTCTAAAGATCAAAAGGCCAGCAGGCAGGCAGCCTATGTCAAAGGCTAGAGCCTCAACTGAGAAGCCCACTCCCAAAGAGCCAGTTGCTGCAAAAGGCAAGAAGAGGAAGGAAAGGGTCAAGAAGACCGTAGCCAGAGTGCTAGGAAAGGCTTCCATCATGGAAGAGGAAGAGGAAGAAGAGGTAGCTGCACCAGCACCTAAGGCACCCAAGCTGATGGGTGATGCCATAAGATCAGGGGCTACTGCATCTAAGCCCAAAGCTGCCTCCAAGCCAAAACCAAAGAGGAATACAAGAAGCATTCCTATAGCTGAGAAGAACAAGGCCCCAGTGCCTGAGACTGTTGCTGAAAAAGAGGATGAAGAGCAAGTTCTTAGAAAGCTCAAGCCCAAGATCCCAGACCACAATGATGCTCATCCTGTGGCTGAGGACATGAAGCTCAGGAGAGTTCAGGGCTGAGGAAGTGGAGAGAAGCAGACCCGTATGCTTCAAGGAGAAGGACTGCTGTGGATTACAGATTTCACACCAAGGAACAGCAGGACTTCTATGAGACAGTGCTACTAGATAAGAAGGCCATTGTTTGTGACATGAGATGGGTCGACTGGACTTACATGAAGGAAAATGAGGAACACTACCCTGGAGTGTATGATAGCTTTAGTGCGTGTGGAGTTGCAGACTTTGTTGGGCAGAAGCTCACAAAGTGGAACGAGGAGCTTATCATGCAATTCTACTCCACGGCACACTTTTATCCAGATGGGAGGATAACTTGGATGTTTGAGGGTACGAGGTACCAATCTACAGTTGCTGAATGGGCTCAACTGATCAATGCCCCAGAGGAGCAAGCAGATGACTTGGACATTTATGCCAAGAAAAAGATGGATCATAACTCAATGTCCAACATGTACAAGGAAATTCCAAATGAAGCTCCTGACACTTTCAAATTTGGCTCAGTGCACTATCTTCTGTCAGGGCTGCCAACAATCAATTGGATATTGAGGCACACTCTCTTGCCCAAGTCTGGAGATCACAAGATGATCAGAGGCCATGCAATCAACTTGCTTCACGTATTTGATGTGCCACAGAAATTCAAGGTCATGAGCCTCATAGTAGAGACTATCAAGAGGACTGCAGCAGATCAGAAGAGGAGCTGTGGATATGCACCTCAAATTTAGGAGCTCATCAACTCTAAGATGGGCACGGGCATATATTTATTGGACAAGGAACACCTGCCCATCCATCCAGATTTTGAGGACAATCAAGTTGTCATGACTGAGAATGAGCCATCATCTGCCTAAGCACAAGCAAAGAAGGAGAAGGCAAGGAAGGAGAAAGCTGCCAAGATGCCAACCCAAGAGGAGGCATCTGAGTATTTCTTGAAAACTAAACAAGAGCAGCTTGGTTACCTGATTGCATCCACCCTACGGATTGAGAAAGGACTAGCCACCCTAACTCAGAACCAGGCAAGCTTAGAGAGGATCATGGAACAAAAGTTCTATGACTTGGATGTCAAGGTGACAGAGATTCAGACTGTAGTGGAGCAGCTCCAGGATGACATGCAGGAGAGGAGATGCAGGACTACCACTCATGCCTTTGCCAGAGTGCCACGAGGTCCGAGGTCGTCTGCCGTGCCAGTTGCTGACACAAGAGCCACCACTTCTGCACCAGCTACAACCTCAGTTCCACCAGCTCCAGCATCTACTTCAGCTCCAACTCCAGCGTCTACTTCAGCATCTACAGAAGCCTTCGTCCTTGGAGTGATCCGGACTCCACCACCACCAGAAGATCAAGCCTGAGCGTCGATCTAGCACTATGCATTTTCTAGGAACTTTTTGGTAACTTGTTGCCAAAGGGGGAGACGATGTATAGATCATAGGCTTCGAGAGAGAGAGAGAGTGTTGTTTTTTTCTCTCTTGCTTTATTTGGTGGTTTTTTTTCGAACTTGTTTGCTTTTGAGTGCTTGAGATACTATGTCATTGCTTGTGAGACATTGATGATCATGTGTTTGATCATAAGCTACACTTAATGCTTGCTTAATGCTATTATCTTATCTATCTTATGTGATCATTCACTATTCTTGCTGATGAGTGCATGTATTTCATTCTTATCATTTTAACCGCTCCACCAAGATGTATGTGACATGGAAGAGTAACCCATGACTCTAACTCCTTGTGCATTTGCAGTCCAAAGCAAATTTTAAATATGCACAAACTTAGGGGGAGCTCTTACTTATCACATACTTCTCAAAGCGACGATATATTTCATGCTTATTATCATTTGTCGAAGCTTTGATCTATATGTTGTCATCAATTACCAAAAAGGGGGAGACTGAAAGTGCAACTATCCCTAGGTGGTTTTGGTAATTCATAACAACATATAGCTCATTGAGCTAATGCTATTCCAAGATGATTATTTCAGGAAAGCTCAATGATTGGCATGGCATGGATGTGAAAGTGGAACCCTCAAAATGCTAAGGACAAAGGATTGGCTCAAGCTCAAAAGCTCAAGACTCTTCATTTTATATTTTAGTGATCCAAGATCACATTGAGTCTTTAGGAAAAGCCAATACTATCAAGGAGGGATGAGGTGTTGCTTAATGAGCCTCTTGCTTCATGTGCTTAGTGATATGCTCCAAAACCCTCAACTACTTTCCCATATCCACATATGACCTAAACCCTAAGCCAAACTCGGTCCTACCGATTCTTCCTATCCGGCGCCACCGAGTTTCACTTGTCATAAGCCACTGCCAAACCCTAGCAATTCGGTTCTACCGATAGGGATCTCGGTCTCACTGAGATGGGATTGCAAACTCTCTGTTTCCCTTTCATAACTTTTCGGTCTCACCGAAAGAGCGAATTGGTCCCACCGAGATTGCAATGTAAATTCAGTGTTTCCCCTTTGTAACTTTTTGGTCTCACCGAAAGAGCAAATCGGTCCCACCGAGTTTGCCTGACCAACTCTCTGGTTAGCTAATTACCAAATTCGGTCTCACCGAGTTTGTGTAATCGGTCTCACCGAGATTACGTTATGCCCAAACCCTAACCATATCGGTCCTACCGAGTTGCATGTCAGTCCCACCGAAAATCTCTAACGGTCACTAGGTTTACATTTTCGGTCCGACCGAGTTTGTTGATTCGGTCCCACCGAGATTGGAAAACTGTGTGTAACGGTTGGATTTTGTGTGGAGGCTATATATACCCCTCCACCTCCTCTTCATTCGAAGAGAGAGCTATCAGAACACATACACCATTCCAACTCATATGTTCTGAGAGAGAACCACCTACTCATGTGTTGAGACCAAGATATTCCATTCCTACCATATGAATCTTGATCTCTAGCCTCTCCAAGTTGCTTTCCACTCAAATCTTCTTTCCACAAAATCCAAATCCTATGAGAGAGAGTTGAGTGTTGGGGAAACTATCATTTGAAGCACAAGAGCAAGGAGTTCATTACCTACACACCATTTGTTACTTCTTGGAGAGTGGTGTCTCCTAGATTGGCTAGGTGTCACTTGGGAGCCTCCGACAAGATTGTGGAGTTGAACCAAGGAGTTTGTAAGGGCAAGGAGATCGCCTACTTCGTGAAATCTACCGCTAGTGAGGCAAGTCCTGTGTGGGCGATGGCCATGGTGGGATAGACAAGGTTGCTTCTTCGTGGACCCTTTGTGGGTGGTTGCTTCTTTGTGGACCCTTCGTGGGTGGAGCCTTGTGTGGACTCGCGCAACCGTTACCCTTTGTGGGTGGAGCCCTTCGTGGACTCTCGCAACCGTTACCCTTTGTGGGTTGAAGTCTCCATCAACGTGGATGTAGGATAGCACCACCTATCCGAACCATGGGAAAAACATCCGTGTCTCCAATTGCGTTTGAATTCTCCAAACCCTTCCCTTTACATTCTTGCAAGTTGCATGCTTTACTTTCCGCTGCCAATATACTCTTTGCATGCTTGCTTGAATTGTGTGATGATTGCTTGACTTGTCCTAAAATAGCTAAAATCTGCCAAGAACTAAAATTGGGAAAAGGTTAAGTTTTTAATTGGTCAAGTAGTCTAATCACCCCCCTCTAGACATACTTTCGATCCTACACGGGTATGGGACGCGCGCGAGGGAAAAGGCGGAGGGAAGAGGGTCAGTGGCTCACGACGAGTTGGCCGGTGCAGACGACGGGGCCGGGGGAGCGTCAGAGCAAGCGGGGTGGCAAGGCGGATCTCCGGTGGCCGATGGCGAAGGCGACGACGATGGCGATGAAGCGGAGCCCTCCGGCTTGTTTCCTTCGGCGTGGAGACGTGGTGCTCGACAGCGGAGATGCCGGACACGGCGGCGCGGCAAAAGGAGGACGGTGGCCACGCGGGTGAAACACGGCGACGGCGGAGCGCTCTCTGGTGAGGTCGGGGAAGGGGGCTAGAGGGCGAGGGGGAGAGCAGAGAGTGAGGGAGAAGGACCAGGGGGCTTGGGGCGTCTCCAGGCGCTCGGTCGAGGATGGGGGGGGGGAGCAGGAGGTCGAAGCAGGAGGTGGCGTCCGGTGCGCGCGTTGGCGACACGCCTCTGCCTTCTGGCAGAGGTGGGAGACGACTGGCAGTTGCCTGTGGGCTGGGCCGGCTGGAGGAGCTGGGCCGCTAGCTGGGCTGCCAGGTAGGTAAGGCCAGGTAGGTTCCTCTCTTTTCCTATTTTTCTTCCCGTTTTCTATTTATTTTGCTCTGTTTTTATTTAGTAATAATACTAAACCATTTTTGTTGCTTCTGAAATTATTTGTGGATGCAATTTGAACGAGCCCAAAGCCCCACAATATTTTTCAGAATGATTGGAGTTATAAAAGTATTTATAGGAATTTATAACCCCAAGTCAAATACAATATGAGTTAATTAAAAAATCCAAAAATGTCCTAGAAATATATTCATCATTTTTGGCAGAGGTTTCTACCTTAACCAAAAATCATGAACTTTTCTTGAGGCACTTTGGGTTTATTGAAAATGTTTTTGAGTTGAACCTAGTTGAGTTCTTTTGGTGCTAGGGATTGATCACCCCTATTTCAAATTTAGATAAAAATTTAAACATGATGCAACACCTGATGCTAGCACTAGGCATTACTAGAACTAGGGATGTGATAACTCACCCCCACTAAACAAGAATCTCGCCCCGAGATTCAAGACATGAAGTAAGAAGACAGGGAGGCACAACGCTAACACAAACTTCACGATCCAGGTTGCACTTCATAAGAACGTTGATTCGATCATCATCCTTGTCTTGACATCTTGTTCTGAGAACTCCATCTAACATGACAACGAGAAGAAAGGGAAAACTCTAGAAGAATCAATCTTCATGAAGATCGAGCAACTGACGATCAACTCAAGGAATGATATGTACAACATCTCTCGAGCTAAGACACGAAACATACATCCAAAGGGATGGAGTGATACAGAGAACAAAGATTCAAGTTGATAAGCACAATTCCACACTGAATAAGATGGTGCATGGTTTCAAGATAACGAGGAGTTATCTGCCATGATTCGATAATGTCACCTTAGGGAACGTGACTCGCAGAAATATTCCCCTAAGTGGAAAACATAATTACTTTTGATACAACGACCAATGAAACTCTCTGTACCATCCTAGGGAAATTCACAACCGATCGTTTGAAGAAGTCGGAAAGGATGGCATACTCAGACTAGAACAGATGATGTGGACTACCTTGTTGAAGACAACGCAACGGATGATTTTGCTTATCATCGGAAATGGATGGGATCCATAGTAGGACCACTTTTGAAGATGATCCGGAACAACAATTACCGAGAGGGAAGCCCATGGGAAATTGGTACAATGGTGATGCAAGCTGGGAACAAAATGCAAATGCTAGGAATGATCCAACCATCATATCTGCCCGAGATTCAGATCTGGTTGGTAACGGAATATTTCAGATAGCGTGTGTGGAAAAGGAAAGGTGGCAACACAAATCGATGAGATGACGCTGCGAGATTCTCAGGAGATGAACTACGATAGCAAGCTCCAAAACACGAGCTAGTTATGCTACATACATGTGAACACGATGTCCCAGACAAGCATGACCACATAGTAGTCTTACAATGAAACACTACCGAGTTCAGGTGGGAACCATCAATGAGGATATCGAAGTCCTTTCATAAGTCCGGATTAGCTCTTATGAAGGAACTCTTTCTCCTTGAACAAACCAATCAGTGGCTTGGTGTACTAGGAGATGCACATGGAATGGAGGTAGCGAGCCTGTCGAACCATAGCATACCTCGCACCTCTATGATTGACTTGGGATGGTTCCAGAGGAAGCAACATTGACTTTCTCGAATTCACAGCTGCAACTTGCATCAAATTCACATGTATTCGGGGAAGTCACTTCTTTCATCCGAACATATGCTTCATGAGCGGGACATGAGGGCAATGTTTATAAAGTTTCCAACACTACTTAGATGTTCGACATGAATCATGGACAAGATAAGGATGTTGTCGATGGGCTCAACAACAATTCATCCAGGTTCCCATGAAGATGGAATTCCACGACTATGTGAACAAGGTGATAGCATTGGTCAGACCAAAGGATGTAATGGTGTATGCCCGAGGAAAAACCACGAGTAAGACAACATTACTAACATCGTTGATTCTGATTTGATTTGAGGATAGCCCACGCTCAAATCAAAGTTTTGGCAAGACAATAGATCCAACAACTGATCAGAGGACCAATCGATGAAGATATCACCTTTCTTCCACACACACACAAACTCAAAGATATCCCTTCAGAATGAACTAAATTCGGCAAAGCTTTTGTCTTCCAACTCTCCAAGTTGTTGTTTAGCTGAACCAACTAGCTCACGGGTATCCAACACGGATTCTTGGAGAAAGAGTGGTTTACTGGTAAACCAAGTTGATCACGAACTCACCATATCGGTCAGGGGATGACCTGGTGATACTTCCGTGAATATATCCGGAAAATCATGAACCACCGATATGACTCTAAGCTCGAGAACCATCTTGCTTTTCAGGGCAAGACAATATGATCGAAAGAGTGAAGGATTGACACAATCCCAACTCATGGATCGAAGAGTGCACCAGAAATAAGGACTAGGTAGCACGATCAATCTTAGGATGATGATTTAATAATCAACACTCTAAGAATGAGAATATTGTCCATTTACTACAAAGCAACGAGTTGCTTGGAGTATTGATTTCACACATCACAATTCACTTGTCGGCATTTCAGTTACAACAACATGGGACCGAGGAATGAATAATGATGGTGAGAAGTATCACTGCGTCAAGAATTCATAAGAGGTGGTGCAATTCCGTGACATTCTTGATATAAAGATGGTAATACCCCAAGGTAGAACAGAACAAAAACTGGATTGGCATTTTGATCTGCGGAATACAACTGCTTTGATCCAATCCTAGAAATGGATGAGGTACTGGAGTTTGTTTCTCCTAGTCATTCTGAACTAGAATGGCTTGATGGACCACAAGAACGATAGGCACCGATGAACGAATGCTCACATACTCTTGACTATCAATTGATAGATGAAGGTCGGAATATAACTGAAGGGGGACGACTCAAAGGAACACATAACTTTCTGAGTTGTGGATGCATAGATTAGTATGTCGAATGAGTTCAACATATTTCTTCCGGATAACCCATGCAGAAAGGTAGAACTGGCAGAATCACAATTATGAATGCAGAACTCCTCAGGAGTACCCTAATGGTGATCTTTTGGTTCAAAGAACTTCCGCCTTAATGGTTCATGGTATTTGGAAGAACGATATACCACAGACCTCGAAGACTATCACAAAGATTACTAATATCATAAAGGTACGAGCAACACTGTCAACACGAGATAAGTAGAGTGGATCTTGGGTCAAGAACCCAGGAGTAGAATACCTACTACTAAATGGCATCACGGGATGCTTTTGAGAATGGTGGCCAGAATCATCACACCGGGAACACAAAACATGGCTAGATTACTAGGTGACTCCCTAAAACACCTAGGGTCATAATAATAGCTCCAACATATACGCCGAGGCAACGGAGTACCTCAACTCGATGATCAGTGTGGTTAATCTGGCCCAAAGGAACATCGAAAACGGAAGGAAGGAATTTGCAAATGCATCAGACTAGTTAGAAACCTGGGATGACTCGGACAGCATAACGGCTGTAAATGCTCAAAAAGATTTGAGACATCCTGCAAAAATGGTGGCATAACCACTTACATCACAATATCAAGGTTCCGATCCAACTGACAACATACTAAAAGTAGTAGAAACTACACTGAGGCCTAGAATCAACAATCCTAAGATTCTACGGATTAGTAACACGTGATCCTGAGAGATAGAAGAGAAGCCTAGTTCTTAACCCCGCAGAAAAGAAGAGGTTGACTCAGAGCAGAAGGGCATAAGGTAAAGGAGTAAAAAGAGCCTTACGTTCCCATCCACAATCAATTCCCTTATATAACTAAAGCATTTCTAGACATGACTTCGACCAGCTTGTCTTGGTAATCCTACAGGCAGTCAGGCTCTGATAACAAAGCTGTCAGGACCCCGATTCTAGGTCACACCGATCTAGCCTGTAACACCTCATATCACTTTGCGGCCTCACGCACGGTATTCCCACGGGTGTCGCCTTACCATGGCCCGGGACCATTTGCGCCTTGTGGCTCACATATATGGTAGTGTCGCTAGCATCCATATGACAAAGAACCCGGGCCGACATGACTAGTCGTGAACCCAAAGTGGCACTAACTTACGGAGACAGGCATACATGAATCAACATCGAGCATGTCGGTCAGTAGAGTGCGAATCCGGGCTGTAGAACTGGGCTAACAGGACTCCGGTTAACCGGGCTGTAGCAGGCTAGGCAGGACTCCAGATGTCACCGCGTGACATTTCCCCGAAAGGACAGACATAGGAACGAAGTGAATCACATGCTGACCAGTCAAGTGTTCCAGAGCAGTAGTGCTAGGCTAGCAGGACTCCAGTGAACCGGGCTGTAGCGGACTACTATAGCTCATGGAAGCACAAGACTACATTTCCCCATAAGAGAGGCTACCAAGGATAAACAACTAGGTTGTCGGATCCCACACATACCAAGCATTTCAATCATACACACAATGTGCTCAACATGTGCAATACAACATGGCATCACAACAAGACTCTACGACTCAGAGTATTTATTCATTAGGCTCCGAAGAGCCACATAAAACAAACATGAGTCTCATGACCCAACATTTAGAGCATACAAGTCAAACCACATGCGGAAGCTTAACATATCTGAGTACGGACTTCTACAAATGAAAAAGGCTGAGAAGCCTGACTATCTACCAGATCTTGCCGAGGGCACAAGATCGTAGCTGAGGTATCAAGCTAGACGTTGAAGTCCACACAGAACTACTAGCGAGACTGACGTCTCTCTGCAAAACATAAATTAAGCAAATGTGAGTACAAATGTACCCAGCAAGACTTACATCAGAACTAACTACATATGCATCAGTATCAATAAAGGGGTGGTGGAGTTTGACTGCAGCAAGCCATCTTTGACTCAGTGGCTAACCTGAACTACGACTGCAAGTAACTCTTTGAGGTGGCGCACACGAGTCCACATATTCACCATATCAATAGTCCACTATGGATCCCCTCCCGTCTCCCTACGAGAACGCCATCCATATCACTCACGCTTATCTTGCGCATTTTAGAGTATCCACTTTCACTTGTCTATGAACTATGCAAGGGGTCCAAGTTTCCATATCCGAGGAATCCGGCTATTCGAATAGATAATGATAACCCTGCAGGGGTGTACTTCTGCACACATGCTCTGACCACTAATCACCATGTACACGTCATGTATCTCGGCAACCTTCAAGCGGAAGCCTGGCGAGGGTGTCGGCCACGACCTGACTAACCACACAAGTCCCTCGTCCGGGTATATCGCCTATTCGGGTTCCATCCGCAAGGAGATCTGGCCGGGGTGTCGCTCACGGCCCCAAACGATGTGTACAGGGTTCCCAAGCCCACCATCCGGGTGCCACTTGGTACACCGGGCCACTGTGCCTCGTCTGTCCCAAGCCCACCTGTACTGGGTGCCACTTGGTAGACTACTAACACTACCTACGAACACCAGAAACTAGATGCAACTCCTGGACAGAGGTCGAGTGGATTAATAAGTCGAGAGGGTTCGAGTTACCGGAACCCAATGTGTGGTAGTAACTGTTCATGGATCACAAACACAGAACTCAGTTCCTAAGAACGGCTGTAATGAGACAACCCACCATGTACTCCTACATGGCCTCTCACCGCTACCTTTACCAAATCGTGTTCACACACTTAGCTCTCAACGGTACGACGTGTTCACCACATTCCAATTCATCCCCGATGAATCAGACCTGACTCAACTCTAAGAAGTAGCAGGCATGACAAACAAGCACGAATGAGTAGGCACATCAGGGCTCAAACAACTCCTACTCAAGCTAGTGGGTTTCATCTATTTACTGTGGCAATAACAGGTCATGCAAGGAAAGTGGTTCAACTACCGCAACATGTAACAGTTGAATCGTTGTTGTCCTAATGCAGTAAAAGAGAGCAGGAGCGAGAGAGTGGGATTGTATCGGAATGAACAAGGGGTTTTTGCTTGCCTGGCACTTCTAAAGATATAATAGTTCTTCATCGGTGTCATCGAACTCATCGTCGGAACATCGTCTACCGAGAGGGGACAAATACCGGCAATAGAGAAGAAATACAATCAATGCAATGCAACAGTATGATGCATGAATGTGACATGGCAATAATGTTATGATTTGAGCTAATGCATCTAGTTATGATTTAAATGAAGTTGGTTTGAATACATGATTCAAATTCCAACTCCATATATGATTAGTTAAATGCCCCTTTATTTGTTTTGTGCAAAACAGAGGGCAAACATTGTTCAAACATGCATGAAAATGGTACAGATGGATTCCTTGATTTTTTCTGATAATTTTTCATATATAAATTATTTCATTTGGAGCTATAGATTAATTTCTATGATTTTTCAAAGTTTTGGATATTTTGTGAATTAAACAAATCATTTAAGATTTATTTAAATTCCAGAAAAGGATTACTGCGTTAGCCTGACATCATCATGACGTCAGCAGGTCAATAGGGCATGGTCCAGGTCAAACCTGACCAGTGGGACCCACTGGTCAGTGACCCTGAGACACTTAGTGTCACAGACAGGTGGGTCCGGTCAACGGTGACGTGGCCAGGTCAAACTGACCTGTGGGGCCCGTGGCGTTAGTTTAGTCTAAACAGGAGCTAAGCAGGGTTAATTAGGCTGTGGGGCCCAGTAGTCAGTGGCTCTGGGGAGGGTTAGCTGGCCGTGATTAGCGCTAATCACGCGGCCACGTCGGCTCGCCGGAGTTCAGCCGGTGGCGACCTCAAACCACGGCGGAGCCCGCTCGGAACTCGCCAGAGGCCACAGTCGACGCGTCAGGGGCACCAGAAGGAAGCCCGTGCCCGTGCACATCCGGGGAGACTAGCGGGAGGATGCAGGGTGGCCGGAGTCACTGACGGTGGTGAGGGGGGTGGCGGCCGGAGCTACTGCCTGCACGGGCACGGCGCTAGAGCAAGCGGGGAGCAAGCAAAGGGGCCATGCGGCCTCCTGGGGTCATTAGGACCTCGATGCAGTGCAAGGGCGCGGCTGTCTCGAGCTCAAGCCACGACGGCGGCAAGGACGCCGACGGTGAGCTCGGGAGCTTGCGGTACGGCGGGTACGGGACGCGCGCAAGGGAAAAGGCGGAGGGAAGAGGGTCAGTGGCTCATGACGAGTTGGCCAGTGCAGACGGTGGGGCCGGGGAGCGTCGGAGCGAGCGGGGCGGCGAGGCGGATCTCCGGCGGCCGACGGCGAAGGCGACGGCGATGGAGATGAAGCGGAGCCCTCCGGCTTGTTTCCTTCGGCGTGGAGACGTGGTGCTCGACAGCGGAGATGCCGGACACGGCGGCGCGGCGAAAGGAGGACGGTGGCCACGCGGGTGAAACACGGCGACGGCGGAGCGCTCTCTGGTGAGGTCGGGGAAGGGGGCTAGAGGGCGAGGGGGAGAGCAGAGAGTGAGGGAGAAGGACCAGGGGGCTTGGGGCGTCTCCAGGCGCTCGGTCGAGGATGGGGGGAAGCAGGAGGTGGAAGCAGGAGGTGGCGTCCGATGCGCGCGCGGGAGACACGCCTCGGCCTTCTGGCAGAGGTGGGAGACGACTGGCAGTTGCTAGTGGGCTGGGCCGGCTGGAGGATCTGGGCCGCTAGCTGGGCTGCCAGGCAGGTAAGGCCAGGTAGGTTCCTCTCATTTCCTATTTTTCTTCCTGTTTTCTATTTATTTTGCTCTGTTTTGATTTTATAATAATACTAAACCATTTTTGTTGCTTCTGAAACTATTTGTGGATGCAATATGAACTAGCCCAAAGCCCCACAATATTTTTCAGAATGATTGGAGTTACAAAAAGTATTTATAGGAATTTATAACCCCAAGTCAAATACAATATGAGTTAATTAAAAAATCCAAAGAAATATATTCATCATTTTTGGCAGAGGTTTCTACCTTAACCAAAAATCATGAACTTTTCTTGAGGCACTTTGGGTTTATTGAAAATGTTTTTAAGTTGAACCTAGTTGAGTTCTTTTGGTGCTAGGGATTGATCACCCCTATTTCAAATTTAGATAAAATTTAAACATGATGCAACACCAGATGCTAGCACTAGGCATTACCAGAACTAGGGATGCGACAACCACCAATCCGAGTCCATATACGCCACCACATATCCGCCGCCATCACGCCAATCCGAGTCCACCTACAACATATATCCGCCACCAGTCTGATTTCCACCAGATTCATCGCCGCCACCAGTCCGTGATTCCACTAGATTCATCTCTGCCACCAGTCCTAGTCTGAGTCCAGTAATTGTTGCTTTGTTTTCGATTTCCGTATCACGCGATACTTCGAGTCGTGACAGAATAGGACTCCTGAGATTCGGTGCTACCCGTAGAAGAAAAATAGTTCCAAACTAAAAAAAAACTAAGTCTGGAAAATTCTGGCTAGGCAGTTTTTAGACCATTTGTAGACTTTTTTGAAAAAAATTTGTTGCAGAGGAAGAAAAAAGAGGAAAAAGAGGGAAAAAGTGCAAAAAAGTGAAAAAAAGAAAATAAAAATTCAGAGCGTGCTCCTCCCTTGTTTACGTGCAGCGCCGTGATTTTGTTAGTGTTCTAGGCTTGCGTCTCTAGCACGGTCTAGCCTAGGACCAGCACAGTACCGTCGTTGAGCGTTTATTCAACTTCACATCTCTGAATTGATTATTGCTGACCCTTTTTGCTACCATATTATAAGCCTTCCAAGATCCACATACATCTACGTCGTGCGTTTGACTCTCCCTGGTAATCGCTGTATCCAAGCTTTGAGAGTTTTGACTACGACGGTTGCCGATCACCGCCTGGTGCTGTGTAAGAACTGGTAAGAATTTGAGATTTGCTTGACGGATTTGTGATTGTCCACCACTTACTAGTAGTCTGTAGGATCATATTCTTGTGTGTTTCTATTGCTGCTAACCATGGAAGGATCACAAGCCGATGAGACTGACTGGGAGAACATGACAAACAAAGAGTTACATGATAAGTTTTAGCAAATGATGAGTGGACAGGTGGAAGATGTGCTAAATAGATTTGAAGAGGCCATGGAGAAGATAGATGGCATTGAGAAGGCGTTCGAAACAAAGCTCGATTACAAGTTTAATGAATTTCTCGCGCGTCTTCCACCGCCCACTGCACCTGTCGCACCTCTACAACAACAACATCGTCTTCCAAATCAAGTGGGACGAGCACAACGCATTCCCATTGAGCCTGGTTAAACTTCTGGTGCTGCTGTACCTACTGTTGGTGCTTCTGTTGCTCCTGCTGCTACTACAGAGGTGGAGGACCATTACGAGGATGAGGTTGACCAAAATCAGAACTACGTGCAACCACCAGCACCACCACCACCAGGTCGTCCTCATGCATATCATCGCAACGGTAGGGCTGCACCACCACTTGAGGTACATGACCATCTTCCTAAACTAAAATTGAATATTTCACCATTTGAGGGTAGATATGTTCCTGATATATATCTTACTTGGGAGTTAGAAACTGAACAACAATTTACATGTTTACAATATCCTGAGGAGAGACGTGTTCCTGCTGCTGTTTGTGCTTTCACTAGCTTTGCATGTGTTTGGTGGTCTGAACATTGTAGATTATATCCTATTCCAGCTACTTGGGCTGCTTTGAAAACTTCTATGCGTACTCGTTGGGTTCCACCATATTATCAACGTGAATTACTTCAAAAATTGCAGCGTTTAAGACAAGGAAAAAATTCTGTAGAAGAATATTATCAGGAATTACAAACTGGCATGATTAGATGCGGTATTGTTGAGGAGAATGAAGCTATGCTTGCACGTTTTATGGGTGGATTAAATAGAGAGATTCATACCATTCTAGAGTATAAGGAGTATACTAATATCACTCATTTATTCCATCTTGCTTGTAAAGCTGAACGTGAAGTGCAGGATCGACAAGCATTGGCGCGAACTAACTTTTCTGCAGGTCGATCTTCCTCATGGACAACACGTGCATCCTCTACTTCCACTCCACCAGCACCTCCATCAGGTGCCACCTCTAGCCGTGATACAAGAAAGCAGGCACAACCACCACTATCTGCCAAGAGCACACCTGTCGGACCTGCGCAGAGCTCTTCTTCTTCCATGTCATCAACAGGGCACACAAGTGATATTATTTGTCGTCGTTGTAAGGGAAGAGGACATTTTGCGAGAGAATGCCAATCACAGCGTGTGATGATTGTTACTGAGGATGGTGGGTATGAGTCCGCTAGTGACTATGATGAGGAGACTTTCGCTCTTATTACACATGAAGAACACGAAGGAGAGGATTCTGATCATGAGATGCTGAAGATGCTGACAGGTATGAATGTTTAGTTGCTCAACGTGTTTTGAGTGTGCAGGTTACACAAGCTGAGCAAAATCAGAGGCATAATTTGTTCCATACAAAGGGAGTTGCGAAGGAACGTTCTGTTCGCGTCATCATAGATGGAGGGAGTTGCAATAACTTGGCTAGCATGGAGATGGTGGAGAAGCTATCTCTCACCACAAGACCACATCCACATCCTTACTACATCCAATGGTTCAACAACAGTGGCAAGGTTAAGGTAACACGTACTGTTCGTGTGCATTTTAGTATCTCTACATATGCTGATTATGTTGATTGTGATGTGGTACCTATGCAAGCATGTTCCTTATTACTTGGTAGACCATGGCAATTTGATAAAAATTCTGTACACCATGGTAGAAACAATCAGTATACTCTTGTTCATAAGGATAAAAATACTACTTTGCTTCCTATGACTCCCGATTCCATTTTGAAAGATGATATTAATAGAGCTAATAAAGCAAAACGGGAGAAAAATAAAAGTGAAAATCAGATTGTGGCAAAAGAATTTGAGCAACAAATGCAGCCTAATAATAAACCATCTAGTCTTGCTTATGAAATTAAATTGAAAAGTGCATGTTTAATTGCCACCAAATCTGATATTGATGATTTAGATTTTAGTAAATCTGTTTGCTATGCTTTTGTGTGCAAAGAGGCATTATTTTCATTCAAGGACGTGCCTTCCTCTTTGCCTCCTGCTGTCACTAACATTTTGCAGGAGTTCGCTGACGTCTTTCCACAAGACGTGCCACCGGGATTACCACCTATTCGAGGGATTGAGCATCAAATTGACTTAATTCCTGGTGCATCATTACCCAACCGTGCACCATACCATACCAATCCAGAGGAGACAAAGGAGATTATGCGTCAAGTACAAGAACTGCTCGACAAAGGTTATATACGCGAATCGCTTAGTCCTTGTGCTATTCCTATCATTTTAGTGCCGAAAAAGGATGGTACGTCACGTATGTGCGTTGATTGTAGAGGCATTAATAATATTACTATTCGTTATCGTCATCCTATTCCTAGGCTAGATGATATGCTTGATGAATTGAGTGGCTCTACAATATTCTCCAAAGTTGATTTGCGTAGTGGATACCATCAAATTCGTATGAAATTGGGAGATGAATGGAAAACAACATTTAAAACTAAGTTTGGATTATATGAGTGGTTAGTCATGCCTTTTGGGTTAACTAATGCACCTAGTACTTTCATGAGGTTAATGAATGAAGTTTTACATGCTTTCATCGGACGATTTGTGGTAGTTTACTTTGATGACATATTGATTTATAGCAAATATTTGGAGGAACATTTGGAACATTTACGTGCTGTTTTTATTGCTCTACGTGATACACGTTTGTTTGGTAACCTTGGAAAGTGCACCTTTTGCACCGACCGAGTATCTTTTCTTGGGTATGTTGTTACTCCACAGGGAATTGAAGTTGATAAAGCCAAGATTGAAGCTATTGAGAGTTGGCCGCAGCCCAAAACGGTCACACAAGTGAGGAGTTTCCTTGGCCTCGCTGGTTTCTATAGGCGTTTTGTGAGAGATTTCAGCACCATTGTTGCACCTCTCAATGAGCTTACAAAGAAGGATGTTCCTTTTGTTTGGGGTACCGCACAGGAAGAAGCCTTCACGGTATTGAAAGATAAGTTGACACATGCTCCTTTACTCCAACTTCCTGATTTTAATAAGACTTTTGAGCTTGAATGTGATGCTAGTGGAATTGGATTAGGAGGTGTGCTACTACAAGATGGCCAACCTGTTGCATACTTTTCTGAAAAATTGAGTGGGCCTAGTCTGAACTATTCTACTTATGACAAAGAATTATATGCTCTTGTTCAGACCTTAGAAACATGGCAACATTATTTATGGCCCAAGGAATTTGTTATACATTCTAATCATGAATCTTTGAAACACATTAAAAGTCAAGCAAAACTAAACCGTAGACATGCTAAATGGGTTGAATTCATTGAGACTTTCCCTTATGTCATTAAACACAAGAAGGGTAAAGAAAATGTTATTGCTGATGCATTGTCTCATCGTTATACTATGCTTTCACAACTTGACTTTAAAATATTTGGTTTGGAGACCATCAAAGATCAATATGTGCATGATGCTGAATTTAAAGATGTATTGCAGAATTGTACGGAAGGGAGAACTTGGAACAAGTTCGTTCTTAACGATGGATTTGTGTTTCGTGCTAACAAGCTATGCATTCTAGCTAGCTCCGTTCGTCTTTTGTTGTTGCAGGAGGTGCATGGAGGAGGATTAATGGGACACTTTGGCGTCAAGAAGACGGAAGATATACTTGCTACACATTTCTTTGGGCCAAAGATGAGATGGGATGTTGAGCGTTTTGTTGCTCGCTGCACTACATGTCAAAAAGCTAAGTCACGACTCAATCCTCATGGTTTATATATGCCTTTGCCTGTACCTAGTGTTCCTTGGGTGGATATATCTATGGACTTTGTTTTAGGTTTACCTTGAACAAAGAAGGGGAGGGATAGCATATTTGTTGTCGTAGATAGGTTCTCTAAAATGGCACACTTTATACCATGTCATAAAAGTGATGATGCTGTTAATGTTGCTGATTTGTTCTTTCGTGAAATTAATCGCTTGCATGGTGTGCCAAATACTATTGTTCCAGATCATGATACTAAATTTCTTAGCCACTTTTGGAGATGTTTATAGGCTAAGTTGGGGACTAAGCTGCTTTTTAGTACTACTTGTCACCCCCAAACTGATGGACAAACTGAAGTAGTCAATAGAACATTGTCTACTATGCTTAGGGCTGTTTTGAAGAATAACAAGAAAATGTGGGAAGAATGCTTACCTCATAATGAATTTGCTTATAATCGTTCATTGCATTCTACTACTAAGATGTGCCTTTTTGAAATTGTGTATGGTTTCCTACCTCGTGCACCTATTGATTTGTTGCCTCTTCCATCTTCGGAGAAGGTTAATTTTGATGCTAAAGAACGTGCTGAATTGATTTTAAAAATGAATGAGTTAACTAAGGAAAACATTGAGCGTATGAATGCTAAATATAAACTTGCTGGAGATAAGGGTAGAAAACATGTTGTGTTTGCACCTGGAGATCTTGTTTGGTTACATTTGTGTAAGGATATATTTCCTAATTTGCACAAATCAAAGCTAATGCCACGTGTTGATGGTCCTTTTAAGGTGTTAGAGAAAATAAATGATAATGCATATAAACTTGAGCTGCCTGCAGATTTTGGGGTTAGTCCCACTTTTAACATTGCAGATTTGAAGCCTTATTTGGGTGAGGACGATGAACTTTCGTCGAGGACGACTTCATTTCAAGAAGGGGAGGATGATGAGGACATCAATACCATTGTTAGACCCACAACCCCTGCTGCTATACATACTGGACCAATTACTAGAGCTCGCGCACGCCAATTGAATTATCAGGTACTTTCATTTCTTGGTAACGATTCTAATGTTCATGAGAATATGATGCTACCTAAATTGGATACATTTGTTTTGCTTACAAATGAAAGGCCTAGCTTGGAAAAGATAGATGAACCTTGGAGCAAGATCAAGCATGGAGATGATGGCATGCGCAAGGGAATCAAGAACGCAATTACAAGTGATGATTTCAAGACTTTGAAGCCACCATAAGGAGTGCATGAAGCCTTGGACGAAATATACAAGATGCCACTTCATAAATTTCGTCCAGAGGCTATTTTAGGTGCTGTGTCACCTTATTATTGGGCCAGGCCCATGTATTTTCTAAATACTTAAGTATAGGCTGTTTTTAGAGTCCGTATGTGTGGGGAAACAAGAGTTATGGTTGGTTTCAGACCCCTCCTCCAAGGGCCACGAAATTCCCCCCTCTTCCTCCATATATACAGCCCTTAGGGCGTCGTTTAGACTTCGGGTTTTGTTTAGATTAAAAGTTAGCCTTAGCTACAACTTCGCGTACTTCGTTTGTGTCCAATGACCAGACCAAGACGTCACAGAACCCCACCTTGATCAATAAAGCTTTCATCTTATATTCGCAATATCCAGATTGCAATCTTAGTTTCTTGCTTGTTCTTCGTTTTCTCGCAGGAAACAGACCCTCATGGTCAGGTTGATCGTGCTCTGGCGTGGTCAATAACCCCTCAGAAGTTGGTTTAGCGATTGCTAAGGCACGACGTCTCACATGTTCATAGTCGGATCATCAAGGTCGACTCCCACAGAAACGATAGCCACCATCTCATCGAAACATCGGGACACCTTCGCCTTTATCAGAAGCTGAAGGAGACCTTGAAGAAGGAGTGGGCGGATTGGGTGGCGGAAAAATCCGCTTTATAGAAGAAAGCTGAAGACGTAGTAGCAGCTCTTAAACCGGTGGTTGAAGAACTGACCGGCTTAAAGCGGCAGATTAATGCCATGACCTCTGCTGTATTTGGTAAGTATCCTCATATGAAGTTTTTTCAATTCATACTATCTCATTAATGGTCGGTTTACCGATGCTTACCATGACAGGGACCCGTATTACTCATCTGGGCTCCGACATGCGGATGAAGCTCAAGGCTTCCTATACTTTGATAGAATAGCTGTATTCCGGATCCCAACGAGCTATTTGCACTGTTGCTTATAACAGGCCTCCTCCAACGCTGATAAAAGAAACCATTGAAAAGTTGTCCATGTTGCCTGCCCGGTTGGATGAACTTAAGAGATCAGCTGCAAGGTCAGGCGTGCTGACTGTGCTAATCCGGGCCAAGGCATGGATTCCAGATCTTGAACCGGCAGATATTGGCCAAGGCTATCCCGGCGTAAAAGAAGATGGTTCAGAATTCAACAATGATGATCTCCGAAGGCTGACAAGGGAACTGCGACCCATTGCAAGCAAATTGGCGGATGAAATGGATTTGTCTCATTACCAGCCAGTTTATGATGCTGATCAGAAGAGATATCCTGCGGCAACACATGACGTAGAAGATCGTGTTCCGCCAATTCATAAGCACACTTATGCCCCTGACATTGATCCTTCCAACCTTAGAAGTGAAGAGGCCGTGTTCCAAGCTTTAACTGGAATCGATTGGACTACGATTGATTTCCAGCCACTGGGTAGAGAGGAGGAGGATGCACCAACTCAAGATGATCCTCAATCTTCAAGTCGTCCAGATGCTGAATCCTAAACTGGAGGCCGGTTTATCTGTCGCAGTCTGCCACTCGTTATTGAAACAATTATTTTGTGTGGGCTTTTAAAGCACCTTGTAATAGGCTAGTTTAATCACTTATCTGTTATGTTATCGAGCATGTTTATTTTTCTTGATACTGATAACTCACCATGCCCTTGGGATCTATTATATGCATAGTCCATTGCGGCTTTATTTAATTTATTCCTGCATATAAGAACTTGAAAGTGTCCTAGTGATTTACCACTGGACGGGTCATGATTCCCAAAATATATACATAGCTTGGATGTATAACGAAGACTGTAATAACCAGATATAAAATAGATGATACGTGTGATATATCTCATTGGCTGACCAACTGTTGTTATAATAAGGGTGATAGCACCAATCTGGAGTATTGATGACTCCTTTCATCCTTGCCGGTTCATATCAAAACCGTATCGGGTTATGATAAACATTGGTTTGTTCATATAATTCTGGTGACTTCTAGCCAAAACCAAACCGGATCAAATTAATGCCGGATTGTAACTGATCATGTACTAAGAACTTAGCGTTGAAAGCCATGCCAGGTTGTAATAGACACCGGTTTATCAGAAAATGTTCACAAATCCTTTATCAAAAGAGGTTAAATATTGCAAAAATACCAGAAAATATGCAAGGCTTTTCATGGGCTGCCAGGCCCTAAATCGAGGCTTTTCATGGGCTGCCAGGCCACCGAGTTAACCATTTTTCAAAGCCTTTTAAGATGGACCTCAATCTTTAACCAATCATCGTTTTAACTTTGACAAGTTCAAGGTCTATGAGATTGACTTGTCAAATGTTCGATGGGTCATACCAGGTTTACCTGGACGGAGTGGCTTACTTAAAGAGGCAGGATAACCCGGGGTTTTAGGTGAATACACCTGGCTTCCAAGCCTGGCTTGATAGCCTATTGCAAGGGTACAAACTCTTTGTTCTTTTAGAAGCAAGGAGCCCCCAAGCAATATTTGAGCTGTGCTCAGTGGTACCTATGTTTGTGTTGTGCTTTTGCAACAAACTCTCTTTGGTCCACATAATTTCCTTTTGGCTTTTAGCCTATCAAGAGGTATAACTATGGTGTGAATACAACCAAGCTCCCTAGTGATTTCCCTTTTTTGGCTTTAAGCCAATCAAGAGGCGTAGCTATGGTTCGAATACGACCAAGCCCCCTAGTGATTTCCTTTATATGTGCATGGCCTTATAAGCCGGGTTTAATAGAACTCTGCTTTATAAGTAGAAGCCCCCATGTAACCACACATTATGTAAAAATAAAAGAGACCCCGCTTTAGCTGAGGTTCCGGTTTATAATATATACATTGTCATAAATATGTACATAAGAAGAGCCTGTGGATCAAGTATAATAAGGCCGAAGAAGAGCTATATTCCACGGCCGCTGGGTCTCCTCCTCCGATTTATGTGAGTCTTTGTGCTCTCGAACATCGATAAGGTAGTATGACCCGTTGTACAGATTTTTGCTGACCACAAAAGGTCCTTCCCAAGGTGGGGATAACTTGTGCATATCAGTCTGATCCTGGATGAGCCAGAGCACCAAATCGCCCTCTTGAAAAGTTCTGGTCTTAACCCGGCGGCTGTGATAACGTCGGAGATCTTGTCGATAAATCGCCGAACGCGCCGCTACTAGATCATGCTCCTCATCTAACAGGTCCAGTGAGTCCTGACATGCCTTCTCATTATCAGCTTCAACGTAAGCCGCCACACGGGGCGAGTCATGACGGATGTCACTAGGGAGAACCGCCTCTGCTTTGTAAACCATAAAGAAAGGCGTGTAACCCGTAGATCTGATCAGTGTGGTGTTGATACTCCATAACATGGAAGGTAACTCCTCCACCCAACAACCCGACGTCCACTTTAAAGGAACCATAAGCCGGGGTTTAATACCTCTCAAAATCTCATGATTTGCCCTTTCTAATTGACCATTAGATTGGGGGTGAGCCACTGATGACACTCAAGCCGGATGTGCTCACGTTGACAAAATTCTTCCATAGCGCCCTTGGACAGATTAGTACCATTATCAGTTATAATGCTATGTGGAAAACCAAACCGGAATATCACCTTTTTGATGAATTGAACGGCCGTGGCTGCATCACACTTACTGACTGGCTCTGCCTCTACCCACTTGGTAAACTTATCAACCGCCACCAGCAGGTGGGTCTTCTTGTCTTTGGACCTTTTAAAGGGTCCAACCATGTCTAGCCCCCAAGTTGCAAACAACCAAGTGATTGGAATCATTCTCAACTCCTGGGCCGGAATATGAGCACGGCGCGCAAACTTCTGACAACCGTCAAACCTCTTCACCAAATCCTCAGCATCAGCATGAGCCGTCAACCAATAGAAGCTGTGACGAAAAGCCTTAGCCACCAAGGATTTTGAACCAGCGTGGTGACCACAATCACCTTTGTGGATCTCTCGCAAGATCTCACAACCTTCTTGAGGAGACACACAACACTGAATCACCCCTGTGACGCTGTAATGATGTAACTCCCCATTGACAATGGTCATTGACTTGGATCGCCGGATTATCTGCCGGGCCAAGGTTTCATCGCCTGGTAACTCGCCCCGGTTCATGTAGGCTAGGTATGGGACTATCCATCCGGTATAACATGAAGAGCCGCTACCAATTGAGCCTCCGGATCAGGAATAGCCAACTCCTTCTCTGTGGGTAACTTGACCGACGGATTATGAAGTACGTCCAGGAAGACATTGGGTAGCACCGGTTTACGCAGAGAGCCTAGGCGACTTAAAGCGTCCGCCGCTTCATTATTTCGCTGGTCTATATGGTCAACCTGATAACCCTTGAAATGACCAGCCACTATGTCCACCTCTCGTTGATACACTGCCATGAGCGGATCCTTGGAATCCCACGTACAAGACACCTGCTGAGCCACCAGATCTGAGTCACCGAAGCACTTAACCCGGCTTAACTTCATCTCATTAGCCATCCGAAGACCATGAAGCAAGGCTTCGTATTCAGCTGCATTGTTAGTACAAGGGAACATTAAGTGGAGAACATAACAAAACTTATCACCTCATGGGGAAGTTAGCATGACTCCAGCCCCCGAGCCCCCAGTTGTCTGGACCCATCAAAATGAATAGTCCAATACGTGTTGTCTAGCTTTTCCTCTGGTGCCTGCAACTCTGTCCAATCATTAATGAAGTCCACAAGTGCTTGGGATTTGATTACTGTGCGAGGTGTATATTTTATCCCGTGAGGTCCAAGCTCAATAGCCAACTTGGCAATCCGGCCAGTTGCTTCTTTGTGTTTGGATGATATCTCCCAGGGGGGCTGAACTAACCACTATGATAGGATGACCTTGAAAATAATGCTTGAGCTTCCGGCTTGCCATGAAAACTCCATACACCAGCTTCTGCCAATGTGGGTACCTCTGCTTTGATTCAATAAGCACCTCGCTAATGTAATAAACCGGCCGTTGAACCGGATACTCCTTTCTGGCCTCCTTGCGCTCAACCACAATAGCCACACTAACAGCCCGGGCATTAGCAGCCACATATAGCAATAAGGGCTCTTTATCGACCGGAGCTACAAGGACGGGCGGTTCGGCTAACTGTCTCTTCAAATCCTCAAACGCTTTATCAGCCGCATCACTCCAGACGAAGTCATCCGTTTTATTTAGCATCTGATACAAAGGGATAGCTTTCTCCCCAAGGCGACTGATAAACCGGCTTAATGCTGCAATCCGGCCCGCCAAACGCTGAACATCATTGATATATGCCGGTTTAGCCAGAGAGATGATAGCTGTGATCTTCTCTGGATTAGCCTCAATGCCCCTGTTAGACACCAGGAAACCCAAGAGTTTGCCTGCCGGAACACCAAAGACACATTTGGCCGGATTAAGCATCATCTTATAGACCCGGAGGTTGCCAAAAGTCTCTCTTAGGTCATCTATCCATGTTTCCTCCTTCCTAGACTTCACCACAATATCATCCACATAAGCATGGACATTGCGCCCAATCTATTTATGAAGACAATTCTGAACACAATGTTGATACGTCGCCTGGGCACTTTTGAGCCCAAAAGGCATATATACATAGCAGAAGGCTCCAAAGGGAGTTATGAAAGTTGTCTTCTCCTGGTCCTTAACTGCCATTTTGGTCTGATGATAACGAAAATAAGCATCCAAAAAACACAAACGGTCACAACCCGCCGTAGCATCAATAATCTGATCAATACGAGGGAGAGCAAAGGGATCAGCTGGACAGGCTTTGTTCAAGTCTGTGTAATCCACACACATACGCCAAGTGCCGTTTTTCTTAAGTACCAGCACCGGATTAGCTAGCCACTCAGGGTGAAAGACCTCCATGATAAACCCTACTGCCAAAAGCCGGGCTACCTCCTCACCAATAGCCTTACGCCTCTCTTCATTGAAGCGATGAAGAAACTGCCTGACCGGTTTAAACTTGGGATCTATATTAAGGTGTGCTCAGTGAGTTCCCTCAGTACACCTGGCATGTCAGAAGGCTTCCATGCAAAGATGTCCCGGTTCTCACGGATGAACTCGATGAGCGCGCTTTCCTATTTTGGATCCAGGTTAGCACTAATGCTGAACTGCTGAGATGAATCGCCAGGAACAAAATCAACCATCTTATTATCTACAACCGATTTAAATTTCAGTGCCGGATCATGTTCTGTAGTTGGCTTTTTCAGAGAAGTCATATCTGCCGGATCAACATTGTCTTTATAAAACTTCAGCTCCTCTGTGGCACAACCGACTCGGCATAAGCCGCATCACCTTCTTCACACTCCAAGGCTATCTTCCTACTCCCATGTACTATGATGGTCCCCTTATGACCCATCATCTTAAGCTGCATATAAACATAACACGACCTTGCCATGAACTTAGAATAAGCCGGCCGTCCGAACAGGGCATGATATGGACTCTTGATTTTCACTACTTCAAAAGTCAATGTCTCTAATCTGGAATCATGATCATCTCCAAAAGCCACCTCTAAAGCTATCTTGCCAACTGGATATGTCGATTTACCAGGCACCACCCCATGAAAGACGGTGTTCGACGGTTTAAGATTCTTATCTATCAGCCCCATGCGTCGGAAGGTATCATAGTAAAGTATATTGATACTGCTCCCTCCATCCATAAGCACCTTGGTGAACTTGTAACCCCTAACTTGAGGTGCGACCACTAAGGCCAGATGACCCGGATTATCAACCCGGGGCGGATGATCTTCTCGACTCCATAAAATGGGTTGTTCAAACCAGCGCAAATACTGAGGCACCGCCGGTTCAACGGAATTCACGGCCCTTTTGTGAAGCTTCTGATCACGCTTACACAAGCTAGTGGTAAAGACATGATACTGCCCACTATTCAACTGCTTTGGATTGCTCTGATAACCGGATTGCTGCTGCTGATTCCCCTAATCGTTATAACCTCCCTGATTGCCCTGATTAGCTTGATTGCCATGTCCGGTCTGATTGCCTTGGAATCCTGAAACGGAGTTGCCGCCTCCATAACCCGGCCCATGAAAACCGCCTCCTGAACCGCCGGGCGGGCCATTTTCGTATTGAAACATATTGGAATTTTTGAATTCTCGCATGATGAAACAATCCTTCCAAAGATGCTAAGCTGGCTTCTCCTTCGATCCGTGCTTTGGACAAGGTTGATTTAACAGGGGCTCCAGATTGGGGCCTGACCCTCCGCCCCGCTGGGGTAATTTACCCTTGCGACGCTGACCGTTATCCTGGGCATTGGTGTTAGCCACAAAGTCCAAGCTATTATCTGCCTTGCGCTTACCATTGTTCCCATGATCTGCTGGGTTATGTTGCTGCCCCTTGGCACTACTGTTCTTTTTCCCCTTCCCGGATTTGTCCTCCTAAGATTCAGGATCCTTGGTACTATCTGAATTGGCATACTTAACCAAAGCGGCCATAAGCGTTGACATGTCATTGCAGTGACATTTGAGTCTTCCCAACTTCAGTTTCAATGGCATAAACCGGCAATTGCCTTCCAACATCAAGACTGCTATATCAGCACTGATGCGGTCTGATGAATGCAAAATAGCTGAGACTCGCTTCACCCAATGGGTTGTAGACTCCCCATCCTCTTGAACGCAGGCGGCTAGGTCCACAATTGACATAGGCTACTTACATGTGTCCTTAAAATTATGGATAAACCGGTTTTTTAACTCGGCCCAGGACCCAACGGAGTTAGCTGGCAAACTTTTTAACCAAGTACGAGTTGTTCCTTCCAACATCATGGTGAAATACTTAGCACATACCGTTTCATCCACATCCAACATCTCCATCGCCATCTCATAACTCTCAACCCATGACTCAGGGGGCAAATTGACAGTATAATTGGGCACCTTATGAGGGCCCTTAAAATCCTTGGGCAGTCGCACATTACGCAAGGCTTGGGTGAGGCATGGTACCCCCAAAGAACTGAAGACCACACATGGCTGCACTGAGGTGGTTGGACGAACCGGAGTAGGCTAACAAGATGCGTGCTGCTGCTAACTCGGCCTCTCAACGTGCTCGGCCATGATCCACCACATCCTGTGTTGGGGAACGTAGTAATTTCAAAATTTTCCTACGCACACGCAAGTCATGGTGATGCATAGCAACGAGAGGGGAGAGTGTTGTCTACGTACCCTCGTAGACCGACGCGGAAGCGTTGACGCAACGTAGAGGAAGTAGTCGTACGTCTTCCCGATCCGACCGATCCAAGCACCGTTACTCCGGCACCTCCGAGTTCTTGGCACACGTTCAGCTCGATGACGATCCCTGGGCTCCGATCCAGCAAAGCATCGGGGAGGAGTTCCGTCAGCACGACGACGTGGTGACGATCTTGATGTTCTACCGTCGCAGGGCTTCGCCAAAGCACTGCTACAATATGACCGAGGTGGAATATGGTGGAGGGGGGCACCGCACACGGCTAAGGAACGATCACGAAGATCAACTTGTGTGTCTATGGGGTGCCCCTTGCCTCAGTATATAAAGGATGGAGGAGGAGGAGGCCGGCCAAGGCAATTGGTGCGGCCAGGATGTGGAGTCCTACTAGGACTCCAAGTCCTAGTAGGAGTCCACCAAGAGGGGAGGAAGGGAGAAGGAAGTGGAGGAGAAGGAAAGGTGGCCGGCCCCCTTTTGCCTAGTCCAATTCGGACTAGAGGGGAGGGGGGGCGCAGCAGCCCCTTGGCCCTTTCTCCTCTTCCCACTAAAGCCCATCAAGGCCCATTGCTTCTCCCATAACTACCCGGTACTCCGAAAAATACCCGAATCACTCGGAATCTTTCCGATGTCCGAATATAGTCGTCCAATATATCGATCTTTACGTCTCGACCATTTCGAGACTCCTCGTCATGTCCCCGATCTCATCCGGGACTCCGAACTCCTTCAGTACATCAAAACTCATAAACTCATAATATAACTGTCATCGAAACCTTAAGCGTGCGGACCCTACGGTTCGAGAACAATGTAGACATGACCGAGACACGTCTTCGGTCAATAACCAATAGCGGGACCTGGATGCCCATATTGGCTCCTACATATTCTACGAAGATCTTTATCGGTCAGACCGCATAACAACATACGTTGTTCCCTTTGTCATCAGTATGTTACTTGCCCGAGATTCGATCGTCGGTATCTCAATACCTAGTTCAATCTCGTTACCGGCAAGTCTCTTTACTCATTCCGTAATACATCATCTCGCAACTAACTCATTAGTTGCAATGCTTGCAAGGCTTAAGTGATGTGCATTACCGAGAGGGCCCAGAGATACCTCTCCGACAATCGGAGTGACAAATCCCAATCTTGAAATACGCCAACCCAACATGTACCTTTGGAGACACCTATAGAGCACCTTTATAATCACCCAGTTACATTGTGACGTTTGGTAGCACACAAAGTGTTCCTCCGGCAAACGGACTTGCATAATCTCATAGTCATCGGAACATGTATAAGTCATGAAGAAAGCAATAGCAACATACTAAACGATCAGGTGCTAAGCTAATGGAATGGGTCATGTCAATCAGATCATTCAACTAATGATGTGATCCCGTTAATCAAATAACAACTCTTTGTCCATGGTTAGGAAACATAACCATCTTTGATTAACGAGCTAGTCAAGTAGAGGCATACTAGTGACACTCTGTTTGTCTATGTATTCACACATGTATTATGTTTCCGGTTAATACAATTCTAGCATGAATAATAAACATTTATCATGATATAAGGAAATAAATAATAACTTTATTATTGCCTCTAGGGCATATTTCCTTCAGTCTCCCACTTGCACTAGAGTCAATAATCTAGATCACACCGCCATGTGATTTAACATCAATAGTTCACATCTTTATGTGATTGGTTCACATCTCCATGTGACTAACACCCAAAGGGTTTACTGGATTCAATAATCTAGTTCACATCGCTATGTGATTAAGACCCAAAAAGTGATCATGTTTTGCTTGTGAGAGAAGTTTAGTCAATGGGTCTGTCACATTCAGATCCGCATGTATTTTGGAAATTTCTATGTCAACAATGCTCTGCATGGAGCTACTTCTAGCTAATTGCTCCCACTTTCAATATGTATCCAGATTGAGACTTAGAGTCATCTGGATCAGTGTCAAAGCTTGCATCGACATAACTTTTTACGATGAACCTCTTTGTCACCTCCATAATTGAGAAATATTTCCTTATTCCACTAAGGATAATTTTGACCGCTGTCCAGTGATCTACTCTTAGATCACTATTGTACTCCCTTGCTTAACACAGTGTAGGGTATACAATAGATCTGGTACACAGCATGGCATACTTTATGGAACCTATGGCTGAGGCATAGGGAATGACTTTCATTCTATTTCTATCTTCTGCCGTGGTCGGGCTTTGAGTCTTACTCAATTTCACACCTTGCAACACAGGCAAGAACTCTTTCTTTGACTGTTCCATTTTGAACTACTTGAAAATCTTGTCAAGGTATGTATTCATTGAAAAAACTTATCAAGCGTCTTGATCTATCTCTATAGATCTTGATGCTCAATATGTAGGCAGCTTCACCGAAGTCTTTCTTTGAAAAACTCCTTTCAAACACTCCTTTATGCTTTACAGAATAATTCTACATTATTTCCGATCAACAATATGTCATTCACATATACTTATCAGAAATGCTGTAGTTCTCCCACTCACTTTCTTGTAAATACAGGCTTCACCGCAAGTCTGTATAAAACTATATGCTTTGATCAACTTATCAAAGCATATATTCCAACTCCGAGATTCTTGCACCAGTCCATAGATGGATCGCTGGAGCTTGCATATTTAGTTAACACCTTTAGGATCGACAAAACCTTCTAGTTGCATCGTATACAACTCTTCTTTAGTAAATCCATTAAGGAATGCAGTTTTGTTTATCCATTTCCAGATTTCATAAAATGCGGCAATTGCTAACATGATTCGGACAGACTTAAGCATAGATGCGAGTGAGAAAATCTCATCGTAGTCAACACCTTGAACTTGTCGAAAACCTTTTGCAACAATTCTAGCTTTGTAGATAGTAACACTGCTATCAGCGTCCGTCTTCCTCTTGAAGATCCATTTATTTTCTATGGCTTGCCGATCATCGGGCAAATCCATCAAAGTACATACTTTGTTCTCATACATGGATCATATCTCAGATTTCATGGTCTCAAACCATTTCGCGGAATCTGGGCTCATCATTGCTTCCTCATAGTTCACAAGTTCGTCATGGTCTAGTAACATGACTTCCAGAACAGGATTACCGTACCACTCTGGTGCGGATCTCACTCTGGTTTACCTACGAGATTTGGTAGTAACTTGATCTGAAGTTACATGATCATCATCATTAGGTTCCTCACTAATTGGTGTAGTAGTCACAGGAACAGATTTCTGTGATGAACTACTTTCCAATAAGGGAGCAGGTACAGTTACCTCATCAAGTTCTACTTTCCTCCCACTCACTTCTTTCGAGAGAAACTCCTTCTCTAGAAAAACTCCGAATTTAGCAACAAAAGTCTTGCCTTCGGATTTGTGATAGAAGGTGTACCCAACAGTCTCCTTTGGGTATCCTATGAAGACATATTTCTCCGATTTGGGTTTGAGCTTATTAGGATGAAACTTTTTCATATAAGCATCACAACCCCAAACTTTAAGAAACGACAACTTTGGTTTCTTGCCAAACCACAGTTCAGATTGTGTCGTCTCAACGGACTTAGATGGTGCCCTATTTAACGTGAATGCAACTGTCTCTAATGCATAACCCCAAAACGATAGTGGTAGATCAGTAAAAGACATCATAGATCGCACTATATCTAATAAAGTACGGTTATGACGTTCGGACACACCATTACACTATGGTGTTCCAGGTGGCGTGAGTAGTGAAACTATTTCACATTGTTTTAATTGAAGACCAAACTCGTAACTCAAATATTTTACCTCTGTGATCATATTGTAGAAACTTTTATTTTCTTGTCATGATGATTTTCCACTTCACTCTGAAATTCTTTGAACTTTTCAAATGTTTCAGACTTATGTTTCATCAAGCAGATATACCCATATCTGCTCAAATCATATGCGAAGGTCAGAAAATAACGATACCCGCCGCGAGCTTCAACACTCATCGGATCGCATACATCAGTATGTATTATTTCCAATAAGTCAGTTGCTCGCTCCATTGTTCCGGAGAACGGAGTCTTTAGTCATCTTGCCCATAATTCATGGTTCGCAAGCACCAAGTGATTCATAATCAAGTGATTCCAAAATCCCATCAGCATGGAGTTTCTTCATGCACTTTACACCAATATGATCTAAACGGCAGTGCCACAAATAAGTTGCACTATCATTATGAACTTCGCATCTTTTGGTTTCAATATTATGAATATGTGTATCACTACAATCAAGATCCAATGAACTTGTTTCATTGGGTGTATGACCATCGAAGGTTTTATTCATGTAAACAGAACAACAATTATTCTCTGACTTTAATGAATAACCGTATTGCAATAAACATGATCAAATCATATTCATGCTCAACGCAAAAACCAAATAACACTTATTTAGGTTCAACACTACTCCCGAAAGTATAGGGGAGTGTGCGATGATGATCATATCAATCTTGGAACTACTTCCAACACACATCGTCACTTCACCCTTAACTAGTCTCTGATTATTCTGCAACTCCCGTTTCGAGTTACTAATCTTAGCAACTGAACTAGTATCAAATACTGAGGGGTTGCTATAAACACTAGTAAAGTACACATCAATAACATGTATATCAAATATACTTATGTTCACTTTGCCATCCTTCTTATCTGCCAATCACTTGGGGTAGTTCCGCTTCCAGTGACCAGTCCCTTTGTAGTAGAAACACTTAGTCTCAGGCTTAGGACCAGACTTGGGCTTCTTCACTTGAGCAGCAACTTGCTTGCTGTTCTTCTTGAAGTTCCCCTTCTTCCCTCTGCCCTTTTCTTGAAACTAGTGGTCTTGTCTACCATCAACACTTGATGTTTTTCTCGATTTCTACCTTCGTCAATTTCCGCATTACGAAGAGCTTGGGAATCGTTTCTGTTATCCCTTGCATATCATAGTTCATCACGAAGTTCTACTAACTTGGTCATGGTGACTAGAGAATTCTGTCAATCACTATCTTATCTGGAAGATTAACTCCCACTTGATTCAAGCGATTGTAGTACCCAGACAATCTGAGCACATGCTCACTAGTTGAGCGATTCTCCTCCATCTTTTAGCTATAGAACTTGTTGGAGACTTCATATCTCTCAACTCGGGTATTTGCTTGAAATATTAACTTCAACTCCTGGAACATCTCATATGGTCCATGACGTTCAAAACATCTTTGAAGTCCCGATTCTAAGCCGTTAAGCATGGTGCACTAAACTATCAAGTAGTCATCATATTTAGCTAGCCAAACGTTCATGACGTCAGCATCTGCTCCTGCAATAGGTCTATCACCTAGCGGTTCATCAAGGACATAATTCCTCTGTGCAATAATGAGGATAAACCTTAGATCACGGATCCAATCCGCATCATTGCTACTAACATCTTTCAACACTATTTTTCTCTAGGAACATATCAAAATAAACATATGAAAGCAATAACGCGAGCTACTGATCTACAACATAATTTGCAAAATACTACCAGGACTAAGTTCATGATAAATTTAAGTTCAATTAATCATATTACTTAAGAACTCCCACTTAGATAGACATCCCTCTAATCCTCTAAGTGATCACGTGATCCAAATCAACTAAACCATGTCCGATCATCATGTGAGATGGAGCAGTTTCATTGGTGAACATCACTATGTTGATCATATCTACTATATGATTCACGCTCGACCTTTCGGTCTCCGTGTTCCGAGGCCATATCTGTATATGCTTGGCTCGTCAAGTATAACCTGAGTATTCCGCGTGTGCAACTGTTTTGCACCCGTTGTATTTGAACGTAGAGCCTATCACACAAGATCATCACGTGGTGTCTCAGCACGAAGAACTTTCGCAACGGTGCATACTCAGGGAGAACACTTCTTGATAATTAGTGAGAGATCATCTTAAAATGCTACCGTCAAACTAAGCAAAATAAGATGTATAAAAGATAAACATCATATGCAATCAAAATATGTAACATGATATGGCCATCATCATCTTGCTTCTTCGATCTCCATCTCCAAAGTACTGTCATGATCTATATCATCACCGGCATGACACCATGATCTCCATCATCTTGATCTATATCAATGTGTCGTCACGTGGTCGTCTCGCCAACAATTGCTCTTGCAACTATTGCTATCGCATAGCGATAAAGTAAAGCAATTATTGGACGCTTGCATCTTATGCAATAGAGAGACAACCGTAAGGATTTTGCCAGTTGCTGATAACTTCAACAAGACATGATCATCTCATACAACAACTTATATCTCATCACGTCTTGACCATATCACATCACAACATGCCCTGCAAAAACAAGTTAGACGTCCTCTACTTTGTTGTTGCAAGTTTTACGTGGCTGCTACGGCTTTAGCAAGAACCGTTCTTACCTACGCATCAAAACCACAACGATAGTTTGTCAAGTTGGTGCTGTTTTAACCTTCGCAAGGACCGGGCGTAGCCACACTCGGTTCAACTAAAGTTGGAGAAACTGTCACCTGCAAGCCACCTATGTGCAAAGCACGTCGGGAGAACCGGTCTCGCGTAAGCGTACACGTAATGTCGGTCCGGGCCGCTTCATCCAACAATACCGCCGAACCAAAGTATGACATGCTGGTAAGCAGTATGACTTATATCGCCCACAACTCACTTGTGTTCTACTCGTGCATATAACATCAAACCATAAAAACCTAGACTCGGATGCCACTGTTGGGGAACGTAGTAATTTCAAAATTTTCCTACGCACACGCAAGATCATGGTGATGCATAGCAACAAGAGGGGAGACTGTTGTCTACGTACCCTCATAGACCAACGCGGAAGCATTGACGCAACGTAGAGGAAGTAGTCGTACGTCTTCCCGATCCGACCGATCCAAGCACCGTTACTCCGGCACCTCTGAGTTCTTGGCACACGTTCAGCTCGATGACGATCCCTGGGCTCCGATCCAGCAAAGCATCGGGGAGGAGTTCCGTCAGCACGACGGCGTGGTGACGATCTTGATGTTCTACCGTCGCAGGGCTTCGCCTAAGCATTGCTACAATATGACCGAGGTGGAATATGGTGGAGGGGGGCACCGCACACGGCTAAGGAACGATCACGAAGATCAACTTGTGTGTCTATGGGGTGCCCCTTGCCTCAGTATATAAAGGATGGAGGAGGAGGAGGCCGGCCAAGGCAATTGGTGCGGCCAGGATGTGGAGTCCTACTAGGACTCCAAGTCCTAGTAGGAGTCCACCAAGAGGGGAGGAAGGGAGAAGGAAGTGGAGGAGAAGGAAAGGTGGCCGGCCCCCTTTTCCCTAGTCCAATTCGGACTAGAGGGGAGGGGGGGGGGCGCAGCAGCCCCTTGGCCCTTTCTCCTCTTCCCACTAAAGCCTATCAAGGCCCATTGCTTCTCCCGTAACTACCCGGTACTCCGAAAAATACCCGAATCACTCGGAACCTTTCCGATGTCCGAATATAGTCGTCCAATATATCAATCTTTACGTCTCGACCATTTCGAGACTCCTCGTCATGTCCCTGATCTCATCCGGGACTCCGAACTCCTTCGGTACATCAAAACTCATAAACTCATAATATAACTGTCATCGAAACCTTAAGCGTGCAGACCCTACGGTTCGAGAACAATGCAGACATGACCGAGACACGTCTCCAGTCAATAACCAATAGCGGGACCTGGATGCCCATATTGGCTCCTACATATTCTATGAAGATCTTTATCGGTCAGACCGCATAACAACATACGTTGTTCCCTTTGTCATCAGTATGTTACTTGCCCGAGATTCGATCGTCAGTATCTCAATACCTAGTTCAATCTCGTTACCGGCAAGTCTCTTTACTCGTTCCGTGATACATCATCTCGCAACTAACTCATTAGTTGCAATGCTTGCAAGGCTTAAGTGATGTGCATTACCGAGAGGGCCCAGAGATACCTCTCCGACAATCGGAGTGACAAATCCCAATCTTGAAATACGCCAACCCAACATGTACCTTTGGAGACACCTGTAGAGCACCTTTATAATCACCCAGTTACATTGTGACGTTTGGTAGCACACAAAGTGTTCCTCCGGCAAACGGGAGTTGCATAATCTCATAGTCATAGGAACATGTATAAGTCATGAAGAAAGCAATAGCAACATACTAAACGATCGGGTGCTAAGCTAATGGAATGGGTCATGTCAATCAGATCATTTAACTAGTGATGTGATCCCGTTAATCAAATAACAACTCTTTGTCCATGGTTATGGAACATAACCATCTTTGATTAACAAGCTAGTCAAGTAGAGGCATACTAGTGACACTCTGTTTGTCTATGTATTCACACATGTATTATGTTTCCGGTTAATACAATTCTAGCATAAATAATAAACATTTATCATGATATAAGGAAATAAATAATAACTTTATTATTGCCTCTAGGGCATATTTCCTTCATCCTGTGCATTAGCACCACCACCCGCCGGGTTACGGTGCCGCGCACTGCTTGACACAGTCGGTTCATCAATATGCCTGCTGTAGCTCTGACTTAGACGGGGAGTGGAATGAATCCTTTCGCGGCTATATGAATAGGCCTGCTGCTGAGTCAAAGCCGTCTGTAGGAGCTCCCTAGCCCGTCGTGTCTCAACTACTACGGGGGACTCACCATCAATTGGGAGAGCTGCCAATCGTGAAGCGACAGCAACGATGTTATCAAATGGGTTAGAGTAATGAACCGGAGGTGTTGAGACGTGACGTGATGGGAGGTCCTTTTGACGAGGCGGAGGAGGCGGATCCGTCGCACGAGGCTGACCCGGTGCCCTGGTCCCAGGTGCCTCTGCCCGGTTTACCACAGGTTGGTTGCTGGTACCCGCTCCGGGTGTGTTAAAGAGATTCCTCGCCTCCAAGACTGATGGAAGGCGTGATTGGTATCTTCTCCTGATGACGTCATCCGACGCACTCTGATCCAGCATAAGCCATTACGCCTGAGCCTCCAATCTGGCCCTCTCTATAGCCATCCTGGTGTTTTCTGCTGCCAGGTCCGCTTTAGCTTGAGTTATCTGATCCTTCACCTTTGCAATCTCTGCGTTGTGCTGATCCCAGTTTGCCGCGTCCACCTCCGCTGCCAGCAATGTTGCTAAAGCATCGAATAGATCAGACAAAACCTAAGCCGGAGGCGGCGCAGAGCCCCCTGCTCCCGTTGGTGTTGCTGTTGCTGAACCAGAGATCATTGTCGCGGCGGTAGAAGAGTGTTGCGCTGGTTGTGTATCGGCCATGAAGACCGCGACCTGTCTTGGCAGATCGGGGGGGGGGGGGTCCGGAACACTGTTGCCATCAGAACCTCCACTAGTCCAGCCATCCTGCAACTGGTACCGCGACTCGGTCTCTCCGGTTGAAGAATCATCATCAGAGCAGGAAACTATTTCGCCACGAGATGCCGATCTATCCTCATATTCCGCTCCATGGATGACACCTACGAAGACATGCCTTACGGCGGGCTGAACCTGGGCAGAGCTTGCACGCTGAGCCGTCTCGATGATGTCGGTGCAGATGTCCGGCTCAGGGCCCGGTTCACCGATCTTGCCGATGAAGACGTGAATTCCGCCAAAGGGAACCCGGTACCCATACTCAATTGAACCGGCCTCGGGACCCCATCCTGCATCGTCGATGTAGAGCTTGCCGCGACGACTCTTAGTCATCCGGCCCACAGCGTATCCCTTGAGTCCTTCTAAGCTGCCCTTCAAGAACTCAAAACCATCGTGTGATGGCCCCACGGTGGGCGCGAACGGTCATGGTTTTGTCACGACAGATGTCCTTGTGAAAGGACTTAGTCGTGGAGCCATCGCTATGGGTTAGCTTAAAGGTGTTAAAGTGGACAAGGGACGCGAGAGTTTTATACTGGTTCGGCCCCTTACGATGAAGGTAAAAGCCTACTCCAGTTGTGATGGAATTGCTAGGGTTTCGATGACCAGGGAGAGAATCCGCTTTGCCTGGCTCTCGAGTTGTTGTGTGTTGTCCGTAAACCGCCGCCGGGTCATCCCTTTATATACACAGGTCGACGCTCGCTGGTTTACAGAGTCCCAAGGCCGGATCATCATCGTGTCTAGCTCGGTATCTATTCCTTCTACCTTACAATACAAGTTATATATTAATGTCGGTTTATGTCTACAGGCCTTAACCCGCCTTTTGGCCTTGAGCCTTCATAAAGCTCCACCATCCTTGTCTTCATGGGCTTTGAATAAAATAACCATCATGGGGATAATCCGGCCTCTTATAGCCGGTTTACGTCCAATAATAATATCCCCAATAGTACCAGAGAACGAATAGGAAAAAAACCTAAGGAAGTGTCATTCCAAGCCATACGGAGGACACCATGCTGGAGATAGAACTGCACACGAGGTATTGCAATCTAGTTTTTATTGGCCTTCTCTCTTCAAAGATGCACATAAGTTTATCCTCTCTTGTGAGGAATGTCAAAGAATTGGTAATATTGGTAGGCGTCAAGAAATTCCTCTGAACCATTCACCTATTTTGAACTGTTTGATGTTTGGGGTTTTGATTATATGGGACCATTTCCTTCCTCTAATGGATACACTCATATCTTAGTTGCTATTTGCTCTCAATCAAATCTTTTGTTTCCTTTAGTGGCGGGTGTTCACCTCAAAAAATTTGGGATGTTTTCCATAAGACCATTTGAATCATATCATTTGATTGTTAATTTTTCAACAACTTCGTTCAAGCCTTCCTTGTAAGGTTGCCCTTCCAATTTTATTCTTGTGGTGCGAGATGTTGTTTTCTTCTTTGTTCTATTAATTCCAACTATCTAGCTATCTTTTATTCCTGTTTCTCTCTTTGAAGTATCATCCCATCTTATCAAGTTTTTTTTGTTCCTTCTATTTTCAATGGGAGTGTTGTCGAAATTCTGCCTTTCTTGTTCGTTGCCTATCTCGTGTAATAGGAGTTGCTTCAAAATTCTTTCTTGTCCATTGAGCTCTTCATTTCTTTGTTGAAACCTTCAAGTTTCCCTCAGTGTTCTTTGTTCCTCTTTTATATCGGAGTGCTCTCAATTTTGTTCGACTCCATTGTATTCTCTCCTTTCTTTCAAGTTTTCGACCTCCAAGATTCATTGGTTTCACTCATTTGTCAAAGAAGAAACTTAGTTTTACCTCTTCTCTTCGGTTTTCATTCCTAGATCTCGGGGCGAGATCTCTTGTAAGTGGGGGAGAGTTGTGACAGCCCGAGACCGATGCTCCAGATGCCTTCCATGCTTTCGTGATAGCCACGTTAATTATTTGTTTGTTGCATTCACCGTCGCATCATTCACATTTCATCAACGCTCTATTGTCATCATTTTCCAAAACTTGCATCTGTTCGTAGTTGCCATTTCTCCCCATTGTTGTCGTTGACCGTTTTGATACCAACTACACTTGCACGTGCCTACGATATCATTAAATAATCTTTTTCCTAAATGGTAATAAAATGTTGTCGGTGTATTAAGAATAGGGTCCTTAATACCCCAGACTTATGCACAGGCAGTAGTAGCCTTCCAAACGGCAAGGCTTGATGGAGGAAAACCAAAGATGAACACAAGACGAGATTAATGTAGAAGCAAAGAATATCATAGAAGATGGAGATCAGAAATGTTGAATGTACGGCTCTAGAGCCCGACAAGATCCTTGCCGGGGAAAGCTGCCAAGACTCAAGCCCGGCAAGCTTCGAGCCTGGCAAGGTTCCCACTACATTGCCACTGCTCCACCTTATCAATCAGGTTGTCACTTATCGATTAGGTGTCGAGCGGGCAGGTAGTTAGGTGTGTAGAAGACTATAGGATGCAACTCAATTGTATTCATCGGAGTCTGTTACAATATATACAGGTGATGTCTTGCGTGACAAGCCAACTAATCCTACAATATATCTAGGAGTTAACCTATACAAGGCTAGATATGATAGGAGAATCTGTCTAATAAATACAGATATGTCATGGTTCAACACCCCCGCGCAGTCGAAGTGTCAGCATCGACAATGCAAAGACTGGAACGGAACTCCTGGAATGCAGCAGTTGGCAACCCCTTGGTCATGATGTCGGCAAACTGTTGGGTAGTCGGTACGTGAAGAACACTAAGCTGACCCAACTGAACCTTCTCATGCACAAAGTGAACATCCAGCTCAATGTGTTTGGTGCGTTTGTGCTGCACCGGATTAGCCACGAGGTAGGTGGCGGACACGTTATCACAGAAGACCATAGTAGCCTTCGTAAGGGAAATCCAAAGCTCACCAAGGAGGTGATGAAGCCAACAGGTGTTAGTGACCACGTTGGCAACAGCCCGGTACTCAGCCTCGGCACTCGAACAGGAGATAGTAAGCTACCATTTAGAGGACCATGAGACAAGAGAGTCACTGAAGAAAACACAATAGCCAGACGTGGAACATCGGGTGTCAGGACAGCTAGCCCAATTCTCGTCAGTGTAAGCAATGAGCTCAGTCGAGGTGGATGCGCGGAGGTGAAGACTGTAGGTCGGCGTGCCGTGAATGTACCGAATATTGCGCTTAACCAGAGACCACCGAACATCACAAGGCGAGTGCATGTGCAAGCAAACTTGCTGCACCACAAACTGAATGTCTGGTCTGGTGAGCGTAAGGTACTGAAGAGCACCAACAATGCTGCGGGAGAGGGCGGCATCAGTAGCAGGCTGTCCAACTGTGGCAGAGAGCTTCGGCTTGGCCTCAGCGGGCATGGCGGCCGACTTGCAGTCGGTCATGCCAGCACGGTCCAAGAGGTCGAGAGCATACTGCCCCTGATGAAGGAAGAACCCAGAGGCAACACATCGCATATTAATACTGAGGAAGAAGTGCGATGCACCTAGGTCCTTCAACCGAAACTCAGAGCCAAGACAACCAATGATGTCGCAAAGAAGATCCTCTCGGGAGGCAGTGATGACAATATCATCGACATACAATAGGAGCATAGCCACATGATCAGACCGATGGAGCACGAACAATGATGTGTTAGACGCGGTGCTGTGAAACCCAAGAAGGTCGAGAAACATCGTGCTATGCTGGTACCATGCATGTGGAGCCTATTTGAGGCCTTATAACGACCGTGACAATAGGCAGGCGTCATTCGGACACTAAGTGTCCACAAGCCCAGCCGGCTGCTGACAGAGAACATGCTCCTAAAGATGTCCGTACAAGAAAGCGTTGTTGATGTCGAGCTGATGTATGGGTCAGCGACGAGAGGCGGCCAACTGGAGGACAACACGGATCGTGGCGTGTTTGAAAACCGGAGAAACATCTCAAAGGAGTCAACGCCGACACGCTATGCAAAGCCGCGGACAACCTAGCGAGCCTTGTACCTGTCGAGAGAACCGTTCGGAAGGATCTTATGATGAAAGACCCACTTGCCGGAGATGACATTAGCCCCAGGAGGACGAGAAACGAGGGTCCTAGTCCGATTGGCGACAAGAGCATCATACTCAGCGTGCATGGCGGCGGTCCAATGCGGATCACTTAACGCAGAACGCACCGAGCGCAGAACTGGAGAGAAAGTCGTGACACTGAGGTTGTGGTAGCGCGGGTTAGGCTAATGCACCCTGGCCTTGGCACGCGTCACCATGGAATGATGAGGCGGAGGGGGAGGTGGGCGTGGACCGCGGCGAGGAGCCACAATCGGTGGCTCAAACATCAAGGAAGAAGCGTGCGAGCCCACGGGCGTCAGAGTAGAGGGAGCGGATGGTGAGGCCAAAGGTGCATCCGAAGAGGCACCAGAGGGCCCAGCCGTAGGCGCGACGAAGGCGGTGACGGGGCCGAGAAGGCCGGCCCCTCCTGAGCCAAGGAGGGGGCTGGCGACACCATCGGGAGGCCAGCCGAGGGCGACGCCGTGGTCAGCGACGAGACCGAAGAGGCCCCCGAGGGCCCGGCTAGGGCGAGGACGGGAGCACCGCCAGACCTGCGGAGGCTGGCGACGCCTGGGAAACCGGCTCCTCCCGAGCCAGCGAGGGGGACGCCGAGGGCGGCGGGGACGCGACCGAGGACGAAGAGTCCGACGGAGTCGCAGGCGCGCCCAAGCGACGCGGCGGAGAGAGCGCAAGGGCTTCATGAATCCATCAAGGAGGAGCATCTGGAGACGGCGAGGAACCCATCGATGCCTGCTGAAAGGGAAAAACAACCTCATCAAAATAAATGTGTCGGGACACGATCACATGATGGGACACCGGGTCATAGCAGCGGAAGCCTTTGGTGTTAGGTTGGTACCCAAGAAAGACACATGCAAGGGAACGAGGTACCAACTTATGTGGTGCCATGGCTGTGATGTTAGGATAACAAAGGTAACCAAAAACATGAAGATCATCATATGACGAAGGTGACCTGAATAGGAGATGATGTGGTGTGTAGTTCCATCGGGGTTTGCAAGGCCGGATGTTGAGAAGAAGTGTGGCGGTGGCAAGAGCATCGTGCCAAAACCGGACGGGCATGTGTGCATGGAAGACCAAAGCGCAAACACTCTCATTGAGTGTGCGAAGAACACGTTCAGCATGGCGATTTTGCTGTGATGTATATGGACATGTGAGGCGAAAAATGGTTCCATGAGTGGATAAAAGAGTGCGAATAGCGAGGTTATAAAATTCTTTTCCGTTGTCTGTTTGGAGATGGGAATGGTGTGATGAAAATGGGTGGCAACATATGCATAAAAAGCACGGAGAGTCGAGGCGACGTCGGATTTGCGGCGTAATGGAAAAGTCCAAGTGAAGTGAGAAAAATCATCCAAAATCACGAGGTAATATGAGAGACCCGAATTGCTAGGCGTAGGAGATGGCCAGACATCATAGTGAATAACCTCAAAAGGAAAAGTGGCAATTGATGATGAAGATGAAAATGGCAAACGAACGTCTTTTCCTACGCAAGACGCATGACAAGTGCGTGCCTCTGATTTATTACATGAAAACGGAAAAGTCCGCAAAACTTTATGAAGAACGTTGGTGCTGGGATGACCAAGACGAGCATGCTAGAGGGAGACGTCGGCGTGAATGGCGATGGGACCGCTGCTCGTTGTTGGACCGCATGGATAGAAGTCACCAGGAGAATCACATCAGTGCAGAACCTTCCGGGAGTGAGCATCCTTAACAGAAAAATGATGTTTTTCAAACTCAACCGTAACAGGGTGTTCACGAGTAAGAGTACGAACGGAACATACATTTTTGATTAAGGACAGAGACACAAGAACATTGTTAAGAGGTAATGATGATGATGGGAGGGGGAGGGATGATGCGCCATGGTGGGTGATGGGAAGGGTGGAACCATCACCGACGACAATGCAAGAGAAGAATGGGTACGGAAAGGCATGAGAGAGGATACCGGGGTGCGACGCCATATGAGCTGCGGCACCCATGTCCATGTACCAGCCCTCACCGCTGGTGTAGTTGCTTTGGGAAGGGGCAGCGTGGAGAGCGGCAAGGAGCGCTGGGTCATAGGAGAAGCTGTCAGGTGCGGCACCATAGGGGGGCAGCATGGCACCGCCATAGGCCATGGGCCTGCCATACGCCGAAGGGCTGCCGGGGCCGGAACCACCCGGTTTGGCCAGGAGGGCTTGATGAGTGGTCGGCCAAGGGCCAAGGAGGCCCGGAGCGGGTGCCCGGGGAAGGGGCATGGAGTAGGCGTGAACTATCCCGGTCCAGGGGTTGTACCCCATGAGCCAAGGCGGTGGCACCATGACCGAGGCAGTGACGGGCCCGGCGGCCTGGTGGGGCTGGGAGCCCAGGTTGCGGGCCCGCCAGTCGCGCCCCCCATTTCTTATGGCGGTCACGGTCAGGAGCTGCTGGCGACGGTGGAGTCGGCGCGTGAGGAGGCGGCTGGGGGGCGGCGGGGCCCCCGATGGTGCCGACGTGGAGCGCGACATGAGGCACCTGCCGAGCAGCATGACAGAGGCATTTCTCCTCCATCCGCAGGTAAGTGACGGCCTTCGCGAAGGAGGGCGTGGTGAGGGAGAGGTTGGCGGCAGACTAGACAAGGTCGGGGTGGAGGCCGCAGAGGAGGTTGGTGAGGAGGACGGAGTTGTCGACCACCATGTCGACGTCGCGAAGCTCATCGGAGTGGACCTTCAGCTTGGTGTAGTACTCGTCTGCCAGATTTCGGGTTCCACAGACACTTGAGAGGTTCGAGCTCTGGGGTGCATGCGAAGAACTTGTCCTCCCCAGTCTGCCTGCTCGCTAATCTCACGGCCTACCTCGACGAACCAAATGGAAAAGAGACACAACAGTTTACCAAAGTTCGGGCCACCTTGCGGTGTAAAACCATACTCCTGCTTTGTGGTGGATTGGCCTCGAGGGGCTGAGGATGAACTAGTACAGTGGGAGCACAACCTCAGGAGGAGTGTTCTTGTGCTCGAAGAGCTGATAGGTGTGAGGATGATCTGAATGACCCGCCCCCTACTATGGTGGTAGTGCTGCTCTATTTATAGGGGCCTTGGTCCTCTTCCCAAATGTAGGTGGGAAGGGATCCCACAATGGCCAAATTCGAAGGGAGACAACTAGTACATGCTATCCTGACAAAAGTGGTCTTCGCCTGCAAAAGCCTCTGATGGTGACGCCACGGTGGGCTCGGCGATGACCTTCGTCCTGCTCTCCTGGCGGTCTTGTTCTTGTTGCACCGAAATGGAAACCTTTGCTTGATTCCTCGGGACTTCGCCCATGTGCTTGCCTCCTTAGCACGGAAACTGGTACATTGCGCCCGCTGGCGCCCGCCTGGCGTTGGTCGTCATGCCTCACATCATCTGAACCTCGTGAGGTGAACCTTGCACAGAAATCTCCGCTCCTCGAGAGCCAGCCTAGGGAGACCGCCCCACGTGGAGGTCTTGGTGTCGTCTGCCTCGCGAGGCTTGGACCCTCGCGAGGGTCTTGAGTAGTTGATGTCGAAGCTGGGCCGTACCAGGCCATTGATGGAGCTGCGTCGTGGGCCGCAGGCAGGCAAGTCTAGGTACCCCCGTTCCCAGAACACTGATGGTAGCCCTCGGGCCCAAGGCGCGCTCGAACTTGGCTTCGAGGAGAAGCCAAAGGGAAAGTGCGGAGCGCCATGGGCCCTAACCGGCTGCGGCCTTGGTAGATGCATGGCGATTGATGGGACGTGGGTGTCTCCACTTCCCCATGCCGCCTCAGCAACCGTTTGACTTGACGAGACCCTGCTGCATGCAGAGAAAATCATCATTGCATACGTTCGTGGAGGCTAGCGGTTGGCCTCCCTCCGGCTATAAATAAGGAGAGGGGCAGAGCCCCCTTGCTCATCTCCATCTTCTCTCCACCCGCTCCTTCTTCCTCTCTGCCTTGCCATCTTGCTGTAGCTCTCATGGCACTGACGAGGAAGTTCTCCGCCACTGAGAAGGGGAAGGCCCCAAAGGAGGGACCCGGCTCGCTGCCTCCCAAGAGAGGGCGAGGCCGCCCATGCAAGTACGCTGCGACCCCTGCGGTGGCTCCTCGGGGGTGCGGGCGCACTCCTTCAGGGGCAGGCATCGCCTTGGGCAGCCACGGTGGTGCTTCTTCTCGCGGTGGAAGCCACAAAGGGTGAGGGAGCCCCTCTAACAAGGGGAGGCATGCCATGGTTGCCCGGCCTCCTCGGTCACGCTTCCACTCGGCGGAGGTGTTCCCAGAGTTCATCGTGTGGTCGGAGAGGCCGACCGGCACCTAGCTCCCGCTCCCCCGCTTCTTCGCAGGTGAGCTTCCGGCCACGAGGCTTAACGGCCTCTGGCTGCAGGCTGATGGCTGCAGCAGCAAGGCTTTGTGGGTTGGGGTCGAAGTTACCGCCGCCGGTAACGTATCCTTGGCCCATGGCTGGCAAGCGTTTTCTCACGCGCGCGGCCTGAGTGGGAGGTGCACCCTCCACTTCAAGTACGACGGCATCGCGACCCTTTACGTGAGGGTGTTCAGGGTGGATGGCCGTTGCGCGGGGTGCTGCCCCAAGGATGGCAGCAGCGACGATGAGCTTGGCCTTGACGACGGTCGCGACAACGACGAGGGTGAGCTCGCCCCTGGTGATGGCCACGCCTCTCCCAGTGGCGGCGGCGGCTCCTCCTCTAGCGAGAGCACCAGCAGCGACGGCTATGATCAGCCATCTGATGTCTACTACTCGACTTTATTATTGTAGACACGTGTTGGGCCTCCAAGCGCAGAGTTTTGTAGGACAGTAGCAATTTTTCCTCAAGTGGATGACCTAAGGTTTATCAATCCGTGAGAAGTGTAGGATGAAGATGGTCTCTCTCAAACGACCCTGCAACTAAATACAAGAAATCTCTTGTGTCCCCAACACACCCAATACAATGGCAAATTGTATAGGTGCACTAGTTCAGCGAAGAGATGATGATAAAAGTGTAATATTGATGGTAGAAATATATTTTTATAATCTGAATAAATAAAAACAACAAGGTAGCAAATAGTAAATGGGCACAAAAATGGTATTACAATGCTTAAAACAAGGCCCAGGGTTCGTACTTTCACTAGTGCAATCTCTCAACAGTGCTAATATAATTGGATCGTATAACCGTCCCCCAACGTGCAACGAAGAATCACTCCAAAGTTCTTATCTAGCAGAGAACATAAGACAGAATTGTTCATAGGGTACGAAACCACCTCAAAGCTATTCTTTCCGATCAATCTATCCTAGAGTTCATACTAAAATAACACGAACTATTCTTTCCGATCGATCTAACCAAGAGTTTGTACTAAAATAACACCAAAGCAAATTCAGATTCATACAATCCAACACAAAGAACTTCAAAGAGTGCCCCAAGATTTCTACAGGATAAACAAAGACAAGAACATGCATCAACCCCTATGCATAGATTACCCCAATGTCACCTCGGGAATCCGTGAGTTGAGTGCCAAAACATATATCAAGTGAATCAATACGATACCCCATTGTCACCACGAGTATTCAATTGCAAGACATATATCAAGTGTTCTGAAATCCATGAAAGTATTCAATCGATAACAATGAAATCTCAATTCATCACAACAAGATAGAGAGGAAAAAACACCATATAATCTGACTATATTAACAAAGCCCATGATACATCAAGATCGTGACATCTCCAGAACACAAGAGAGAGAGATTAAACACATATCTATTGGTACAAACCCTCAGCCCTGAGGGTGGACTACTCCCTTGTCATCGTGGTGGCCGCCGAGACGATGAAGATGGCCACCGGAGATGATTCCCCCTTCGACATTTTGCCGGAATGGGGTCTAGATTGGTTTTAGGTGGCTACAGAGCCTTGCGGCGGCGGAACTTCTGATCTAGGTTCATCCCGAGGGTTTTTGGAATATTCGTGATTTTATAGGGTAAAGAGGGGGTGCGGGAGGCCACCGAAGTGGGCACAACCCACCTGGGCGCGCCTGGGCCCCCAGACGCGCCCTGGTGGGTTGTGCCCCCCTCGGGGCACTCCCCAGGTGCTGCTCTGGCCCATCCTGTGTGTTCTGGTCCATAAAAATTCTCCAAAAAGTTTTGTGGTGTTTGGACTCCGTTTGATATTGATTTTCTGCGATGTAAAAAACAAGCAAAAAATAGCAACTGGCACTGGGCACTGGGTCAATAGGTTCGTCCCAAAAAAAGATATAAATTTGCTATAAAATGATTGTAAAACATCCAAGAATGATAATATAACAGCATGAATACTTCATAAATTATATATACATTGGAGACGTATCAGCATCCCCAAGCTTAATTCCTACTCGTCCTTGAGTAGGTAAATGATAAAAGAAATAATTTATGAAGTGTGAAAGCTAGCAAAGTGCAAAAGTTTGATCAACGATAACTCCAATCACTTTTCCTAGCATCATAACAAAAATTCTTTCTTATAAAACTGCTCATGTTAAAGTAGCAACCAATTCACATGTTAAGGTTCAAACAATGAACTCTCTTGAAACTCAACAACCTATGTTCTCAGTCACCAAGCAATTGCAATTCAACTTATTCAACAGAGTTAAGTAAGAGCTCCACATACTCAACCATCATATAGTCTTCTATGATTGCTAACACTCACCTCATCCACATGAGCAAAACGTTTCAACCGTACACATAGAAAGATAGGGGCTTATAATTTCGCATCCCAACGTATTCACCTCAAGGGTGATGTCAACAATAATAACTCATGCTACCCATATCCAACTGGATATATGTGCCTAGATCTTTCCTCACCACATGATGCTTGCCAAAAGATAAAAATTAAAAGGCATAGAGAGAAGAACTTTGACTCTTTGCATAAAAGTAAATACATAAAAGTAAAAGATAGGCCCTTCGCAGAGGGAAGCAGATGTTGCCATGCGCTTATTTGTTTGTATGTTCAACCCCTTAGTGCAAAAGAACATCACATCATATTGCCCCTTATGATAACAACCTTTATTATGTAGTTTGTTGCTTTTATTCTTTTCCATCACAAGTTTGTACAATGCTCAATTTTCTCTTACACTAAATGATCTCACACTTTTAGAAGCAATTTTTATTGCCTTATTGCACCGATGACAACTTACTTTAAGTATCTTGCTCAATCCTTAGGTAGGTATGCTGGACTCTTGAAGATAAGATTTGGATTTAAGGGTTATTGGATGCACAAGTAGTATCTCTACTTGGTGCGGAATTTTTGGCTAGCAAAGATGGGGGGCAAGAACCACATCTTGAAGGATCTATGACAATATAACTTCTATGTGAGTATGAACAAACATAAACCATTACGTTGTCTTCCTTGTCCAACGTCAACAATTTTGGCATATAATATTTTGATGGGGGCTCACAATCACAAAAGATTTCCAAGATAGTGGTATTTATTCATAATTTGGTTGCCAAATATGATGCGTGGCATGCACGTGTACCTTACTAGTACTTCGAGTATGTGCAAAACACGTAAATTAGAATTCCCATGGCACTCTACACAGTGTCGCTCTTCCAGTTCATGAAGTGACGTGGCACATGTGTAGGCGTTGTTGCGACCTCCTTGTGTGGATTGATCACAGTGACGTGTTGCTAGTTCCGGAAGAATGTACTCGTCCTCTCTGAGGCACACTGCCGGTACATGCACGAAGCAAAGATGTGCACGCATGCAACACACACACTCATTCCCTCACACGCACACGCGGGTACATGGGGGATGCATTTTTGTATGAAGATCCACCCCATGTGATAATTTGACGCGTGTAAAGTCCTTCACTTCATCGATGGTCAATTAATACAGCGCATGCAAATTGAGTGGACGTGAGGGAGGAAGAAATACATTACTACTCCACTGCATGCATGCGAGTAGTTAAATCATGGGTTGCTACTTCCATTGGTCTCCTTCGTATTTTGTGCCAAGTTTTGACCATATTTTAAGTAACATAATATTTATGCATGTCATAAAAAGTGGCACAAAAGAAAGGGGGACAATAAACCAGGACGCAGGCAACATGATCAATTTTTGCCAGGGCTACTGTTGGTGGCCTTTGTATTTAAATATGGATGGAGTGGAGTAGTACTATCTTTATCTTAGCCTCGTAGGGCTCTCCCAGCGCCTAGGCTCGCCTCCACGCCTTGCCCACCGGATCCCACCATGGAGGATCCCGCCATGGATAATCCCTTAGATCCTAGGATCTCGTGGGCTGCCCTCTCGCTGCGGCCTGCAGCACTGCTGCCTTTGAGCGAAACCCACATGTGTTTTAGAGGGGATCCATTGCTCTAGAATCATAGATCGGTGGCGCCAGAGGACATGCCAGGGCTGCATTTCAGGTGATGGGCTGATACGTCTCCAACGTATCTATAATTTTTGATTGTTCCATGTTGTTTTATTATCAATCTTGGATGTTTTATAATCATTTTATAGTCATTTTATATCATTTTTGGTACTAACCTATTGACATAGTGCCCAGTGCCAGTTCCTGTTTTTCCATGTTTTTTACATCGCAGGAAATCAATATCAAACGGAGTCCAAATGGCACGAAACTTTACGATGATTTTTATGGGCCAAAAGGAAGCAGACGGGCCCTGGTTGCACCTGGTGAAGGAAATATGCCCTACAGGCAATAATGAAGTTGTTATTTATATTTCCTTATATCATGATAAATGTTTATTATTCATGCTAGAATTGTATTAACCGGAAACTTAGTACATGTGTGAATACATAGACAAACAGAGTGTCCCTAGTATGCCTCTACTTGACTAGCTCGTTAATCAAAGATGGCTAAGTTTCCTAGCCATGGACATGTGTTCTTATTTGATGAACGGGATCACATCATTAGAGAATGATGTGATCGAAAGGACCCATCCATTAGCTTAGCATAATGATCATTCAGTTTTATTGCTACTACTTTCTTCATGACTTATACATGTTCCTCTGACTATGAGATTATGCAAGTCCCGAATACCGAAGGAACACCTAGTGTGCTATCAAACGTCACAATGTAACTGGGTGATTATAAATATGCTCTACAGGTGTCTCCAATGGTGTTTGTTGAGTTGGCATAGATCGAGATTAGGATTTGTCACTCCGTCTATCGGAGAGGTATCTCTGAGCCCTCTCAGTAATGTACATCACCATGAGCCTTGCAAGCAATGTGACTAATGCGTTAGTTGAGGGATGATGCATTACGGAACGAGTAAAGAGACTTGCCGATAACGATATTGAACTAGGTATGAGGATACCGACGATCGAATCTCAGGCAAGTAACATACCGATGGCAAGGGGAACAACGTATGTTGTTATGCGGTTTCACCGATAAAGATCTTCGTAGAATATATAGGAGCCAATATGAGCATCTAGGTTCCTCTATTGGTTATTGACCGGAGAAGAGTCTCGGTTATGTCTACATAGTTCTCGAACCCGTAGGGTCCGCACGCATAACGTTCGGTGACGATCAGTATTATGAGTTTATGTGTTTTGATGTATAGAAGGTAGTTCGGAGTCCCGGGTATGATCATGGACATGACGAGGAGTCTCGAAATGGTCAAGACATAAAGATCAATATATTGGATGACTATGGTTGGACTTCGGAAAGGTTTCGGGCAAGTTCAGACAAATACCGGAGTACCGGGGGGTTACCGGAACCCCCCGGGGAGTGTAATGGGCCTATTGGGCCTTAGTGGAGAAGAGGAGGGGCGGCCAGGGCAGGCCGCGCGCCCCCCTCCCTCTAGTATGAATTGGACAAGGAGGGGGCAGCGCCCCCTATCCTTCCCCCTCTCTCCTCCTTCCCTCTCTCCTACTCCTACTCTTGGAAGGGTTGGAGTCCTACTCCCGGTGGGAGTAGGACTCCCCTTGGGGCGCGCCTAGGAGGGTCAGCCTCTCCCCCTCCTCCACTCCTTTATATACGGGGGAGGGGGCACCCCATAGACACACAAGTTGATTAGTTGATCTTTTAGCCGTGTGTGGTGCCCCCCTCTACCATAATCCACCTCGGTCATATCGTAGCTGTGCTTAGGTGAAGCCCTGCGTCGTTAGCATCATCATTACCGTCATCATGCAGTCGTGCTGACGGAACTCTCCCTCGAAGCTCTGCTGGATCGGTGTTCGTGGGACGTCACCGAGCTGAACGTGTGCTGAACTCGGAGGTTCCGTGCGTTCGTTACTTGGATCGGTCGGATCGTGAAGACGTACGACTACATCAACCGCGTTCTCATAACACTTCCGCTTACGGTCTACGAGGGTATGTGGACAACACTCTTCCCTCTCGTTGCTATGCATCACCATGATCTTGCGTGTGCGTAGGATTTTTTTTTGAAATTACTATGTTCCCCAATAGTGGTATCAGAGCCAGGTTTATGCATAGATGTTATATGCACGAGTAGAACACAAAGGAATTGTGGGCGTGGGTATATCCATATTTCTTGCCGTCACTAGTTGATTCTTGATTCGGCGGTATTGTTGGATGAAGCGGCTCAGACCGACATTACGTGTACGCTTACGCGAGACTGGTTCTACCGACATGCTTCGCACATAGGTGGCTAGTGGGTGTCTGTATCTCCAACTTTAGTTGAATCGGATTCAATGAACAGGGTTCTTTCTGAAGATCAAAAAGCAATCACTATACCATGTTGTGGTTGTTGATGCATAGGTAAGAACGGTTCTTGCTCAGCCCATAGTAGCCACGTAAAACTTGTAACAACAAAGTAGAGGATGTCTAACTTGTTTTTGCAGGGCTTGTTGTGATGTGATATGGTCAAAACATGATGAGCTATAAGTTGTTGTATGAGATGATCATGTTTTTGTTGAAGTTATCGGCAACTGGCAGAAGCCTTATGGTTGTCTCTTTATTGCATAAGATGCAAGCGCCAAATAAATTGCTTTACTTTATCGCCATGCGAAAGCAATAGTAGCAAGAGCAATAGTTGGCAAGACGACCATGTGATGACATGTTGATAGAGATCAAGATGATGGAGATCATGGTTTCATGCCGGTGACGATAGAGATCATGACGGTACTTTGGAGATGGAGATCAAAGGCGCAAGATGATCATGGCCATATCATGTCACATATTTTGATTGCATGTGATGTTTATCCTTTATGCATCTTATTTTTCTTAGTTCGGCGGTAGCATTATAAGATGATCTCTCACTAAATTTCAAGGTATAAGTGTTCTTGGTGAGTATGCACCGTTGCGATACTTCGTCATGCCGAGACACCACGTGATGATCGGGTTTGATAAGCTCTAGTTCACATACAATGGGTGCAAGACAGTTTTGCACACGCGGAATACTCAGGTTAAACTTGACGAGCCTAGCATATGCAGATATGGCTTCAAAACACTGGAGACCGAAAGGTCGAGCGTGAAACATATAGTAGATATGATCAACATAGTGATGTTCACCATTGAAAACTACTCCATCTCACGTGATGATCGCATATGGTTTAGTTGATCTGGATCACGTGATCATTTAGATGACTAGAGGGATGTCTATCTAAGTGGGAGTTCTTAAGTAATATGATTAATTGAACTTTAATTTATCATGAACTTAGTCCTGATAGTATTTGCATAACTATGTTGTAGATCAATAGCTCATGATGTAGCTCCCCGTCTATTTTTGATATGTTCCTAGAGAAAAATAAGTTGAAAGATGTTAGTAGCAATGATGCGGACTAGCTCCGTGATCTGAGGATTATCCTCAATGCTGCACAGAAGAATTATGTCCTTGATGCACCGCTTGGTGACGGACCTATTGCAGGAGCAGATGCAGACATTATGAATGTTTGGCAAGCTCGATATGATGACTACTTGATTGTTTAGTGCACCATGCTTTACGGCTTAGAATCAGGGCTTCAGAGACGTTTTGAATGCCATGGAGCATATGAGATGTTCCAAGAGTTGAAATTAGTAATTCAGACTCATGCCCATGTTGAAAGGTATGAGACCGTTGATAAGCACTTTGCCTATATGATGGAGGAGAATAGCTCAGCTAGTGAGCATGTGCTCAGAATGTCTGAGTACTACAATCACTTGAATCAATTGGGAGTTAATCTTCTAGATAAGATAGTGATTGACAGAGTTCTCTAGTCACTATCACGAAGTTACCAGAACTTCGTGATGAACTATAATATGCAAGGGATAACGGAAACAATTCCCAAGCTCTTCGTGATGCTGAAATCGACGAAGGTAGAAATCAAGAAAAGCATCAAGTGTTGATGGTTGACAAGACCACTAGTTTCAAGAAAAGGGCAAAGGGAAGAAGGGGAACTTCAATAAGAACGACAAGCAAGTTGCTGCTCAAGTGAAGAAGCCCAATTCTAGACCTAAGCCTGAGACTAAGTGCTTCTACTGCAAAGGGACTGGTCACTGGAAGAATAACTGCCCCAAGTATTTGGCGGATAAGAAGGATGTCAAAGTGAACAAAGGTATATTTGATATACATGTTATTGATGTGTACTTTACTAGTGTTTATAGCAACCCCTCAGTATTTGATACTAGTTCAGTTGCTAAAGATTAGTAACTCAAAACAGGAGTTGCAGAATGAACAGAGACTAGTTAAAGGTGAAGTGACGATGTGTGTTGGAAGTGGTTCCAAGATTGATATGATCATCATCGCGCACTCCCTATACTTTCGGGATTAGTGTTGAACCTAAATAAATGTTATTTGGTGTTTGTGTTAAGCATGAATATGATTTGATCATGTTTATTGCAATACGGTTATTCATTTAATGTTAGAGAATAATTGTTGTTCTGTTTACATGAATAAAACCTTCAATGGTCATACACCCAAGGTGAATGGTTTATTGAATCTCGATCGTAGTGATACATATATTCATAATATTGAAGCCAAAAGATGCAAAGTTAATAATGATAGTGCAACTTATTTGTGGCACTACCGTTTAGGTCATATTGGTGTAAAGCGCATGAAAAAACTCCATGCTGATGGGTTTTGGAATCACTTGATTATGAATCATTTGATGCTTGCGAACCATGCCTCATGGGCAAGATGACTAAAACTCCGTTCTCTGGAACAATGGAGCAAGCAACTGACTTATTGGAAATAATACATACTGATGTATGCAATCCGATGAGTGTTGAGGCTCGCGGCGGGTATCGTTATTTTCTGACCTTCACAAATGAATTGAGCAGATATGGGTATATCTACTTGATGAAACATAAGTCTGAAACATTTTAAAAGTTCAAAGAGTTTCAGAGTGAAGTGGAAAATCATCGTAACAAGAAAATAAAGTTTCTGCGATCTGATCGTGGAGGAGAATATTTGAGTTACGAGTTTGGTTCATTTGAAACAATGTGGAATAGTTTCGCAACTCACGCCACCTGGAACACCACAGCGTAATGGTGTGTCCGAACGTCGTAATCACACTTTACTAGATATGGTGCGATCTATGATGTCTCTTACTGATTTATCGCTATCATTTTGGGGTTATGCATTAGAGACATCTGCATTCACGTTAAACATGGCACCATCTAAATCCGTTGAGATGACACCGTATGAACTATGGTTTGTCAAGAAACCTAAGTTGTCGTTTCTTAAAATTTAGGATTGCGATGCTTATGTGAAAAAGTTTCATCCTGATAAGCTCAAACACAAATCGGAGAAGTGCGTCTTCATAGGATACCCAAAAGTAACTATTGGGTACACCTTCTATCACAGATCCGAAGGCAAGATATACGTTGCTAAGAATGGATCCTTTCTAGAGAAGGAGTTTCTCTCGAAAGAAGTGAGTAGGAGGAAAGTAGAACTTGATAAGGTAATTGTACCTTCTCCTGAATTGGAAAGTAGTTCATCACAAAAATCAGTTCCAGTGATGCCTACACCGATTAGTGAGGAAGTTAATGATAATGCTCATGAAACTTCAGATCAAGTCACTACCGAACCTCGTAGGTCAACCAGAATACGTTCCACACCAAAGTGGTACGGTAATCCTGTACTGGAAATCATGTTATAGACCATGACAAACCTACAAACTATGAGGAAGCGATGATGAGCCCAGATTCCGCGAAATGGCTTGAAGCCATGACATCTGAGATAGGATCCATGTATGAGAACAAAGTGTGGACTTTGGTTGACTTGCCCGATGATCGGCAAGCCATAGAGAATAAATGGACCTTCAAGAGGAAGACGAACACTGATAGTATTGTTACTATCTACAAAGCTCGAATTGTCGCAAAAATGTTTTCGACAAGTTCAAGGTGTTGACTACAATGAGATTTTCTCACTTGTATCGATGCTTAAAAGTCTGTCCGAATCATGTTAGCAATTGCCGCATTTTATGAAATTTGGCAAATGGATGTCAAACATGCATTCCTTAATGGATTTCTTAAAGAAGAGTTGTATATGATGAAACCAGAAGGTTTTGTCAATCCAAAAGATGCTAACAAAATGTGTGAGCACCAGTGATCTAATTATGGACTGGTGCAAGCATCTCGGAGTTGGAATGTACGCTTTGATAGTGTGATCAAAGCATATAGTTTTATACAGACTTGCAGTGAAGCCTTTATTTACAAGAAAGTGAGTGGGAGCACTACAGCCTTTCTGATAAGTATATGTGAATGACATATTGTCAATCGGAAATGATGTAGAATTTTCTGGAAAGCATAAAGGACTGTTTGAAAGGAGTTTTTTCAAAGAAAGACCTCGGTGAAGCTGCTTACATATTGAGCATCAAGATCTATATAGATAGATCAAGACGCTTGATAATTTTTTTCAATGAGTACATACCTTGACAAGTTTTTGAAGTTGTTCAAAATGGAACAGTCAAACAAAAGAGTTCTTGCCTGTGTTGCAAAGTGTGAAGTTGAGTAAGACTCAAAACCCGACCACGGCAGAAGATAGAGAGAGAATGAAAGTCATTCCCTATGCCTCAGTCATAGGTTCTATAAAGTATGCCATGCTATGTACCAGACCTATTTTATACCCTGCCCTGAGTTTGGCAAGGGAGTACAATTTTCATCTAGGAGTAGATCACTGGACAGTGGTCAAAATTATCCTTAGAGGACTAAGGAAATATTTCTCGGTTATGGAGGTGATAAAAAGTTTATCGTAAAGAGTTACGTTGATGCAAGCTTTGACACCGATCTGGATGACTCTGAGTCTCAATCCGAATACATATTGAAAGTGGGAGCAATTAGCTAAAGTAGCTCCGTGCAAAGCATTGTAGACATAGAAAATTTGGAAAATACATACGGCTCTAAATGTGGCAGACCCGTTGACTAAATTTCTCCCACACGCAAAACATGATCACTCTTTGGGTGTTAATCACATAGCGATGTGAACTAGATTATTGACTCTAGTAAACCCTTTGGGTGTTAGTCACATGGAGATGTAAACTAATCACATAAAGATGTGAACTATTGGTGTTAAATCAAATGACGATGTGAACTAGATTATTGATTCTAGTGCAAGTGGGAGACTGAAGGAAATATGGCCTAGAGGCAATAATAAAGTTTTTATTTATATTTCCTTATATCATGATAAATTTTTATTATTCATGCTAGAATTGTATTAACCGGAAACTTAGTACATGTGTGAATACATAGACAAACAGAGTGTCCCTAGTATGCCTCTACTTGACTAGCTCGCTAATCAAAGATGGGTAAGTTTCCTAGCCATGGTCATGTGTTGTCATTTGATGAATGGGATCACGTCATTAGATAATGATGTGATGGACAAGACCCATCTATTAGCTTAGCATAATGATCGTTCAGTTTTATTGCTACTGCTTTCTTCATGACTTATACATGTTCCTCTAACTATGAGATTATGCAAGTCCCGAATAGCGGAGGAACACCTTGCGTGCTATCAAATATCACAACATAACTAGGTGAGTATAAAGATTCTCTACAGGTGTCTCTAATGGTGTCTGTTGAGTTGGCATAGACCGAGATTAGGATTTGTCACTCCGTCAATCGGAGAGGTATCTCTGGGCCCTCTCGATAATGTACGTCGCTATGAGCCTTGCAAGCAATGTGACTGGTGAGTTAGTTGCGGGATGATGCATTACGGAACGAGTAAAGAAACTTGCCGGTAACGAGATTGAACTAGGTATGAGGATGCCGACGATCGAATCTCGGGCAAGTAACATACCGATGACAAAGGCAACAACGTATGTTGTTATGCGGTTTGACCGATAAAGATCTTCGTAGAATATGTAGGAGCCAATATGAGCATCCAGGTTCCGCTATTGGTTATTGACTGGAGACGAGTCTCGGTCATGTCTACATAGTTCTCGAACCCGTAGGGTCCGCACGCTTAACGTTCGTGACGATCGCTATTACGAGTTTATGTGTTTTGATGTACCGAAGGTTGTTCGGAGTCCTGGATATGATCACGGACATGACGAGGAGTCTCAAAAGGGCTGAGACATAAAGATCGATATATTGGATGACTATGTTTGGACTTCAGAAGGGTTCCGGGCAAGTTCGGACAAATACCGGAGTACCGGGGGGTTACTGGAACCCCCCGGGGAGTGTAATGGGCCTAGTGGGCCTTAGTGGAGAAGAGGAGGTGCAGCCAGGGCAGGCCGCACGCCCCCTCTCCCTCTAGTTTGAATTGGACAAGGAGGGGGGCGGCGCCCCCCTTTCCTTCCCCCTCTCTCGTCCTTCCCTCTCTCCTACTCCTACTCTTGGAAGGGTTGGAGTCCTACTCCCTTTGGGAGTAGGACTCTCCTTGGGGCGCGCCTAGGAGGGCCGGCCTCTCCCCCTCCTCCACTCCTTTTATATACGGGGGTGGGGGCACCCCATAGACACACAAGTTGATCAGTTGATCTTTCAGCCGTGTGCGGTGCCCCCTCCACCATAATCCACCTCGGTCATATCATAGCGGTGCTTAGGCGAAGCCCTGCATCAGTAGCACCATCATCACCGTCATCACGCCGTCATGCTGACGGATCTCTCCCTTGAAGCTCTGCTGGATCAGAGTTCGTGGGATGTCACTGAGCTGAACGTGTGCTGAACTCAGAGGTGCCGTGCGTTTGGTACTTGGACCGGTCGGATCATGAAGGCGTACGACTACATCAACCGTTTTCTCATAACGCTTCCGCTTACGGTCTATGAGGGTACGTGGATGACACTCTCCCCTCTTGTTGCTATGCATCACCATGATCTTGCGTGTGCGTAGGAATTTTTTTGAAATTACTGCGTTCCCGAACACCTGGGGGGTGCCCCGAGGGGGGGGGCACAACCCACCAGGGCGCGCCAGGAGGCCCTAGCACGCCCAGTTGGGTTGTGCCCACCTCGGGTGCCCCCCGGACCGCCTCTTTGCTCTATAAATGTCAAAATATTCCCAAAACCCTAGGAAAGTCGACGAAATATTCATCTAGCCGCCGCAGAGTCCAGAAACACTAGATCCAATCTAAACACCATCACGGAGGGGCTCACCACTTCCATTGATGCCTCTCCGATGATGCATGAGTAGTTCTTTGTAGACCTTCGGGTCCGTAGTTAGTAGCTAGATGGCTTCATCTCTCTCTCTCTCTTGATCCTCAATACAATCGTCTCTTGGAGATCCATATGATGTAACTCTTTTGCATGTGTTTGTTGGGATCGATGAACTTCGAGTTTATGATCAGATATATGTTTTTATATCCATGAAAGTATTTGAGTTTCTTTGATCTCTTTTATGTGTGATCTCTTATAGCCTCGTATTTATTCTCCGATATTTGGGTTTTGTCTAGCGAACTCAATCTATTTATCTTGCAATGGGAAGAGGTGCCCGGTAGTTGGTTCGATCTTACGGTGCTTGATCCCAGTGACAGAAAGGGAACTGACACATATGTATCGTTGCTACTAAGGATAAAAAGACGAGATCTATATCTACTGCCATATAGATAAACATATCTTCTCTACATCATGTCATCGTTCTTATTGCATTACTCCATTTTCCATGAAGTTAATACACTGGATGCATGCTGGATAGCGGTCGATGTGTGGAGTAATAGTAGTAGATGCGGGCAGGAGTCGGTCTACTAATCTTGGACATGGTGCCTATGTAATGATCATTGCCTGGATATCGTCATAATTATTTGAAGTTCTATCAATTACCCAACAGTAATTTTTTCACCCACCATTTGCTATTTTTCTCGAGAGAAGCCACTAATCAAACATATGGCCCCCGGGTCTTATTTCTCATATATTTGCCTTTGCGATCTACTTTTTTATTGCTTTAATTTTCAGATCTATTAAACCTAAAATTCAAAATACCTTGCTGAAATTTATTTTATTTGGCCTTCGATCTATCAATATTTACAACTTTATCTCCCGTCACTCGCCGTTTCTGGCGCCGTTACCCGAAAGGGATTGACAACCCCTTTAACACGTCGGGTTGTGAGGTGTTGTTATTTGTGTGCAGGTGCTGCTTATGTTGTGTTGCTTGGTTCTCCTACTGGTTCGATACCTTGGTTTCATAACTGAGGGAAATACTCTACCGTCACTGTGCTACATCATCGCTCCCTCTCCAGGGAAATACCGACGTAGTTCCAGCTACCATCAAGGAGAATTTCTGGTGCCGTTGCCGGGGAGGATCTTCAACATAAGCAGGTTCGTAATCACAAATCTCATCTCCTCGCAATTTACATTATTTGCCATTTTCCTCTCCCCCACTTCACAAAAATTTACCATTTTATTCACCTCTCTTTTTCTGTTCGCCGTTTTCTTGTCGGATCTGTTTTTGAGTGCAATCTTGTTGTGTGGTCATCATGACTCAAGAGAACACCAAGTTATGTGATTTCTCGAATACCAACAACAATGATTTTATTGGCACTCCGCTTGCTCCTCCCGCTACTAGTGCGGAGACTTGTGATATTAATACTGCTTTGCTGAATCTTGTTATGAAAGACCAATTTTCTGGTACTCCTAATGAGGATGCCGCGTCCCATCTTAATGCCTTCATGGAATTATGCGATATGCAAAAGGAAAAAGATGTGGTTAAGATGAAATTATTTCCGTTTTCCTTGAGTGATTCTGCAAAATTTTGGTTCTCTTCTTTGCCTCTTAATAGTATCGATTCTTGGAATAAGTGCAAAGATGCTCTTATCACTAAGTATTTTCCTCCCGCAAAAATTATTTCCCTTAGAACCCAGATCATGAATTTCAATTAACTTGAACATGAGCATGTTGCACAATCTTGGGAAATGATGAAAATGATGTTAAGGAATTGCCAAACTCATGGGTTAAATCTTTGGATGATCATACAATTTTTTTATGCGGGATTGAATTTTGTTTCTCGTAATCTTTTAGATTCCGCCGCGGGTGGAACTTTTATGGAAATTACTTTGGTTGAAGCCACCAAATTTCTTGATAATATCATGGCAAATTATTCGCAATGGCATACCGAAAGAGCTCCTACTAGTAAAAAGTTAATTCAGTCGATGAAATTTCTTCTTTGAGTGAAAAAGTTGATGCTCTTGTGAAATTGGTTGCTAGTAAAAGTGCTCCTATTGATTTTAATGATATGCCTTTGTCTACTTTGATTGAGCAAAATAGAGATGCCATTGATGTGAATTTTATTTCTCGCAATAATTTCAACAACAATGCTTATAGAGGTAATTTTAATCCTAGGCCTTTTCCTAGTAATTCCTCTAATAATTATGGTAATTCCTATGGAAATCAATCTTATAATAATAATAGGAACACCTCTGATCTTGAGAAGAATATTAAAGAATTTATCAATACACAAAAAGTTTTCAACACTTCCATAGAAGAAAAGTTGAACAAAATTGATGATTTGTCTAGAAGTGTTGATAGAATTGCTCATGATGTGGAAAATCTCAAGATGAAAATTTTTGTGCCTAAAGTAGATGAATCAATTAAAGCTCTTTATGTTTCTATGGATGAAAGTAAGAAAAGAACTGCTATGCTTAGAGCTAAAAGAGAATTTTTGGAAAAATCTTTTCCTAGTGATTTTTCTTGCAAAAGTGATGAAGATCTTAAAATTATTGGTCTTTCTTCTATTGATTCCTTGTTTGTTAAAGTTAAGAATGATGAAAAAGGGACTGGAGAAGAGTTAACTTTAGGTAGAAGGCGTCCCAATATTTCGGAGGGTGAAAATCTTGTTGAGAAAATTGATGAAAGTGGGTTTGGAGAGGTTAAAACATTAGCTAGTGATGCACCCACTATTTTGGATTACAAAGACTTTAATCTTGATAGTTGCTCTTTGATTGATTGTATTTCTTTGTTGCAATCCATGATAAATTCACCCCATGGTTATGAACAAAATAAAGCTTTTACTAAACATATTGTTGATTCTATGATGAAAGCTTTTGAAGAAAAATTGGAGTTATAAGTTTCAATTCCTAGAAAATTGTATGATGAGTGGGAACCTACTATCAAAGTCAAGATTAAAAATTATGAGTGTTTTGCTTTATGTGACTTGGGTGCTAGTGTTTCCACAATTCCGAAATCTTTATGTGATGTGCTTGGTCTTACCAATCTTGAAGAATGTTCCTTGAATTTTCACTTGGCGGATTCTACTATTAAAAAGCCTATGGGAAGAATTAATGATGCTCTTATTCTTGCAAATAGGAATTATGTGCCCATACGTTTTATTGTTCTTGATATTGATTGTAATCCGTCGTGTCCAATTATTCTTGGTAGACCGTTTTTACGCACTATCGGTGCCGTCATTGATATGAAAGAAAGCAATATGAAGTTCCAATTTCCTTTGAGGAAGGGTATGGAACACTTTCCTAGAACTATAATTAAGCCACCATATGAATCAATTATGAGGGCATCTTACAGATCTCGAACCAAAGATGACAAAACTTAGATCCTTGCTATATGCCTAGCTAAGGGCGTAAAACTATAGCGCTTGTTGGGAGGCAACCCAATGAATAAAATTTATTTTTTCTTTTTTTCTTTCTGTTCTTGTGTGTTTACACAATTATACTACTGTTATAATTGTGTTCTTTATGTTTTAATTAGTGTTTGTGCCAAGTAAAGCCTTTAGGATCTTCTTGGGTGATGGTTGTTTGATCTTGCTAGAAAAAAACAAAAAGTTTGCGCTCACGAAATTAATTTTAATTTTTTTACCAAAGAGCGATAAAATACCCATTCCAATTGTAGTAGATCAATATACAAATTTCTCAGGCCGTCCTAATGTTTTTGGAGTTACAGAAGTATTCGAAATAGTCAAATTGCTATAGACTGTTCTATTTTGACATATTCTGTTTTCTTTGTGTTGTGTGCTTATTTTGATGGCTCCATGGTTTTCTTTGATGAGTTTTTGCCATAGAAAAGTTGGAATACAGTAGATATAATACAAAAACAAAATATGAATTGGTTTGATACAACACTTATAGTAGTGGTTTATTATTCTTATAATAACGAATCTCACGAGGGCTGTGTTGAGTTTTGTGTGATTGAAGTTTTCAAGTTTTGGGTTATCTTACGATGGATGAAGGAAGGATGTAAGAGCCTAATCTTGGGGATTCCCCAGCATCCGAAGCTATTATCCAAGAATGAGCAACCAACTAATCTTGGGGATGCCCCTGAGTGGCATCCCCGCTTTCTTCCAACAACTATCGGTATTTTACTCGAGACTATATTTTTATTCGTCACATGATATGTGTTTTGCTTGGAGCGTCTTGTATGATATGTGTCTTTGCTTGTTTTATTTTGTGTTTTAAGTTATCAATCCTTGCTGGACACACCTATTTTAGAGAGCCAAAATTATGTCATGACTTGTTAGAATTGCTCTCTATGCTTCACTTAAATCTTTTATGAGCTAGGACTTGCTCTAGTGCTTCACTTATATCTTTTTGAGCATGGTGTGCTTTGATATTTTTGAAGAAATGTTCTCTTACTTCACTTAGATTTATTTCAGAGTTAGTAAAATTTTGAATGAATTCTCTTTTTCTTCATTTAAATTATTTTGAGATAAAGAAATTTTCTTATGCTCATGATCTTCACTTATATTTGTTTGAGATTATGAAAAGAAACTCATGAAAATTAGTCCCAAAGTGATAGATATCCAAGAAGGATAAAGTAAAGAAAGTGTCATGAAGATCATTGGACAAAATAAATTTGATTCTTAGTAATAGTTTTGAGATATGATGATGTGATATGTGAGTCATCTTGATGAGTAATTGTGCTTTAGTAGGAATATTGGTGTTAAGGTTTGTGATTCCCTATGCATGCACAAAAGTCAATAGTCATGCAATGAAAATTATATCCTACTTGTGGTGCATTATTCGGTGCTAATTGTGCTTAATCCTTTCTTATGAGATTATTCGTTTCTTGGTTGGTCGCTTCCCAATCTTTTGCTAGCCTTCATTTTGCAGTAAGTATGACCTCTACTTGTGCATCCAAAATCCTTTGAACCAGTTTTGACACATGAGTCCACTATATCTACCTATATGCTGTATTCTTTTGCCGTTCTAAGCAAATTTGCATGTGCTATCTCTAATTTTCAAAATAAACTTCTCTTTTGTGTGTTTGTTTCGCTCGCGGAGCGGTGAGGCATGGCTAATATTTTCCATGCTAGATGTGTTATTCTCAAGATGAGTGTATATTCACTTATCACTGCACCCGTGGATATACTTTATGTTGTCTAATAATAAGTTCCTTGGAAAGTGTTGGTATGGAGGGCACCCGTGGATATGGCTAGCCATGGAAAGCGAAAGTTATGGTGGAAAAGGAATAAACTTTATTTTCTATTTCGGAACCGCCTATGACATATCTAGCTTGGAAAGTGTTCGGAACTCTAAGTCGTTTTCGTTGGTGGGATGGATGCACCTCCCAAAATGTTTTTATCTCAATTTTTTCGCTTTGAGCTCTGGCACCTCTACAAATCCCTACTTCCCTCTGCAAAGGGACTTTCTTTTACATTATGCAATTTTTATTTTGAAATTTGAGTCTGCATCTTCTCTCATAAAAATCACCAACTAGGAGGCAATATGATCGTGCTCAAGTATTGGGTGTAGTTAATATTTGAGTGTGTTTCATGAATGGATCAATGCGTGAGCATGATGGGTTAGGGATAACTTATTTTAGCATTGATATTTAGAAAGACATGGTTGCTTGTTGATATGCTTGAGTATCTAAATTATTATGTCAAAACTAGACTATTGCTTTGAATCACATAAAAGTCCAAATGTCCATGCCATAAAGAAAAGAATATGATATGACTTGATGAACAACACTCCACATCAAAATTTTTGTTTTTATCACTTACCTACTCGAGAACGAGTAGGAGTTAAGCTTGGGGATGCTGATACGTCTCCAACATATCTATAATTTTTGATTGTTCCATGCTGTTTTAATATCAATCTTGGATGTTTTATAATCATTTTATAGTCATTTTATATCATTTTTTGGTACTAACCTATTGACATAGTGCCCAGTGACAGTTCCTATTTTTCCATGTTTTTTACATCGCAGGAAATCAATATCAAACGGATTCCAAATGGCACGAAACTTTACGATGATTTTATGGGCCAAAATGAAGCAGATGGGCCCTGGTTGCACCTGGGGGGGTGTCCTGAGGGGGGCACAACCCACCAGGGCGTGCCAGGAGGCCCTTGCGCGCCCAAGTGGGTTGTGCCCACCTCGGGTGTCCCCCGGACCGCCTATTTGCTCTATAAATACCCAAATATTCCCAAAACCCTAGGGGAGTCAAAAAATATTCATCCAGCCGCCGTAGAGTCCATAAATACCAGATCCAATCTAAACACCATCACAGAGGGGTTCACCACTTCCATTGGTGCCTCTTCGATGATGCGTGAGTAGTTCTTTGTAGACCTTCGGGTCTGTAGTTAGTAGCTAGATGGCGTCACCTCTCTCTCTTGATCCTCAATACAATGGTCTCTTGGAGATCCATATGATGTAACTCTTTTGCGGTGTGTTTGTTGGGATCAATGAACTTCGAATTTACGATAAGATCTATGTTTTTATATCCATGAAAGTATTTGAATTTCTTTGATCTCTTTTATGCGTGATCTCTTATATCCTCGTATTTCTTCTCCGATATTTGGGTTTTGCCTGGCCAACTTAGTCTATTTATCTTGCAATGGGAAGAGGTGCCCAGTAGTGGGTTCGATCTTACGGTGCTTGATCCCTGTGACAGAAAGGAAACCAACACGTATGTATCGTTGCTACTAAGGATAAAAAGACGAGATCTATATGTACCGCCATATAGATAAACATATATTCTCTACATCATTTCATCGTTCTTATTGCATTACTCCGTTTTTCCATGAACTTAATACACTAGATGCATGCTGGATAGCGGTCCATGTGTGGAGTAATAGTAGTAGATGCAGGCAGGAGTCGGTCTACTAATCTTGGACGTGATGCCTATGTAATGATCATTGCCTGGATATCATTATAATTATTTGAAGTTCTATCAATTGCCCAACACTAATTTGTTCACCCACCGTTTTCCATTTTTCTCGAGAGAAGCCACTAATCAAACATACGGCCCCTGGGTCTTATTTCTCATATATTTTCCTTTGCGATCTACTTTTTCCTTGCTTTTATTTTCAGATCTATTAAACCAAAAATCCAAAAATACCCTGCTGCAATTTATTTTATTTTGCGTTCGATCTATCAATATTTACAACTTTATCTCCCTTCACTCGCTGTTTCTGGCGCCGTTACCCGAAAGGGATTGACTACCCCTTTAACACGTCGGGTTGCGAGGTGTTGTTACTTGTGTGCAGGTGTTGCTTACGTTGTGTTGCTTGGTTCTCCTACTGGTTCGAGACCTTGGTTTCATAACTGAGGTAAATACTCTACCGTCGCTGTGATACATCATCCCTCCTTTTCCGAGGAAATACCGACATAGTTCCAACTGCCATCATGGGCAGCAAGGGCAAATCGGATCGAGGAAGCGTCGCATCGATTGGAGAGAAGTTCCAAGGAGCTGCGCCTGGCGCAGCACAAGGCGAAGGTGCATGTCGATCTCAGGGGAGAGATTTTGAGGGATGTTAGCATCTGGCAGCATCGCATTGATTTCGAGCTAGGGATAATGGCAGAGATCATATGCACGGAGTCGACTGCGGAGGAAAGAACGCGCATGCCTGCGCAATGGCATGAGCAGGCGGTGCAACTATTCAAATGGGTGGTAGGAGAAGCCAAATCCCGGGACCAGTTGCGGCGGCACCGCTGGGCATGCATCATAGGCGAGGTGAGCTGCCCTCCTTCCCCGCCAGCGATGGAGTGACCTAGTCAGTTGCTGCTGAAGTGAACTTGCAACGCCATGTCGGTTTGCAGTCTTGACAATCACTCCATCTATATGTATTGTATTTCTTTGAAAATACTTGGTCGTTTGGAAAAATATGGTAATTGATTTATTACTAGTTTTAGAATGCTTGGTCGTGACAATCAACCGAAGCCACAACCAGAAGTCTCCATCGCGTAATACTTTACGGTCGGTCGCACCAACAGACGGTCGGTCGGACCCGCGTCTCACCGAAGGGACACGCATCGTCTTGGTCTGACATGTACGACCAGCTACATCACTGATTTGTGCGACCGCATTTGAGCAGTGTAGTACTCCATCTATCTCAGTTTACAAGTCTTGCACGTGTACCTAGGTCGTTAATTTGACCAACTTAATAAGAGGCATACATTACGAAAAATATATCATTACAAACTTCAAATATTCTATTTTTAATGATATATTTTTATGTTAAACAATTTATTTTATATCATTTACATTGATGACCTAGATACACATGCAAGCCTTGTAAACTGAGATGGAGGGAGTACTTGAAATTTATGTTCCACTAAACTCATCGGGAGCCGTTTCGGGCCTCGAAACCAAAACCATCAATTAATCTTTACCTTGTTCCCATCACATTCCTAAGTACTAGTGCTACAATTAAGTGCAAGCCTGCTCACACCTACAAGTACGTACCAAACCTGAATGTGTTCCCACTATCCAGGTTTTAGTACTAGTGCTAGTACTTTGGTTATAAAAATGGGAACTACCTAACCGAAAATTACTCTACCTTCGTCCTCATAAGTCCTTCTTCTTTGTCCGTCCTTGCCATGTCCGGTGTGCAGAGCTCTAGGTCGAGAACTACTCATAACAAGGGAGCGGCAACCAAGGCTGCCGAAAAAAGAGAGGGCTCGCCGCCTCGCAGAGACCTCGAAAGATCTCTCACGAGCTGGCGATGGCTCCCAGGAGCACCCTAGCCGAGGAGGCGAACATGTCGGCATGTCCGATCAGCTTAATAAGCACCTCAATAAGCAGAAGGAGTTGATCCATGGCTTGGTGGAGCTACTGAAGGAGAGCCTCGACGACATGCCTGCTGAGCTCAATGAGCAGGGGGAGTTGACCGCCCGCTTGGTGATGCTGCTGAAGAAGAGCATTGCCTCGAAGAAGAAGGCGACCGACGAAATCCTGCAACTTTAGGAGGACAAGGCGAAGCTCTGTCACGAGCTCGGCCTACTAAAGGAGGAGAACGCTGGCTGGAAGAAGCTGCATGAGAATAGTAGTTCGTCAATGAAGATGCTGCAGGCCCTCGTCATGGAATAGAAGGAGGAGTTGGTGAAGCTCTGCATCGAGCACCTAGCTGCTGTCAAGGTACGTAATGCGGCTGTGGAATAGATGATGAAGGCTCGCGTCAAGAAATCCCGCGTCATGGACAGAATGAAGAAGATGGCAGAGGAGACACGCAAGGAGATAGAGGTCGTGGAGGCAATGAAGAAGCAGTTACGACTCCACGGCCAGCAAACCTTCATGTATTAGAGAGCAACGCCCCAGACTTGTGTGTGCATTTTCCTTCTTTTTTGGGGGTGATAATCTTCCTTCTTCTTTTACTCATGTGTTTCTTCTTTTCCTTCAGGTGTTTCGCCGCATGTGTCATGTTCTCAGCAAGGCATGAATAGAACAATGCTAACAATGAGATGACTAGAAATTAGATCTTTTTTTATCGCCATATGGCATTGGGCTTCCGTGTTTCGTGCTCCTCCGTCATACTCCAGTGGAAATCTTGAGTATACCGCACGGTTCTTTGCTCCTCCTCAGGTCGTCGGCACATTTATATGAGTAGTCAAATCACAAGGCCCTACCTTCCAGCAGTAATGAGCCATCAAATCACAAAGGCCCTCGCCTCTCTTGAAACTGACCAAGCTAGACTGCCCAACCCTCTAGCCTTTTAAAAAATGTGTACTTTTGTACAGCCGTAGTATCGATGGATTGCACCATGGAGCAAAACTAACAAGATGAAATTAAGGAAAAAAGGGTGGTACATATAGAGAGTGCTCGTCGCCAAATTATGCATATAGTACTATTAAAAAAGCTAGTACGTGCTTAAATGGGGTGCTAAATTCTATTAAAGAAATTAGCATACCTATTCAATTCTTGGGTTCTTATTCTTAATGCCACTAGTTGTGTATCACTACTCAGTTTTGCCATTAGAAGTTACAACTACTCAAAGATGCCATCGATCTGTGAGATGCCTGCTCAAAAATGCAATAAGATGTCTCAAAAATGCCATCGTTAGTTAGATGTTTGCTCAAAAATTCCATTAGACATTGTTATTTTCACGTCAAACCCGTTGACCATGTTATATGACAAATATAAGCCGATTCTCACAATGATAAGTGTGGCCCAGCTTGTCAGGAGTAACCAAGCGAATAATTTTACAGGAAAATAAGAATGCAGCTGGGATCAAGTAGGCCCCACACTTTATTTTACTATAGTGAGATAGAGGGAGAGCTAGCATGTTGGTCCATTGGTATTTATGTCATTATAACATGGCAAAAGAGATTTGAGTCATAATAATTGTGTCCAACACAACACACCCCTCAAATAAAACTAAGCACCCTGAAATTCTTTGACAAAACTAAGCACCCTGAAATTCTTTGACAACTAAACTACTGGCTATATGATGTTGGCCATATATATTGTACGTATATAATGTGGAGAAATGAGTGGTAGTACTATACCAACTAAAAGATGAACTGTAAGAAATACTAGTATCTATGTACTGAAGAGTTAAAGTAACGAGAAGAAACATAACATAGTTCTGCTGGGGGCTCAGCACAACACACCCCTCAAATAAAACTAAGCACACCTAAAATTAAACTAAGCAACTAATCCGGTAGACACTGCATTAGAACCACCATGAGCAATGACACTGCCACCTTACTCGGACTCCTCGTCCATGTCCTTGACTTCGTCCTTGTCCATCTTCCTCTTGGCTGATACTTCTTTGCTTGAACTGCACACTTGGCTCTTGCTCTTGATCCAACCCTTGTAGATATTGAAACAAAGGTAGCCATCCACTGAATCATAGTAGATGTGGTCTATATCTAGTACATTCCACTACCATGCATGATGAAACTTGGGCGGGGTTTCTGCAGTTTACCGTATGAAGGATGAACCATGGCTCTCACCAGGGTCACCATTGAAGGCTGATCACGGGAGGGCACCAGCCCTTTCTTCTGGAGGTCGAAGGGGTTGCCTACAATGAGGCCTATCCGACCCAGGACTCTTATGTCGGTCGTAAAGTCTACAATAACGAATTTGACTAGGCCGCCCTTGAGGAAGTTCTTAAATTCCTCGCACTCAATGTCGGCATGGCATATGTGGTAGACCAAGCATAAGTCATGCACGCAAACCTGGATCACGGCGGGCTTCATCTTCTCTTCCTCCTTTAGATTCTTCTCTTTGTCCAGGGTTGTGGTGTACTCAACATCGAGCCCAGTGACCCACTCCTCATTTGAGTTTTCGAACATGCGTCTGAAGCGAGCAAGGCATCCTTTCACCGTCGCAGAAGAATGGGTGTAGATGACGTTGAACTCATCACTGGTGATGGTTCTAACCTTGTACTCACCGCTGATCATGGAGATTTGGGACGCCATGGATTTGGGAGGAGGGTTAGGATTAGTGGAACTGCAATAATGTGAAAGGACCGGATGACTAGGAGCGAACTGCCGTAATGTTACAGGACGTCCGGGGACGAGTAGGAGCAAACTGCTAGCGGTTTTTCGATTGTAAAAATGCTGAGTGGGGCGTGCGAACGGCAGGGTAGTGGCTTGCCTGGTGGATAAATGGATTCATGCACAGTACTATGGGGGCTCAATTAGATGTCATGTCTACTCCACACCCAATTAAATGGCTTTCAATGTCATGTCAAGCATCAGGAAAATTACAGGTGATACGAAGCTTTCCATTCTCCCATGATACGGGCTTCCGAGAGCCCTTGGATTTGAGATCAAACAGTTGCATGGCGTGATTCTAGACCTATGGGTGAATATTTTGTCCTCGAGGGTTATTCTGCAAATTTTCAGCAACTTAGCATGTGACCATTCGATCTCAGATCCAAGGGCTGCCAGCAGCCCGTATCATGGTCGTGCGTACCACAACCGTCGCCTCGCTCGCGCGGTCGCTCCCCTGGAGATTTAACACGCTGCGTTAGGCTATCTAATGTTGGCATGTCATACATAGTCATCACTTAGTCACTCATACAACAAGGTTAGCTATAAGGTTGGCTATAAGAGTATTTTTTTACTTCTCTCCATCTCTTTCTTCATAGTATTTATTGCATTTGCCAAGGAGTGACCTCTTCCAATAAAATGGTGCTTAGATGAGGTGCTAAGGGCATTAAATGGCTTAGCAACTCAAGTCCCCAATGCATAGGTGCTTAGTTTTTTGTTGCTAAGTTTGCTTCATTTAATTAGCTATAGACTCAAAATTGTCTTTTCACCTAGGTACACGCGCTTAGCACCGTTTCTTCATGGGGTCACCAAACTAGTCTCTCTCTTCTTAATTAACTTGCCACATCGGACTTTATGCATATGTGGCAGGCTTAGCACCTATACAAGCAAGTACAATAGTGGGCTATAAACCCGATTACATGGCATTTTTGCATATGTGGAGGAAAGAGGCAAGGAAAAAGTGGAGGAATGGGCTCTCATGCAAGACCTAGCCTCTACATGGTGGAGCATTGGGAGAGGCACATGTATACCATGGAGGTGGTTAGGAATCAGGAGACTCGCGCCAGTCATAGCACCGCAGTTAAAATGATAATGGCAAGTCAAATCATGGGGCCCCACCTGTCTAGCAGTAACTCGCTGTCAAATCACACAACCCTATGTTTGTAGCAGCCAACTCCCTCATCTTCTTGCATCTCTGTCGAACCAACTAGGCGGAACTGCCCTGCCTACCGCGCGGGAAAAGCCCCGCCCTCGACTTTTAAATAGTACAATATACTAATTTTGTATCCATGGATTGCGCCATGGAGCAAAGCCTCATGAAAACGGTGGTACACATGTACGGAGTATACACCACACCCGTTCGCGTTCGCATCGCACCCCAGATGGTCGGTTGGTCTGGCACACCACTCTCTGAATGGAACACAAGTCATATTGCATTTGCACACACATGTGGGACCGCAATTGAGAACGACCATAGGCATAGTCCCCGGCCCCGCAAGTCGTGTGAGTTAATAGAAGAGAGAGACGAGCGATAGTACTAGAGAAGTGTTGCACAGACGTTGGTGCCTGGACGATCCCTGCATGACTCAGAAGATCAGTTCGTCCATGCATGTGACCAGACTCCAGCAGACATGCCTGGATTGGCTATCGTCTACATATCTTGCAGGCTGTGTTGTACAAGGCTGTAGTTCTGATGAGAAATCTAAAAAAGGGTTTCTTGTCATCTCGCAATGTTAGGTGTCATGTGCTTCGGATCACTACGAGGGTTAAATTGCAACAACTGAGTTCCTCAAAGGGGCTGGTCATTGGGGGCACATGCACGAAGACTACTCGGCTGCCATCTAGGTCAAGCCGGCTATGTTAATTAGGACATCTATCGATGGACCCCTTTTCTACGAGTTTATCTTTAATTTGAGCTTTGATCCTCGTCTAGTTTGTCCGTCAGGATTCATGTTGTCTCCTTTGGGCAGTGAGGTTATGGTTTCTTGTCATGTGGCATTTTTTTGTATTATATGTTATAATTCGGTGCTTCAGTTCAAAATGACGACAACTGCGCCTCCGGGGCACGTGCATGAAGACTTCTCGACAGTCATTGACGAGGTCAAGTCGGCTGCAGTAGACAAAAGAAAACTAGTAGTTCACTATATAGGCAGGAGCCTCCGCGCTTGCTTACCAGTGTTGCTCTCTTCACACTGTCTCGTCCTCTCCAGATCTAAACACAACAGTGGTGGCCACACTCTCTATCTCTCTGCTCACCGCTGGTCACAGATCTAGCCGGATCCTCTCCACTTGGGAAGGTGAGTGCTACCTCTTGAGCATGCGTTGGTTTTCCCTTGAAGAAGAAAGGGTGATGCAGAAAAGTAGCGTAAGTATTTCCCTGAGTTTTTGAGAACCAAGGTATCAATCTAGTAGGAGACTACACGCAAATCGCCAAGTACCTGCACAAACAATCAAGAACCTTGCAACCAACAGAATAAAGGGGTTGTCAATCCCTTCATGGCCACTTGCAAAAGTGAGATCTGATAAATATAATAAGATAAATATTTTTGGTATTTTTATTGTATAGATTGAAAAGTAAAGATTGCAAAATAAATAGTAAACTAGAATTATAGATCGGAAACTTATATGATGTAAAGTAGACCCGGGGGCCATAGGTTTCACTAGTGGCTTCTCTCAAGATAGAATATATTATGGTGGGTGAACAAATTATTGTCGATCAATTGATAGAAAAGCGCATAGTTATGAGAATATCTAGGCATGATCATGAACATAGGCATCACGTCTGTGCCAAGTAGACCAAAACGATTCTGCATCTACTACTATTACTCCACACACCGACCACTATCTAGCATGCATCTAGAGTATTAAGTTCATAAGAACAGAGTAACGCATTAGGCAAGATGACATGATGTAGAGTGATAAACTCAAGCAATATGATATAAACCCCATCTTTTTATCCTCTATGGCAATAATAAAATACGTGTTGGTTCCCTTTCTGTCACTGGCATCGAGCACCGCAAGATTGAAGCCAAAGCTAAGCACTTCTCCCATTGCAAGAAAGATCAATCTAGTAGGCCAAACTAAACCGATAATTCGAAGAGACTTGCAAAGATATCAAATCATGCATATAAGAATTCAGAGAAGAATCAAATATTGTTCATAGATAATCTTGATCATAAACCCAGAATTCATCGGATCTCGGCAAACACACCACAAAAAGTATTACATCGAATAGATCTCCAAGAACATCGAGGAGGACTTTGTATTAAGAACCAAAGAGAGAGAAGAAGTCATCTAGCTAATAACTATGGACCCGAAGGTCTGTGGTAAACTACTCACACATCATAGGAGAGGCTATGGTGTTGATGTAGAAGCCCTCCGTGATCCAATCCCACTCCGGCAGATCGCCGGAAAAGGCCCCAAGATTGGATCTCACGGGTACAGAAGGTTGCGGCGGTGGAAAAGTGGTTTCGTGGCTCCCCTGGATGTTTTCAGGGTATAAGAGTATATATAGGCGAAAGAAGTAGGTCGGTGGAGCTATGAGGGGCCCACGAGAGTGGGGGGGGGCGCCTACCCCTTGGGTGCGCCCTCCTATCTCGTGGCCACCTCGTTGCATCTTTGACTTCCACTCCAAGTCTCCTGGATTACGTTTGTTCAAAGAAAGATCCTCGCAAAGGTTTCATTCTGTTTGGATTCCGTTTGATATTCCTTTTCTGCGAAACACTAAAATAGGCAAAAACAACAATTTGCACTGGGCCTTCGGTTAATAGGTTAGTCCCAAAAATAATATAAAAGAGTATATTAAAGCCCATTAAACATCCAAAGCAGATAATATAATAGCATGGAACAATCAAAACTTATAGATACGTTGGAAACCTATCAGCATCCCCAAGCATAATTCCTGCTCGTCCTCAAGTAGGTAAATGATAAAAACAAATTTTTTGATGTGCAATGCTACCTAACATAATTTTCAATGTAATTCTCTTTATTTTGGCATGAATGTTTAGATCCAAAAGATTCTAGAAAAAAGTTTAATATTGACATAAAAATAATAATACTTCAAGCATGCTAACCAAGCAATTATGTCTTATCAAAATAACATAGCCAAAGAAAGGTTATCCCTACAAAATCATATAGTTTGGCCATGCTTAATTTTCATCACACAAAATGTTCCCATCATGCACAATCCTGATGACAAGCCAAGCAATTGTTTCATACTTAGCCTTTTCAAACTCTTTCAACTTTCACGAAATATATGAGCGTGACCCATGGACATAGCACTATGGGTGAAATAGAATATGATGATGGAGGTTGTGTGAGAAGACAAAAAAGGAGAAAGTCTCACATTGACGCGGCTAATCAACGGGCTATGGAGATGCCCATCAATTGATGTCAATGCAAGGAGTAGGGATTGCCATGCAACGGGTGCACTAGAGCTATAAATATATGAAAGCTCAACCAAAGAAACTAAGTGGGTGTGCATCCAACTCTCACGAAGACCTAGGGCATTTTGAGGAAGCCCACCATTGGAATATACAAGCCAAGTTCTATAATGAAAAATTCCCACTAGTATATGAAAGTGAAAAAATAAGAGACTCTCTGTCATGAAGATCATGGTGCTACTTTGAAGCACAAGTGTGGAAAAAGGATAGTAACATTGCCCCTTCTCTCTTTTTCTCTCATTTTTTTATTTGGGCCTTTTTTCTCTTTTTTATGGCATCTTCTTTTTTTTCGTCCGAAATCTCATCCCGGCTTATGGGGGAATCATAGTCTCCATCACCCTTTCCTCACATGGGACAACTCTAATGAAAATTATCACACTTTTATTTACTTACAACTCAAGAATTACAACTCGATACTTAGAACAAAATATGACTCTATGTGAATGCCTCCGGCGGTGTACCAGGATGTGCAATGAATCAAGAGTGACATGTATGAAAGAATTATGAAGGTGGCTTTGCCACAAATACGATGTCAACTTCATGATCATGCAAAGCAATATGACAATGATGGAGCATATCATAATAAACGGAACGGTGGAAAGTTGCATGGCAATATATCTCAGAATGGCTATGGAAATGCCATAATAGGTAGGTATGGTTGCTGTTTTGAGGAAGATATAAGGAGGCTTATATGTGATAGAGCGTATCATATCACGGGGTTTGGATGCACTAGCGAAGTTTGCACCAACTCTCGAGGTGAGAAAGGGCAATGCACGGTACCGAAGAGGCTAGCAATGATGGAAGGGTGAGAGTGCGTATAATCCATGGACTCAACATTAGTCATAAAGAGCTCACATACTTATTGCAAAAATCTACAAGTCATCAAAACCAAGCACTACGCGCATGCTCCTAGGGGGATAGATTGGTAGGAAAATACCATCGCTTGTCCCCGACCGCCACTAATAAGGAAAGCAATCAAAGAACACCTCATGCTTCAAATTTGTCACACAACGTTTACCATACGTGCATGCTACGGGACTTGCTAACTTCAACACAAGTATTTCTCAATTCCACAATTACTCAACTAGCACGACTCTAATATTACCATCTTTATATCTCAAAACAACTATCAAGTATCAAACTTCTCATAGTGTTTAATGCACTCTATATGAAAGTTTTTATTATACCCATCCTGGATGCCTATCATATTAATACTAATTTTATAGCCAAAGCAAATTACCATGCTGTTATAAAAGACTCTCAAAATAATATAAGTGAAGCATGAGAGATCAATAATTTCTATAAAATAAAACCACCACCATGCTCTAAAAAGGTATAAGTGAAGCACTAGAACAAAATTATCTAGCTCAAAAGATATAAGTGAATCACATAGAGTATTCTAATAAATTCCGATTCATGTGGTTCTCTACAAAAGGTGAGTACAGCAAGGATGATTGTGGTAAACTAAAAGTCAAAGACTCAAATCATACAAGACGCTCCAAGAAAAACACATATCATGTGGTGAATAAAAATATAGCCTCAATTAAAGTTACCGATAGACGAAGACGAAAGAGGGGATGCCTTCCGGGGCATCCACAAGCTTAGGCTTTTGGTTGTCCTTGAATTTTACCTTGGGTGCCTTGGGCATCCCCAAGCTTAGGCTCTTAGCACTCCTTGCTCCAAAATCCATCAAATCTTTACCCAAAACTTGAAAACTTCACAACACAAAACTCAACAGAAAATCTCATGAGCTTCGTTAGTATAAGAAAACAAATCACCACATTAAGGTACTGTAATGAACTCATTATTTATTTATATTGGTGTTAAACCTACTGTATTCCAACTTCTCTACGGTTCATACCCCCCGATACTAGCCATAGATTCATCAAAATAAGCGAACAACACAAGAAAAACAGAATCTGTAAAAAAACAGTCTGTGGAGGTTTCGAATACTTATGTAACTCCAAAAATTCTGAAAATTTAGGACGTCCTAAATAATTTGTATATTGATCTACTGCAGTTAGAATTGGTATTTTATCACTCTCTGGTAAAAAATTAAAATTATTCTCGTGAGCGCATATTTTCTGTTTTTTCAGCAAGATCAAACAACAATCACCCAAGAAGATCCTAAAGGCTTTACTTGGCACAAACACTAATTAAAACATAAAAAACACTATCATAACAGAGGATAGATGATTTATTTATTCTAAACAGGAACAAAAATCAAGTAACAAAAATAAAATTGGGTTTCCTCCCAACAAGCGCTATTGTTAACGCCCCTAGCTAGGCATAAAAACAAGAATAGATCTAGGTATTGTCATCTTTGGTATGCAATCCATAAGTGGCTCTCATAACTGATTCATAAGGCAATTTAATTTTATTTCTTGTAAAGTGTTCCATGCCTTTCCTTAACAGAAATTGGAATCTAATATTTCCTTCTTTCATGTCTATAATTGCACCAATCGTTCTAAGGAAATGTCTACCAAGAATAATAGGACATGTAGGATTGCAATCTATATCGAGAATGATGAAATCTACGGGCACATAATTCCTATTTGAAACAATAAAAACATCATTAATCCTTCCCATAGGTTTCTTAATGGTGGAATCCGCAAGGTGCAAATTTAAAGAACAATCGTCAAATTCACGGAAACCTATCAGATCGCACAAAGTTTTTGGAATCATGGAAACACTAGCACCCAAAACACATAAGGCATATCATTCATGATCTTTAATCTTAATTTTAATAGTAGGTTCCCACTCATCATAAATTTTCCTAGGGATAGAAACTTCTAATTCAAGTTTTTCTTCATAAGATTGCATTAAAGCATCAACAATATGTTTAGTAAAAGCTTTGTTTTGATCATAAGCATGAGGAGAATTTAACACGGATTGCAACAATGAAATACAATCTATCAAAGAGCAATTATCATAATTAAATTCCTTGAAATCCAAAATAGTGGGTTCATTGCTATGTAAAGTTTTGACCTCTTCAATCCCACTTTTACCAATTTTTGCATCAAGATCTAAAAACTCCGAATCATTGGGACGCCTTTTAACTAAAGTTGACTCATCTCCAGTCCCATCTTTATCAATATTCATATTGGAAAACAGAGATTTAATAGGAGAAACATCAATCACTTTTAGATCTTCATCATTGTTATTATCTAGATCTTTCGGTTTAGCGGCCATCTTATTAACTAAGGTGGCTTGCTTATCCAAAATTTGGGCTATTGAGTTTTCAAGATGAGCAAACTGATATTTCAAACCATAAAATTCCTTAGACATATCATCGAGCTCTTTATTCATGTACTCCATAAAACCTTTCTATTCTTTGAGCTCGTTTCTGAAGAAATTATTATGCTCAAATTGCAAAGACATAAAGCTTCTAACATTGTTTTCAATTTCTTCCAACCTTCTAAGGTGAGGATCAATGCTTTTTGGTGGAGCCATTAAAGCAAAACGGGCACACTAACACCCAAAAACACAAGAGGCAAGCGGAAATAAGCGAACGAAAAAAGGGCGAATAAAATGGCAAATGTGAAGTGAGGGAGAGGAAAACGAGAGGCGAATGGCAAATAATGTAATGCGAGGGATAAGAGTTTGTGATGGGTACTTGGTATGTCTTGACTTGAGCATAAATTTCCCCGGCAACGGCGCCAGAAATCCTTCTTGCTACCTCTTGAGCATGCGTTGGTTTTCCCTTGAAGAGGAAAGGGTGATGCAGCAAACTAGCATCAGTATTTCCCTCAGTTTTTGAGAACCAAGGTATCAACCAGTACAAGACTACACGCAAATCGCCTAGAACCTACACAAACAATCGATAACCTTGCAACCAACGCGATAAAGGGGTTGTCAATCCCTTCACGGCCACTTGCAAAACTGAGATCTGATAAAGATAATAAGATAAATATTTTTGGTATTTTTGTTGTATAGATTGAAAAGTAAAGATTGCAAAATAAACAGTAAACTGGAATTATAGATCGGAAACTTATATGATGTAAAGTAGACCCGGGGGCCATAGGTTTCACTAGTGGCTTCTCTCAAGATAGCATATATTACGATGGGTGAACAAATTACTGCCGAGCAATTGATAGAAAATCACATAGTTATGAGAATATCTAGGCATGATCATGAACATAGGCAACATGTCCGTGTCAAGTAGACCGAAACGATTCTGCATCTACTACTATTACTCCACACATCGACCGCTATCCAGCATGCATCTAGAGTATTAAGTTCATAAGAACAGAGTAACACATTAGGCAAGATGACATGATGTAGAGGGATAAACTCAAGCAATATGATATAAACCCCATCTTTTTATCCTCGATGGCAATAATAAAATACGTGTCGGTTCCCTTCCTGTCACTGGGATCGAGCACCGCAAGATTGAAGCCAAAGCTAAGCACTTCTCCCATTGCAAGAAAGATCAATCTAGTTGGCCAAACTAAACCGATATTTCAAAGAGACTTGCAAAGATATCAAATCGTGCATATAAGTATTCAGAGAAGAATCAAATATTGTTCATAGATAATCTTGATCATAAACCCACAATTCATCGGATCTCGGCAAACACACCGCAAAAAGTATTACATCAAATATATCTCCAAGAACATCAAGGACAACTTTGTATTGAAGACCAAAGAGAGTGAAGAAGCCATCTAGCTAATAACTATGGACCCGAAGGTCTGTGGTAAACTACTCACACATCATCGGAGAGGCTATGGTGTTAATGTAGAAGCTCTCCATGATCGAATCCCCCTCCGATAGATCGTCGAAAAAGGCCCAAAGATGGGATCTCACGGGTACAGAAGGTTGTGGCGGTGCAAAAGTGGTTTCGTGGCTCCCCCGGATGTATTCAGGGTATAAGAGTATATATAGGCAAAAGAAGTTGGTCGGGGGAGCTACGAGGGGCCCACGAGGGTGGGGGCACGCCTACCCCCCTGGGCACACCCTCCTACCTCGTGGCCACCTCGTCGCATCTCTGACTTCCACTCCAAGTCTCCTGGATTGCGTTTGTTCCAAGAAAGATCCTCGCGAAGGTTTCATTCCGTTTGATATTCCTTTTCTGTGAAACACTGAAATAGGCAAAAAACAACAACTTGCACTGGGCCTTCGGTTAATAGGTTAGTCCCAAAAATAATATAAAAGAGTATATTAAAGCCCATTAAACATCCAAAACAGATAATATAATAGCATGGAACAATCAAAAATTATAGATACGTTGGAGAAGTATCAGTGAGAAGCTGCAAAGTTCACGTGGTCGTCCTTGGCGACGACTCTTACCTACTGCCGGCGCGTCCCGATCAGCGTGCCTTTCCGTTCTCTCCCAAGCACTGCTGGCTAGGGAGGGTGTCGGTGTCAAACCGGCGGATCTCGGGTAGGGGGTCCCGAACTGTGCGTCTAAGGCAGATGGTAACAGGAGGCAGGGAACACGATGTTTACCTAGGTTCGGGCCCTCTTGATGGAGGTTAAACCCTACGTCCTGCTTGATTTATTCTTGATGATATGGGTATTACAAGAGTTGATCTACCACGAGATCGGAGAGGCTAAACCCTAGAAGCTAGCCTATGGTATGATTGTATGTTGTTCTACGGACTAAAACCCTCCGGTTTATATATACACCAGAGGGGGCTAGGGTTACACAAGGTCGGTTACAAAGGAGGAGATATCCATATCCGTATTGCCTAGCTTGCCTTCCACGCCAAGTAGAGTTCCATCCGGACACGAGATGAAGTCTTCAATCTTGTATCTTCATAGTCCAACAATCCGGCCAAAGGATATAATCCAGCTGTCCGGATACCCCCTAATCCAAGACTCCCTCAGTAGCCCCTGAACTAGGCTTCAATGATGTTGAGTCTGGCGCGCATCGTTGTCTTCGGCATTGCAAGGCGGGTTCTTCTCCATATTTCAAACGTTTGTAAAGCAGTGTCCGGTCCCATAAATGTTTGGACCTCTTGGCTTCTATGCCCAATAAGGGCTATCTCCCACGCGTCGAATGAATACGAGGCACCAGGGCGTTTTTACATTCGCCCCCCTAGCCAGATAAATAAATTGCCTATTAAAGGGATGGGGATTCTTAGATCCGATCCATACCATCCTCCCCCAGCGAGAATCCATCAGACCGCGTTTCGGAAAGATCCATTCTAGCATGGCCGACCTCCGCAGCTCCTCCTCCCGCCCCCGTAGCCCTAAGCCCAGTGATTGGGAGAGGTGTTTAGTCCCGCACAGTCGATTATCGAACTGCAGACTAAGGGATTTCTCCCTCCGGCGTATATGGTGCCCGTTCGAGCCGGGCTTGCCACCTACAATGGTGGGGAGCAAGCAGAGAGCTTTCCCTGTCCCTCTATGGGGGAGCGGGTCTGCCTTGTTCCTTATTTATTAAGGGGACTCGGATTTCCAATTCATCCGTTCCTCCGCAGGCTCCTGGAGTTCTACGGCCTCCAATTACACAATTTCACCCCTGCCTCCATTCTACATATCGCCGGCTATGTTGCTCTTTGCGAGTTGTTCCTGGGCTGCGAGGCTCACTTCAAGCTGTGGAAAAGGCTATTTTGCCTCGTCCCTCGCACACAGAGGGAGTCACTTTATCAAGTGGGCAGAGCCGAAATATGGTGCATCGCCAGTACCGGATACCTGTCTGGTCCCCCGAAGAAGTCATTCGAAGACTGGCCTTTGGAATGGTTTTATATGGAGGACGTTCCCTTTCCGGACCCTGTTCGGCGGGGTCTTCCTGAGTTCAGCAATGCTCCTCTGAAGAAACGATGAAGTTGGCGCCCACGGAGCCCCCAGGTGGAAGACAATGGAGAAGTCCTCCATCTGATGAACCGGATTAAAGCACTGGGTCAATCAGGATTGACAGTAATCGAAGTTATGTCGATTTGCATAATGTGGGGAGTGCAACCACCTCAATATCATCGGCACCCCTTGTGGTGTTTTAACGGGGCGGATGATGCCACCCGCTGCGGGCGTAAGGGTCCGGACAATGCTGCCGCTTTAGCAAAAATTCTGTCCGAATTGTTCAATGGAGAGGAAGAGGAGTTCATCCGGATCAAGCCACGGGATGGATTCTCCATGTACAATCCTCCAAGCTGGGTAAGTTATATCTCCTTACTCCCATCTTTCCCGCATTCTTTGTCGTAAGTATTCACCTTGCCACTTTGCGGCAGGAACTACGAAAAGCCATAAAGGAGGTCAGCAGCCCTTCTCCACAACAAGAGGACCCTGACCGGGCCCTCGACTCAAGACTTGAAGAAGATCCGGTTATATTCGTGGAGCTGATAGACCGGCAGTTCTATCAGTTAAGCTGCGATGATGCCATGGTGGCCATTACGGCCGACTATCCCGGACTGCTTCCTGCATCGCACGTAAGAAAAACCAAAAAATCCCAACTCCAAAAACTAGGATCCCCTTTTAGACACTACACCTACCATATACATATGGCATTTTTACAGGGAAGGCATTCGGGATGCCCTGCCGAACCCGCGGCAACTCGCCAACAAGAGGCACCGAGGCTGGGTAGGCCAAAAAGGAAGGCGGTCAGGACGGAGACGCCGGCGCAAAGGTATAACAAAAACCCCGCTCCGTGGTTGTCGTCTTTCTCGAAATGTAATGACGCATGTGTTTCTTTAACAGAAAAAACGCTCGCCGGAATATGTCTGGCGATGTTGCTAATCACGCTTCCACCAGTCGGGCGCCAGGACCGGACATAGAGGTGGAAGCCGATATGGGGCGGGCGCCAGATAATCCCCCTACAGAGGATGCGGATAGATTATCCGCTACAAACTCAAAAGTGGAAAGCGCCATGAATCATAGGCGCCGCCGGGCCATATTTCGCGACGCTTGTTTCTCACCAGAGGCATTTGATGCCTTCAATTCTGGAGAGGCGTATCTCCGTGCTGCTCAAGATGGTCTAGCTAGAGCCACGGATGAATATGTAAAGGATGTACGGGTAAGTAAATCTGACTATTTATATGTATTAGTAGCCCCTGAGACTTGAAACAGTTAGCAGAACTGATTTAAGGATCATGTTTATTGTGCAGGTTCTTATAGAGAAGAATACTAGGCTGTCACAGGAGCTAGAGGAATGCAAGACCCAACTGCGGGCCGCTGTTGCCGCATTGCAGGAACCGAAAAAGTCTCCCGCTGGTAACATGAATGATGGTTACCATATAGTGTGTGGCGTGGCTGCAGATCTAACAATAGATGTTGCAGATGAATCCGGAGAAAATCTGGAGGACCAGCATGTCGTGCGACAGCTAGAGGCTGGCAAACGCGTGCTGACTGAGGTTAGGCGGGAGAAAAACAATCTCCAAGAAGCCAATATAAAGCTGAGCGTGGAACTAAAAGACGTTCGAGCCCAGCTTGCAGACTCCGAGAAGGAGAATAAGCGGCTTCGACGCGGCATTTTCAGTAAGTGCTTGAACGAATCCTTTTGAAGGAATTCGGCGAAGAAGCCGACTAACAGCGTTGTGTCTGTAGGTATGCTGACGGGTCGTCCCGCGGAGGAAATGCCCGGGTCTGTGGGTGATCTTCTATTCGAGCTCTCACATCTGCACGAATAAGTTCGGCAGGTGATGCAAGGTGTTGCCCAGGCCTTGTGGCCATCCGTCTCCCTGCCAGAAGGCGTTGCAGAGCTTACGGAGAAGCTCAAGGGAGCACGGCGGCGCTTTTGATTATGGAAGATATCGGCCTGCCGACAAGGTGCCAGAGAAGTCTGGGCCATGGTGAAGACGCCGTATACCAAGGCTGACCCAAATCACATGGCCGAGGTCGGACCTGTGGGGCCCGACGGAAAAGAGGTCCCCGTTAGCTTAGTTTATGGGCAAGTAGAATTAGCCGCAAAGTATTCCCAACAGGATTGTAGGCTAGACCGCCTGTTGGATGGTATAGAAGAGGAATTTAGTCAATCTGCATGACTATGTAATTAAAGTGACATGTATAATACCTTCTAGCCGGATTGTAGATCATTTGTCATGGCGGACCTTTTCGCTTCAACCTCAGGACCCGATAGTCCAGAGTGTATCCGAATACCCGCTCAGTTATATAAGAACCGGGGTATGCGTGGAGACCAGGTGTAGGGGTCATTAGTTCTTGAACAGACAAGTGCCCAACTAGTTATGTTATATTACATGGGTAGTAAGAAACATCTTCCAGGGAGAACAGTTCCGTTAAGGGTTCCTTTCCCTGGGTAAGCATGCCCTAAAGTGCATGTTCGGACTGCGATAGGAAATGTAGGAAAAATATCTGGGGGCAGATATGGAAAATAAATAAAAATCATCTTTTGTTCACCGACCGAATATTCCCTTAAGAACGCTAGCTTTCGGCTTCACCCAGTCTCAGGTACACATTCGGCTGACCCGGCAGTAACAATCGCAGAGATGCTCCCCTTATGGCCTAGCCGAATTAACAGGAACGTAGGGCATAAATACAAGAGCCAGGCAACCCAGCTTGGCCAAAACTTAAGTCATATCGATGCATATAATGGCGAAAAAGGTACATGCGGAAGCATAACACATGTGCGGGGCACGAGGCTCAGATAAATAAATAAGCTTCTATGAAAGAAGCCCCCAGGTATGATGAGCGCGGCTAGCGCATCTATAATGTGCAAGCGAGGCACAAGTTGGCCTTTGAAGGCCTAAAGAAGGAATAAAAGAAAGAGAGAAAGAAAAACAAGGCAGATAATGTATACGCAAAAAATGGACAGGGGAAGGAGACGAACATAGAGTCCGGCACTAGGCGTAGAATCTTCGGAGCCTAGCCACGTTCCATGGGTTCGGCTCGAGTCAATTAGTCGATGCATCCCACAGTCGGTACGCTCCACCGGTCAGCACTTGGTCAATAATGAAGGGACCTTCCCATTTGGGCTCGAGCTTGTTCTTTTTCTTATCCGCCAGGCGTAGAACTAGTTCGCTAACGTTATAAGTTTTGGCCCGTACTTCTCTGCTTTGGTATCTGCGAGCCTGTTGCTGATAAAATGCGGAACAGGCTTTTGCTACATCACGCTCCTCCTCCAGGGTGTCCAGACTGTCTTGTCGATTGAGCTCGGCTTCTCTTTCTTCGTACATGCGCACTTGAGGTGAGTCATGAATTATGTCATAGGGCAAGACTGCCTCTGCATCATACACCATAAAGAAGGTTGTATATCCGGTACTACAATTCGGCGTGGTCCACAGCCCCCAGAGTATGGAGTCGAGCTCCTCTACCCAGTGTGTGTTAGACTCCGTTAAGGAACACACTAATCTGGGTTTAATGCCGCTCATTATAAGACCGTTTGCTCGCTCGACTTGGCCGTTGGTTTGTGGGTGATAGACTAAAGCATAATCGAGCTTGATGCCCATTTTGCTGCACCAGATTTTGACCTCATCAGTAGTGAAGTTCGTGCCGTTGTTAGTGATGATGCTGTGAGGGACGCCATAATGGTGTACGACCCCGGATATGAAGTCTATCACCAGTCCAGATTCGGCTGTTTTAACAGGTTTGGCCTCTATCCATTTGGTGAATTTATCCACCATGACCAGTAAGTATTTTTTCTTATGGGTTCCCCCTTTAAGGGGTCCAACCATGTCAAGCCCCCAGACCGCGAAGGGCCACATAATGGGGATTGTTTGGAGGGCGGTGGGTGGCATGTGGCTTTGATTTGCAAAGAGCTGGCAACCGGCGCAATGTTGGACCAAGTCCTGTGCATCTGCCCGGGCCGTTGGCCAATAGAATCTTGTACGGAAGGCCTTGCTTACAAGAGCCCAAGCTGCGGCGTGGTGACCGCCGAGTCCGGCGTGAATTTCTGCCAAAAGGTTCCGCCCTTCCTCTTCAGAGATGCACCTTTGAAGGACTCTGGTAGTGCTTTTTTTATACAATCCTCCCTCATGGACCCTGCATGCCTTAGATCGCCGCACTATGCAGCGTGCCTCATTTTGGTCCTCCGGAAGTTCCTGCCTAGTTAGGTAGGCCAGGAATGGTTCTGTCCACGGGGCTATGATGGCCATTATTACGTGGGCTGAAGGTGTTATTTCAGTGGCGGAGCCTCTGATTGTGTCGGAGTGTTTGGTATCGGGTATTTTGGCCGGGTCCGGACTATTGTTACCGGTGTCCCCTTCCCATACTACGGATGGCTTGAACGGCCTCTCCAAAAATATGTTGGGGGGACCGCATCGCGTTTTGTGCTGATGCGGGCGAGGATATCCGCCGCCTGATTGTTTTCCCGAGCCACATGGTGAAATTCGAGCCCCTCGAACCGAGCTGACGTTTTTAGGACGGTGTTTCGATAGGCCGCCATTTTCGGATCCTTGGCGTCAAAGTCTCCATTTATTTGGGATATTGCGAGGTTTGAATCCCCACGCACCTCCAGGCGTTGGATGCCCATGGAGATTGCCATCCGAAGACCATGCAACAGAGCTTCGTATTCAGCTGCGTTGTTGGAGTGTGTATACAATATTTGTAGTACATACTGAGCGGTATCTCCGGTTGGGGATGTGAGGATGACGCCAGCCCCTAGACCAGCCAGCATTTTAGAACCGTCGAAGTGCATGATCCAATTGGAGTATGCGCCGTACTCTTTAGGGAGTTCGGCCTCCGTCCATTCGGCGACAAAGTCGGCCAATACTTGCGACTTAATGGCTCGTCGAGGTTTGTATGTTATGTCGAACGGGAGGAGCTCAATGGCCCATTTGGCAATCCGACCCGTAGCGTCGCGGTTGTTTATAATATCATTAAGTGGCGCTTCAGAGGCTACTGTAATCGAACACTCTTGAAAGTACTATCGCAACTTCCGGGATGCCATGAATACCACATAGGCTATCTTTTGATAATGTGGGTACCATGATTTGCATGGAGCGAGGACAGTGGATACATAGTATACCGGCTTTTGAAGAGGGAATTTATGTCCGTCCGCTTCTCGTTCGACGACGAGCACTGCGCTTACAACTTGATGAGTTGCCGCAATGTACAACAACATTGGTTCACCGATGTTTGGTGCGGCCAGGATTGGGTTGGTTGCCAAAATGGCCTTTATTTCTTCTAATCTGACTGTGGTAGCGTCCGTCCACTCGAAGTGTTCAGTGCACTGAAGGAGGCGATAAAGGGGTAAAGCCTTTTCTCCTAAGCGGGAGATAAAGCGGCTTAGAGCCGCCACGCATCCAGTTAACTTCTGGATTTGTTTGAGGTCTATTGGGGTAGCCAACTGTGACAAAGCTCGGATTTTGGCCGGATTAGCTTCAATACCTCTACTAGAGACAATGAAACCCAGGAGCTTTCCGGCTAGTACGCCGAAAATGCATTTTTCCGGATTGAGCTTGATGTCATATGTTCGGAGGTTGTCGAATGTGAGCCTCAAGTCGTCTATCAAAGAGTCGACGTGTTTGGTTTTGACGACCACATCGTCTATGTATGCCTCTACCGTTTTGCCGATTCGTTTCTCCAGACATGTCTGAATCATGCGCTGATATGTTGCGCCGACGTTTTTGAGCCCAAAAGACATTGTGTTGAAACAGAAGGGACCATATGGTGTGATGAATGCCATTGCGGCTTGGTCGGACTCCGCCATCTTGATTTGGTGGTAACCGGAGTATGAGTCGAGGAAACACAATGACTCGTGTCCTGTGGTAGCATCGATAATTTGATCGATGCGGGGTAGGGGGAAGGGATCCTCTGGGCAAGCTTTATTGAGGTCCTTGAAATCGACACAAAGGCGCCAGGATTTATCCTTCTTTGGTACCATCACCAGGTTTGCTAGCCAGTCCGGGTGTTTTATTTCTCTGATGAATCCGGCCTCCAATAACTTGGCTAGTTCCTCTCCCATGGCCAGTCTCTTAGGTTCGGAGAAATGCCGAAGAGCTTGCTTGACCGGCTTGAATCCCTTTAGGATATTGAGGCTATGCTCGGCCAGCCTGCGTGGGATTCCTGGCATGTCTGAGGGATGCCAGGCGAATATGTCCCAATTCTTGTGCAGGAACTCTCGTAGTGCGGCGTCCACGACGGGGTTTAACTGTGCCCCGTGGAGGCTGTTTTTGTAGGGTCCGTTGGGTGGACTTGGAATTTGACTATTTCATCCGCTGGTTTAAAAGAGGTGGACTTGGATCTCTTATCGAGTATCACGTCGTCCCTGTCCACCGTGGAGCGTAGCGTGGTTAATTCCTCGACCGAGAGGGCTTCGGATAATGCCTCGAGGGCCAGTGCGGCTGTTTTGTTTTTGGCGCGGAGTGCTGTGTCCGGATCACTGGCGAGGGTGATGATTCCGTTGGGCCCGGGCATTTTGAGCTTCATGTACCCATAATGGGGTACGGCTTGGAAGATCGTGAACGCCTCACGTCCTAAAAGGGCGTGGTATCCACTGCTGAACGGGGCCACTTGAAATGTAATTTCTTCGGACCTATAGTTCTCTGGCGTACCGAATACCACATCTAGTGTGATTTTCCCAGCGCACCGTGCCTCCCGACTGGGTATGATTCCCCTGAAGGTTGTGCTACTTTGCTCAATGCGGTTCCAGTCTATTTCCATTTTTTGAAGAGTTTCCTCATAGATGAGGTTTAATCCGCTGCCACCGTCCATGAGTACTTTGGTGAGTCGAAAGCCGTCCACAATTGGACTGAGGACCAGTGCGGCTGGTACTCGGGCTGTTCAGAATTTAGGTTCGTCACTGGCATTGAAGGTAATAGCCGTGTCACTCCATGAATTTATTGCTGCTGCGTGCCAGATTTCGGCCATGCTGCGGAGTGTTCACTTGCGCCTATTATTTGACGCGAGGGTCTCAAAGACTGTTAACATTGTATTGTTATCCACGGGATGGTGCTCTTTGGCATTTGGGATAAGAAGATCCTCACCACTTTTGGCCACCTGCCGGAGTATCCAACATGCTCTAAGGCTGTGCGTTGGTATTGTATCCGCTGTACTATGAATTTTGTAGGGTCTGTTAAGCCATCCCTCCAGTACGGTTCCATGCCCTGTAGAGGGTTTTTGTTTCTTTGCAACTAGCTCGGGTGTCTTATGATAGTGCACCCTTTTACTTCGGACTGGGTGTATATTCGGAGCCGGATTATCCCAAAATTTCGTTTCGGTTTTCCAGGCGCTTTACATCGCACAGTACTTTCGTACTATGGACGCCAAGTCAGTGAAGCGTGATATGTCACGACGACTTAAGGCGTTAAGGATTCCCTTGTCCGTGCAATTATTGCAGAAAAGTGAGACTGCATCTTCCTCGCGGCAGTCCTTAACCTTGTTCATCACAAGGAGGAATCTGGCCCAATAATGATGTACTGTTTCATGGGGCTCTTGCCTGATGTGGGAAAGATCGTTTATGTCTGGGTGGGTGGGTGGATTTGAGTCCGAACCCCTACCCGATCTGAGACCCAGGGGCCGACGAGTTTCCAATCTTGGAAGTTCGGGTTCCGGAGTGTTGCCCGATAAGTCTGGCCCGCTGCCTGATTCTAGATTCAGGGCTTGGGTGATGTCCTCCCATAAGCGGGTATCCGGCTCGGAGAGCTCAGGCATCCGGACATAGTTATTCCTCAAAATAGAGGAAGAGTTGCTGCATTGTTCCTCCACCACCGCAACGTGAAGGGTGACCGATAGAGAGTTATTCTCCCTTTGATCGGGTTTAAGCCCAATCCGATCATGGTCCGTAGCGACTCTAAAGGCGGCGATGCGATCCAAGAGTTCGTTTAGGGAAGAGAGCCCCATTGGATCCATCTGCTCGGCGAATTCCGAGCCGACGTGGAGGCTATTTTTGATGACCCGAGAAGTCATCGTCGGTGCAGCTGCCGAACAGGCAGTCATGACGAAACTGCCTAGCCAGAGAGTTTGGCCGACAGCCAGAGCTCCCCCCGTGGTAATGTTGTTTTTAACAACGAGATGAGGCATCCTTCCTTACGGCGACGTCACAGAGGAACTCTCAATGAAAGCACCAATGTCGGTGTCAAAACCGGCGGATCTCGGGTAGGGGGTCCCGAACTATGCGTCTAAGGCGGACGGTAACAGGAGGCAGAGAACACGATGTTTACCCAGGTTCGGGCCCTCTTGATGGAGGTAAAACCCTACGTCCTGCTTGATTTATTATTGATGATATGGGTATTACAAGATTTGATCTACCACGAGATCGAAGAGGCTAAACCCTAGAAGCTAGCCTATGGTATGATTGTATGTTGTCCTACGGACTAAAACCCTCCGGTTTATATAGACACCAGAGGGGGCTAGGGTTACACAAGGTCGGTTACAAAGGAGGAGATATCCATATCCGTACTGCCTAGCTTGCCTTCCACGCCAAGTAGAGTTCCATCGGGACACGAGACGAAGTCTTCAATCTTGTATCTTCATAGTCCAACAGTCCGGCCAAAGCATATAATCCGGCTGTCCAGATATCCCCTAATCCAGGACTCCCTCAGAGGGCCTCTGATCCCTCCTTCCTCGCTGCCGTAGTGTGGGCAGATCCGGCCTCCCACCGCCCACCTAGCGACATCCCGGCGACCGTCAGGTATAACTTCCTTCGAAACCGGCCTTTCTCTACTTCCCGAGCTCCTGACGTCACTGCATTTGTATCTTTTACTATTTCTCAGGCCCCCTCGTCGATAGGATCGATCGGCTGTTCGAAAGCCACCTAAATTTTTACTGTTAAGAGGTAAAACTAGTTCATGCACTCGAATATAGTACTACTTGGTTCAAACAAGGAAGAAAGGGGGTGGGGTGGGGTGGGGGAAGATTTGTTACCTAAATCTAGGACTTGGTCGAAAGAGGAAATAATGGGGGTGAAAAGTAGAAGAGACTGGCTATCCAACTAGTCTCTTGGTCTAATAGGGAAATAAAGGGAAACACAATACAAACTCAATATAAACCCGATCTATTGGTTGAAAAAGGAAAGAAAGTGGGGACTAGGGGACAAGTCAACATAGTAAGTCCAGCACTAGATTTGCTAGCCTCACACAGTATAAGGTGGCTATACCGAACAAAAATGGGACCAACCTAGAAATCCTGATTTGATGTTTGTTGCCCTGAGCCACTCTTAGGTAATGCCACTGGTAAAATGTACCAGTCGCACTGTTAAAAGTAAGGACACGTTAAACCAATGTTGTTTTCAATGTAATGCCTCTAGTAATATGAATCAATGGCACTTTTTTTCATGTCCTGCTAAATTTCCCATTAAGGTAAGTTGCTTCTTTTCGTTAGAAATGCAACTTTCCTGGTCTGCCTACTCTCCCGTGCCCAAATACCAACTGTGTAGCAGCTGTTAATGTAATGTTGCTAGTAAAATGAATCAATGGCACCATTAAAGTAATGTCGTACTTAATGGTTGTCATAGTTAATCATAATGCCGACACTAATATCTAGCAATGCTGCTGCTTTAGAAATTGCTACTGTCCTTGTAGGATTGCCATTCAGATAAGGAACATGCTTCTTTTCATTTGATGTATGTTTCATCACTTGTTAGTCACCCTCCTTTCCACCTTTTTCGTGCAAACAGTGATATACATTTCATGCTTGATCTTAGTTGAACTACACAAATGATATCCAAATTATAGTTGAACATTCCAGGGGCTTCACAACCAACCTTGACATTGCTCAATTTTATTGTAATAATGAAGAAGAAGCTCTGTGGGTTTCGTTTTCTGATGGAAATGGAACTGGGGCTGGAGCCCTTTTCTTAAAAATGAAGAAGAAGCTTCTAGCTCATGGGACATTGCTTCATTTTAGGTTAACTGCACCAAAAGGTCCCATGAATTGAATCATCCATGTTGGTGACTGGTGTCATCCCTTCTATGATGGCGTTGACTACAGATATCGTTCCCATCATGAGGTATGTTCCTTTTTGGTCTGACTGTTTGCCAAAGATCCTGCATGTTGAGTCTGCTCTTATGCTACTGTTTTGGCATTGTCATGATAAAGCAGTAATGTTATTATTTTGCACCTTAATCTAGTGGCACTATTAATTTGAGGCAATGTTTTGGCACCGCTAGTTCCACTGATTTTTTTTATATATCGAAAGAGGGGGTTTCCTCCAATTTCATTAAAGAAACCCAACCATAGAGAACCATTATACGACAGCATCTCAGTGTAAACGGGCAGTTATGCAACTACTACTAGAACGGACTGAGTACTAGCAGGAGACAAGTTCGCCACATAAGCTAGGCAGGTAGGGGGACGCAGCACCAGCTCGACGAAGTTTGGATTACAACCCAAATGCTACCACAGAAACATCAGGGGGAAGATAGGGACAAAAAGAGCTAGCTTCAGCATCATACTCTAAGCACCCCCGGCCTCCATCCTTGCGACACACGGTACACCTCCTTTGCCACCTGCTCAACCCTAGTGCCGCTGATAAAATGAAGTAATAATACAGTTAAAATAGAGCGAGTGTCCTCTCTATCATTTCATTTCCAATGTAGATAAAGAAAGTGCTTCTTTTTGTTCGTATATGTTTCATCAACTAGTCCCATTGTTAATGTTTAAGCGTTTCTGCAACTGGGGTGCTTAATTTTAGTTGATGTACACAAAAATAGAGATTGGAATGTCTCAAGGCCCCTCCTTGTACTGTCATTGTACACTGATGTTCATCACTGGCAGAAGGTGTATCGGGGAGACTTGGGTCGATTTCCAGTATGAGGCGTACCGTAAGAGGTGTCGTAGGGCCCGTCTCGCCCTCGCAGCATGGCATACTATGATACTATCACAATATTTTATTTTAGTTATTATTGTATGTTTCATCAACTAGTGCCACTATAATGTAATCACGCTTTTTCATTATCTGTGCAAACATGGTTATTCAGCTGCATTTTGGTGGAACTGCACAAATGTACGGATGGAACCGGCATATATGCAGAGTGCGAGGTGTGCCAAGTAAAAATTACCGACACCAACCATGCTCCATGCATGCATTGGCATCCACCACCACCAGTGGGATGTGTGGCGCTCTTTGTGGACGGATCTTTCTTGGCAGCAAATCCTCTAACCAAATACTAGTAGCTTATATTGGCAGTTTTCTAGGGAGTACTCTTTTCGGAAAGAAGCACCAATCTATTTTTCTTTATTTGTACACAGTGTCACAAGTTTGACCCAAAGGTCCAAAGCTATTTTAGGGTGATTGGCGTAGTACTCGGAGACTGGTTGTAAGCATGCTTTTCATTAGTTGTCACACTAATTGTAAGCATGAGCAGATGGAAGATTAGGTTAGTGCAAAGTTTACCTTAAACCCTACCACCGCCATTGAAACGAGGCGAGCGTCAAGGGAACCGTGGAGAACGGTGGGGAAGCGACGTCACGCCATCCATCCTCCTCTTGCGGTGGGAGAATGAATACTCCTGTGGCTCCGGCTGGCTCTGCACCCTCACGAACAGCACACCGTAATCGATTGATTCATTATCCTCTGGTGCTCGACCTCCGACCTGTACGCCCACCTCCTCCGCCTGACTTTCGCCTCGGGCGAATCTGTCTGCTCCATCGCCCAGAGGAGATACTCGATGAAATCGAAGGACTGCAGCGTGACTGCCGCTGAGGAGTACATCGGCGCCCTCATCGCCGCCATCTCGCTCTTTCGCATACATTGCCACATGGCCCTCACCGTCCTTGAAATCTCCCACTCATTTTCAAACCAAGTAAGGATCTCCTTGAACCTAGCTAAATTTTCCTGGTCACCGCCGGTGATCTGCCTGATTCGCAGTTGCATCCTCTCCATAGATGTCCTTCTGAGTGGTCCGGTGCTAGCTTTGGAAGATGGGAGGAGAGATGGTGGTTTTCCAATAGAGAAGAGGGAGAGGCGAGACGGGGATTTTGGAATGGAGATGCTGGAGAGGAGAGGGGTTGTTTTGCAATGGAGAAGAGGGAGAGTTGAGACGGTGGTTTCGGAATGGAGATGATGGAGAGGAGAGGAGGTGATTTTGCAATGTAGAAGAGGGAGAGGCGAGACGGTGGTTTTGGAATGGATATGATGGAGAGGAGAGGAGGTGGTTTTGCAATGGAGATGAGGGAGAGGAGTGTGCGACATCAATTTAGGATTGGACGAGAGGGTCGGCGCGCTGTGACTGGATCAAAATCAAAATCAATTTACCCTTTAATTAAGAAAGCCACCCCACATTAACTAGTCTCCCTTTTATTCTAGGTCATAATTGACCATGATTTTCACAAATAAAATATATGTTGTACGTTGCAAATATAATATAATTTGAAACTACATTCAGATACGAACCAAACGATACAATTTTTGGTGACATGCATTTACATTTTGCTTGTCAAATACAGTACGTGGTCAAACTTTGACCCAAAATACGCAAAACAAAAAAATACTTCCAAGACCAGCGCCGCTCCTCTCCTGTTCCAATATAAATCCAGCTCTGCTCCTCTCCTCTTCCATTCCAAAACCAATGCCACTCCTTTCCTGTTCCAATCCAAAACTAGCGTCACTCCTTGCTACCTCTTGAGCACTTGCGTTGGTTTTCCCTTGAAGAGGAAAGGGTGATGCAGCAGAGTAGCGTAAGTATTTCCCTCAGTTTTTGAGAACCAAGGTATCAATCCAGTAGGAGGCTACGTGCGAGTCCCTCGCACCTACACAAAACAAATAAATCCTCGCAACCAACGCAATAAGGGGTCGTCAATCCCTACAGGGTCACTTACAAGAGTGAGATCTGATTGATATGATAAGATAATATTTTTGGTATTTTTATGATAAATATGCAAAGTAAAATAAAAGGAAATGAAAATAACTAAGTGTTGGAAGATTAATATGATGAAGATAGACCCGGGGGCCATAGGTTTCACTAGTGGCTTCTCTCAAGAGCATAGGTATTTTACGGTGGGTGAACAAATTACTGTTGAGCAATTGACAGAATTGAGCATAGTTATGAGAATATCTAGGTATGATCATGTATGTAGGCATCACGTCCGAGACAAGTAGACCGACTCATGCCTGCATCTACTACTATTACTCCACACATCGACCGCTATCCAGCATGCATCTAGAGTATTAAGTTCATAAGAACAGAGTAATGCCTTAAGCAAGACGACATGATGTAGAGGGATAAATTCATGCAATATGATAAAAACCCCATCTTGTTATCCTCGATGGCAACAATACAATACGTGCCTTGCTGCCCCTACTGTCACTGGGAAAGGACACCGCAAGATTGAACCGAAAGCTAAGCACTTCTCCCATTGCAAGAAAGATCAATCTAGTAGGCCAAACCAAACTGATAATTCAAAGAGACTTGCAAAGATAACCAATCATACATAAAAGAATTCAGAGAAGATTCAAATATTGTTCATAGATAAACTTGATCATAAACCCACAATTCATCGGTCTCAACAAACCACACCGCAAAAGAAGATTACATCGAATAGATCTCCACAAGAGAGGGGGAGAACTTTGTATTGAGATCCAAAAAGAGAGAAGAAGCCATCTAGCTAATAACTATGGACCCGAAGGTCTGAGGTAAACTACTCACACTTCATCGGAGAGGCTATGATGTTGATGTAGAAGCCCTCCGTGATCAATGCCCCCTCCAGCGGAGCTCCAGAACAGGCCCCAAGATGGGAACTTGTGGATACAGAAAGTTGCGGCGGTGGAATTAGGGTTTTGGCTCCATGGTTGATCGTTTGGGGGTACGCAGGTATATATAGGAGGAAGGAGTACGTCGGTGGAGCCACATGGGGCACACGAGGGTGGAGGGCGCGCCGGGGGGGGGGGGGGGTAGGCGCGCCCCCTACCTCGTGGCTTCCCTGTTGGTTGCTTTACGTAGGGTCCAAGTCTCCTGGATCCTGTTCGTTCCAAAAATCACATTCCCGACGGTTTCATTCCGTTTGGACTCTGTTTGATATTCCTTTTCTTTGAAACCCTAAAATAGGCAAAAAAATAGCAATTCTGGGCTAGGCCTCCGGTTAGTAGGTTAGTCCCAAAAATAATATAAAAGTTTATAATAAAGCCTAATAATGTCCAAAACAGAAGATAATATTGCATGGAGCAATCAAAAATTATAGATACGTTGGAGACGTATCAAGCATCCCCAAGCTTAAGTCCTGCTCGTCCTCGAGTAGGTAAATGATAAAAACAGAATTTTTGATGTGGAATGCTACTTGGCATATTTTCAATGTAATTCTTCTTTATTGTGGCATGAATATTCAGATCCGAAAGATACAAGATAAAAGTTTAATATTGACATAGGAACAATAATACTTCAAGCATACTAACTAAGCAATTATGTCTTCTCAAAATAACATGGCCAAAGAAAGTTCATCCCTACAAAATCATATAGTTTAGTCATGCTCCATTTTCGTCACACAAGAATGCTCTGATCATGCACAACCCCGATGGCAAGCCAAGCAATTGTTTCATACTTTAGTAATCTCATTCTTTATAAACCTTCACGCAATATATGAGTGTGAGCCATGGATATAGCACTATGGGTGGAATAGAGTATAATGATGGGGGTTATGTGGAGAAGACAAAAAAAGGAGAAAGTCTCACATCAACGAGGCTAATCAATGAGCTATGGAGATGCCCATCGATTGATGTTAATTCAAGGAGTAGGGATTGCCATGCAACGGATGCACTAGAGCTATAAATGTATGAAAGCTCAACAAAAGAAACTAGTGGGTGTGCATCCAACATGCTTGATCACGAAGACCTAGGGCACTTGAGGAGGCCCATTGTTGGAATATACAAGCCAAGTTCTATAATGAAAAATTCCCACTAGTATATGAAAGTGACAAAACAAGAGACTCTCTATCATGAAGATCATGGTGCTAATTTGAAGCACAAGTGTGGAAAAAAAGATAGTAGCATTGTCCCTTTTTTTGGGGGGTGGGGCCTTCTTTTTTTGGCCTTTCTCTCTTTTTTTGTGTATTGGGACAATGCTCTATTAAATGATGATCATCACACTTCTATTTATTTACAACTCAATGATTACAACTCGATACTAGAACAAGTTATGACTCTATATGAATGCCTCCGGTGGTGTACCGGGATATGGATGAACCAAGAGTGACATGTATGAAAGAATTATGAACGGTGGCTTTGCCACAAATACTATGTCAACTACATGATCATGCTAAGCAATATGACAATGATGAATGTGTCATGATAAACGAGATAGTGGAAAGTTGCATGGCAATATATCTCGGAATGGCTATGGAAATGCCATAATAGGTAGGTATGGTGGCTGTTTTGAGGAAGATATAAGGAGGTTTATGTGTGAAAGAGCGTATCATATCACGGGGTTTGGATGCACCGGCGAAGTTTGCACCAGCTCTCAATGTGAGAAAGGGCAATGTACGGTACCGAAGAGGCTAGCAATGATGGAAAGGTGAGAGTGCATATAATCCATGGACTCAACATTAGTCATGAAGAACTCACATAGTTATTGCAAAAATCTACAAGTCATCAAAAACCAAGCACTACGCGCATGCTCCTAGGGGGATAGATTGGTAGGAAAAGACCATCGCTCGTCCCCGACCGCCACTCATAAGGAAGACAATCAAAGAACACCTCATGTTTCAAATTTGTTACATAACGTTTACCGTACGTGCATGCTACGGGACTTGCAAACTTCAACACAAGTATTTCTCAACACAACTACTCAACTAGCACAACTTTAATATCACTACCTCCATATCGCAAAACAATCATCAAGCATCAAACTTATCTTAGTATTCAAAACACTCGTAAGAAAGTTTTTACTAATCTTGAATACCTAGCATATTAGGATTATTTAAGAAAATTACCATGCTATTTAATACTCTCAAAATAATCTAAGTGAAGCATGAGAGATCAATAGTTTCTATAAAACAAATCCACCACTGTGCTCTAAAATATATAAGTGAAGTACTAGAGCAAAACTATATAACTCAAAAGATATAAGTGAAGCACATAGAGTATTCTAATAGTTTCTGAATCATGTGTGTCTCTCTCAAAACGTGCGTACAGCAAATATGATTGTGGTAAACTAAAAAGCAAAGACTCAAATCATACAATATGCTCCAAGCAAAACACATATCATGTGGTGAATAAAAATATAGCTCCAAGTAAAGTTACCGATGGAAGTAAGCGAAAGAGGGGATGCCTTCCGGGGCACCCCCAAGATTTGGCTTTTTGGTGTCCTTAGATTATCTTGGGGGTGCCATGGGCATCCCCAAGCTTAGGCTCTTGCCACTCCTTGTTCCATGATCCATCAAATCCTTACCCAAAACTTGAAAACTTCACAACACAAAACTTAAAGTAGAAAATCTCGTGAGCTCCGTTAGCGAAAGAAAACAAAACACCACTTCAAGGTAATGTAATGAACTCATTCTTTATTTATATTGGTGTTAAACCTAATGTATTCCAACTTCTCTATGGTTTATAAACTATTTTACTAGCCATAGATTCGTCGAAATAAGCAAACAACACACGAAAAACAGAACAGTCTATAGTAATATGTATCTAGCGCAAGATCTGGAACCCCAAAAATTCTAAAATAAATTTCTGGACGTGAGGAATTTATCTATTAATCATCTGCAAAAAGAATTAACTAAATAACGCTTTCCAAATAAAAATGGCAGCAGTTCTCGTGAGCGCTAAAGTTTCTGTTTTTTACAGCAAGATTAACAAGACTTTCGCCAAGTCTTGCCAACGGTTCTACTTGGCACAAACACTAATTAAACACAAAAAACACAACCAAAAAAGAGGCTAGATAAATTATTTATCACTAAACAGGAGAAAAAATCAAGGAATAAAAATAAAATTGGGTTGCCTCCCAACAAGCGCTATCATTTAACGCCCCTAGCTAGGCATAAAGAGCAAGGATAGATCTAGGTATTATCATCTTGATTCTTATTTCTTTTAGCGGAGTTATGCTCGAATCTGGGAGGTTCTTTATGTTTCCCTTCATATTCGGAAATCTTGAGATCTAAAGAGTCCAACCGCTTATTGCAAAGGGTAATCAACATATTCGTGCGATGGAGATTCCCGCTAACGCTCTTAAGAGGTTCAAGAGACTTTTGTAAAATCTTAGTCACTTTGCAAATTTTCTCAAAAACTTGCGCTTCCTCTTGGGTATGATGAGGCCCCTTTTGTTGAGGTAGAGTTCCTACTATACCTTCTATAATTTCATGCGCAATACTGGGATCAATTTCAATAAAATTGCCTTTGGCAACGCAATCCAAGAGTTGTCTATGAGACATATTTAGTCCAACATAAAAGTTGTGAAGCAAAATTCTAAAATTCACCTCTAGGGTACAATTACGATAAGATTCCATCATTATAAACCAAGCATATTTTAAGTTTTCTCCTTGTCTTTGTTTGAAGTGAAGAACCTCAAACTCGGGAGACAAAGGAGCAGATAAGGGACTAGCCATAACGACAAGCAAACGGAAAAGAGGCAAACGGAAAAGAGAGGGAGGATAGAGAGAGAGAGGACGAAAAAACGACAAGGGTGAAGTGGGGGAGAGGAAAACGAGAGGCAAATGACAAATAATGTAATGCAGGAGATAAGGGTTTGTGATGGGTACCTGGTATGTTGACTTTTGCGTAGACCTCCCCAGCAACGGTGCCAGAAATCCTTCTTGCTACCTCTTGAGCACTTGCGTTGGTTTTCCCTTGAAGAGGAAAGGGTGATGCAGCAGAGTAGCGTAAGTATTTCCCTCAGTTTTTGAGAACCAAGGTATCAATCCAGTAGGAGGCTACGCGCGAGTCCCTTGCACCTACACAAAACAAATAAATCCTCGCGACCAACGCGATAAGGGGTTGTCAATCCCTACACGGCCACTTATGAGAGTGAGATCTGATAGATCTGATAACATAGTATTTTTGGTATTTTTATGATAAAAATGCAAAGTAAAATAAAAGGAAATGAAAATAACTAAGTGTTGGAAGATTAATATGATGAAGATAAACCCGGGGGCCATAGGTTTCACTAGTGGCTTCTCTCAAGAGCATAGGTATTTTACGGTGGGTGAAAAAATTACTGTTGAGCAATTGACAGAATTGAGCATAGTTATGAGAATATCTAGGTATGATCATGTATATAGGCATCACGTCCGAGACAAGTAGACCGACTCCTGCCTGCATCTACTACTATTACTCCACACATCGACCGCTATCCAGCATGCATCTAGAGTATTAAGTTCATAAGAACAGAGTAACGCCTTAAGCAAGACGACATGATGTAGAGGGATAAATTCATGCAATATGATAAAAAAACCCCATCTTGTTATCCTCGATGGCAACAATACAATACGTGCCTTGTTGCCCCTACTGTCACTGGGAAAGGACACCGCAAGATTGAACCCAAAGCTAAGCACTTCTCCCATTGCAAGAAAGATCAATCTAGTAGGCCAAACCAAACTGATAATTCGAAGAGACTTGCAAAGATAACCAAACATACATAAAAGAATTCATAGAAGATTCAAATATTGTTCATAGATAAACTTGATCATAAACCCACAATTCATCGGTCTCAACAAACACACCGCAAAAGAAGATTACATCTAATAGATCTCCACAAGAGAGGGGGAGAACTTTGTATTGAGATCCAAAAAGAGAGAAGAAGCCATCTAGCTAATAACTATGGACCCTAAGGTCTGAGGTAAACTACTCACACTTCATCAGAGTGGCTATGGTGTTGATGTAGAAGCCCTCCGTGATCGATGCCCCCTCCAGCGGAGCTCCGGAACAGGCCCCAAGATGGGATATCGTGGATACAGAAAGTTGCGGCGGTGGAATTAGGGTTTTGGCTCCGTGGTTGATCGTTTGGGGGTACGTAGGTATATATAGGAGGAAGGAGTATGTCGGTGGAGCAACAGGGGGCCCACGAGGGTGGAGGGCGTGCCTGGGAGGGGGGGGGGTAGGCGCGCCCCTACCTCGTGGCTTCCCTATTGGTTGCTTGACGTAGGGTCCAAGTCTCCTGGATCTTGTTCGTTCCAAAAATCATGTTCCCGAAGGTTTCATTCCATTTGGACTCCGTTTGATATTCCTTTTCTTCGAAACCCTAAAATAGGCAAAAAACAACAATTCTGGGCTGGGCCTCCGGTTAGTAGGTTCGTCCCAAAAATAATATAAAAGTGTATAATAAAGCCCAATAATGTCCAAAACATAATATAATATAGCATGGAGCAATCAAAAATTATAGATACGTTGTAGACGTATCACTCCTCTCCTGTTCTAAAACCAGCGTTTCTCCTCTCCTCTTCCATTCAAAAACTACCGCCGGCGAGTGAAGGTGCTGTGGAGAAGTAGATCGATGGAGGAGTACAACCGATACGTGAGAATCACAGACGGCGACCCTGTGAAGCTAGCTAGGATTTTGGAGATACAGTATTGGTTTGACAACAAGGGCCAACTAGAGGCGACGGCGACATACATGGCCAAATATCTACAACAGAGTGAAAAGGCGGCTATACTCCCGAAGGGAGTCACGCGGGAGTACATAGAGTTGCTCCTCTAGGCCATGGAGCAAATAGATTCACCGAATCCGGTCATGAGGGAGTGGTGGTGGGAGTATCGATCCCAGATGGAGCATCCACCAGAGATTAAAGGATCGAGCATCTACAGGGTGCCGTTTGTGAGGGTGTCATGCCAGACCGAGCCGGTGGAGTCTTCGTCGACCGAAGCCAACTACAACAGGAGAAAAGCAGTTGGCCCGACGACACTTCCCCGCCATCCTCTCCCTCGCCGTTCACATTGTCTCATGGGGCGGCTATCTGCCGCCGAGGAATAGGAGGGGACTACCCCCCCATCCCAATAGTCGAGTAGGTTGTGAATTGTCAGGAGGAGCATAGGGTTGTCAGTATTTGCAGGTTGTGAATTATGTTTTGTGTTCTGTATTTTGAGAGTACTTTCATATATGAATGTCTTTTGAATTTCAGATTTGCAGTATTGAGCATATGAAGTACTTTATGAATTCTAGAGATCTATTTTTAGCACTTAAAAAAATGTAGTTTCATAGGAGTATAAAAGTGAAGACAATGTGATTCTCAGAGAAGAAACTGCAAGTTCAGTTTCAGATAAGAAACTGCAACTTTCAGAGGCAGAGCATTTATATTAACACGGCCTTTTCAAACAGGGGTAACACCATGTTGGAAGTTTCATTCATGGTCGAAAATGGAACTACCAGCAAGTTAACATCATGCTGATCAACATTCATGCATAGCACATCTTCATATGATGCACAGTTAAAAAGATATGCTATTTTCAAAATGCCCACACAATGTCGAGTGTGGGAAAAACAGAGAAAACGAGGGACGGAGTTTTGGCAAGTGTTGGACGTGGTGTGCATAGATGACAATGGGGACCCACATGTCAATAATGGCAGAGGCAAAAAAATTGGAGATATTTTCCCTCCATCAGGTGGAATCGAACCCGCGCGGAACAGCTGTCGGGTAGTGTCACTTGGCCACTGTGCTTGTTTAGTACTTTCGTTACAAATAAGGCACTACCTCAGGTGGTCCAATCTCCTCCTGCGCCTTTGTGTGCTCGACGCGGCGCCGCTGTGTGCCGTTGTGAACATGCTGAACAAACGAGAGGAATCTGGAGAGGACTGTACGTGGAGGGGCACATAGTCGGGACCCACCAGGTCTATGGCCATACGCAAGCAAGTGCCTCATTGAAAAAATACTTCCTCCTAATGCTATACTGACGTTGGGGCCCATGGGTTTGTCAACAAAGTTACATTTTTTAGGTGCTTGAACGTAGTTACTAAAGGAGATAAATTCACAACAAAGCTGGGGAGCTGGCAGGTACCATTTATTATCACTAGGGCAGCAAGTATCAGTTGGGTTGTGAGCTGCCCCGTCTAGGCTTTCTTTTTTAACATGTGCATCCCACGACATGCCGGTTTGTATTTTCTTGAGGGCCGTCATGTATCGACCGGCATATGGACCTCCCATCCAATGTTTTATTTTCCTGAAACATCAGCAACCCAATTTATGTATTTTTGTGAAGAAAACGCAGTGGTCTGTTCTATTTTTCCATATAAGAATAGGAACGCCTGGTCCAACTTATGTTTCCCTTCTAACTATATTATATATATTTAAATTATTTTATATGTTATTATATATTATTGTTATTGTCATCATATATTTAAGAGATAATTACATATGTAGGAAAACAATATCCCACATCTTATTAACTTATAAAAATAATTTCTTAACTATAAAATCCTGGATTTTTTTGGCAACAAAAATCCTGGTGATTGTGTACAAAAGCTTGGTAAGATTTAAGGACCAATGTAATAATAAATCACTTATTATTTAAATATATTTATAACAAAATGCTCAGCCCATGTTTATTTTTTGATAACATTTCTGCGCCCAACCCAACATTATAATTAGAATCAGCCCAGCAAAATCGTCTATTTCGAGAAAGTGCAAATGACCTGTAATTTTTTAGGAAAAAAATAAATGGGCCGCATGGACGCTACATTATTTGTTCACCCAGCCCAGTAAATGGAGTGTAATTCTAAAAAAGAGATCAAATTGACTGTAAATTTTGAAAAAATTACGTGCCACATTTTTGGAGGCTGAAATGTGGGCCAATAGGCCGAAGCCAATGCAAGTCGTTGTCAACTTAGTCAACAAATGATTCTGACATTGTTAGCCGTTGGATTTACATCCAACGACTGGGATCCATATTCAATCTCTCGTCTTCTTCCTCCCGCACTACCGGGACCACCTGCTCCCGCCTCTTGCTGCCAGCAGCTCTGCTTAGCACGCTTCGCTGTGGAGCGCTACCCCACCGCCGGCCAGGCCATCCCTCCAGCCCTCCACACCTCTTGTTCTTCTCCACCGACTGTTGAACCACACCGCACCAGAACCAGTTAACCCTCGTGCACCTCTTCGTCTGTGACTCCACTCCCGCGTCTTCCCATCTCCGGCTCGTTGCTGTCCGGGGCCTCGCCGTCGTCCACCACCTTGGATGTCCTTGGCGCGGCATGGTCAATGTAATCAATGAACGACATCCATCGAAAGTGGACTGTACGTGGAGAGGCTGACAGCTGGGTCCACGGCCGCATGCAAGGAAATGCCTCCTTATTACGCGCTAAATAATGAATCCTCCACCTAACAGTTGGGACCCACCGGAAGGGCCTCTGTATTTCACGAAAGAAACATTCCCCCTGCTGACAGGTCGGACCCACCAGCTATATCTTCGCACGCAAGGAAGTGCCTCCTTATTATGCACAAAAAATGAATACCCCCTGCTAGTTGGGACCCACCATAGTGGGAGGCTAACCTGTGGGCTTACTAAGTTCACGGGGACAGAGGGCTTTCTCAACTTAGTCAATATGAACGATTCTAGCTCCAGTGACCATACGATGTCCATCCAACGATCGTAATGCTTCTTCAACCTCTGGTCTTCTTGCTCCAGCCGCCCAAACCAGCGCCAGTCGTGCCGCATGCTCCTTTCTCCTGTGGCCGGTTGTGATGTCGCGGAGGCCTCACCGCCCCCTACTACTCCCACCGCTGGCCAGGCCATACCTCTACTCACCCACACCCCCTGTTATTCTGCGGCGACGGCAGCCTCACACCGCAGCCGAACCATTGAACCCTCGTACTCCTCTCCACGTGGGCATCCACTACCGCATCTTCCCCGGCTCCACGTCGTCCCCTTTCTAGGCCTCACTGTCGTCCACCACCCTGTGATACGTCCATTTTGCATCATGCTTTTATATCGATATTTATTGCCTTATGGACTGTTATTTCACTTTATGTCACAATACTTATGGCTATTCTCTCTTATTTTACAAGGTTTATATAAGGAGGGAGAATGCCGGCAGCTGGAATTCTGGGCTGGAAAAGGAGCAAATATTAGAGACCTATTCTGCGCAACTCCAAAAGTCCTGAAACTCCACGGAACATCTTAAAATAAATAAAGAAAAATCCTTGCCAAAGATGAAGGCCAGGGGGCCAACACCCTGCTCACGAGGGTGGGCCCCCCCCTAGGGTGCGCCCCCTACCTCGTGGGCCCTCTGGTGGCTCTCCAATGTCCATCTTCTCTTATATGAGGTCTTTCGATGAGAAAAAAATAGAAAGGAACTTTTCAGGATGAGACTCCGCCGCCACGAGGCGGAACCTTGGCAGAACCAATCTAGAGCTCCGACATAACTGTTTTGCCGGGGATACTTCCCTCCGGGAGGGGGAAATCATCACCATCGTCATCACCAATGCTCCTCTCATCGGGAGAGGGCAATCTCCATCAACATCTTCACTAGCACCATCTCATCTCCAAACCCTAGTTCATCTCTTGTATCAAATTCTTGTCTCAAAGTCCGGGATTGGTGCTAGTAGGTTGCTAGTAGTGTTGGTTACTCCTTGTAGTTGATGCTAATTGGTTTACTTGGTGGAAGATCATATGTTCAGATCCTATATGCATATTATTACCCCTCCGATTATGAACAGGAATATTCTTTGTGAGTAGTTACGTTTGTTCCTGAGGACAAGGGAGAAGTCTTGCTATTAGTAGTCATGTGAATTTGGTATTCATTTGATATTTTCATAAGATGTATGTTGTCTAGCCTCTAGTGGTGTTATGTGAACGTCGACTACATAACACTTCACCATTATTTGGGCCTAGAGGAAGGCATTGGGAAGTAATAAGTAGATGATGGGTTGCTAGAGTGACAGAAGCTTAAACCCTAGTTTATGCGTTGCTTCGTAAGGGGCAGATTTGGATCCACATGTTTCATGCTATGGTTAGGTTTACCTTAATACTTTTGTTGTAGTTGTGGATGCTTGCAATAGAGGTTAATCATAAGTGGGATGCTTGTTCAAGTAAGAACAGCACCCAAGCACCGGTCCACCCAACTATCAAATTATGAAAGTATCGAACGCGAATCATATGAACGTCATGAAAACTAGCTTGACGATATTCCCATGTGTCCTCGGGAGCGCTTTTCCTATTATAAGAGTTTGTTCCGGCTTTTCCTTTGCTACGAAAAGCATTGGGCCATCTTGCTGCACTTTATTTACTTTTTTTACTTGTTGCTCATTACAATTTATCCTATCACAAAACTATCTGTTACCACTTATTTCAGTACTTGCAGAGAATACCTTGCTGAAAACCGCTTATCATTTCCTTCTGCTCCTCGTTGGGTTCGACACTCTTACTTATCGAAAGGACTACGACAGATCCCCTATACCTGTGGGTCATCACCCCGGTGCTCTCGGCGCGGCGTGGTCAACGTGGTCAAGGAACGACTTCCATCAGAAGAGTATTGTATGTGGAGAGGCTGACAGCTAGGTCCACGGCAGCAGCAAGGAAGTGCTGTCACAGCCCTAGATCAGTCCTCGTTTGACCTTGTTTGCATCCATGCATCATGTCTAAAGTTATGTGAAATTGAAATGGGGATTGTTCCAAACCCTAGCACCAGAATTAAATCAACTAGGTTCAACTTAAAAAAAACATTTTCAATGAACCCCAAGTGCCTCAAGAAATTTCATCATTTTTGGTTAAGGTAGAAACCTCTTCCAAAAATTATGAATATATATATTTCTAGGACAGTTTTGGATTTTTGGATCAACTCATATTGTATTTGAGTTGGGGCTATAAATTCCTATAAAATATTTGGTAGCTCCAAATATTCTGAAACTTGGTGAGGGCCTCTGGTTTAAATCAGATAGTGGCCACAAAAGTTTTCAGGATTTTATAAAGTGATTTAGTATTTTTCCTAAATCAGAAACAAGTTATAGAAAATAGAAAAAAAATAAATTTGAAAGAAACAGAAAGCAGAGAGAGAGAGAGAGTTACCTTTGGCCCATGACTGTAGCAGCCCACTAGGCCATGCCAGTCGTCTTCCTCCTTGGACAGTAGGACAGAGGCGTGTGCCTCGCGCACGCGCACACGCGCCCCTGGCGACCTCCTGCTTGCCGCCTCCCCCTGGACCTCCTGGACGACGCCACGCACGCCGCGTGCCCAACCCTATCTCCCTCGCCCATTTTCCCTTCTCTTCTGTAAGAACAGAAGCTCGACCGAGCGAGCTTGCTGACGCCGATTGCCATACCCATGGCCATCGTCCACCCTTTGCCCCACCGATGCTTCCAGAAGAACCACCGCACCTTCCTCTTTGTCTCCACCAACCCACATGACGCCGGGTGCACCGTGGCGTCGTCTCCGCCGCCTTCATCGCCGCATCTGTCCGGCGATCGCTGCGGTCGGTTCGTCGTCAACAACGCCTCCCCGACCTCGAGCTCGCGTCGTCGACCCCGCTGTGAGCTGCTGCTTCATCTCCCCCTTCTACCCTGCTTGCGCACGCCCTCTAGCCATCGAGCCACCATGGCGGAGGCTCCCTGCCGTCGCTGGCCAAGTCGCCACCATGGCCATAGGCGCTGTACCTCGCAGCCGAGCATGCACTCGTGCTCAAGGCACTCCCAGAAAGCCTCCTAGCCCCTCAGCTTCCCCCCTAGCGCACCGTAGCGCGCTGCCCTTCTTCAACGAACTCCGGCCGCCACCCGGCTCATCGCCGCCACCGTTGCATGTTGTCCCAGCACCCACCGCGGCCACCAGTAGATGCGTTGTAGCGCAAGCTTTCGAACGCGCCCAGCCACACGAGCTCCCATCGCCGGAGTTGGCCGGACGGGAGACGTCGTCGTTCTGTGCTTAGCACTGGCGTTAGCCGTCGATGTGGCACCGTCATTAGCGGTTAATGACCCCGCTAATTAACCCACACTCTCATTAACATGCGGGCCCCACTGCCTAACTAACCAGCTAACAAAAATAGATTAAGATTAAGCTAAACACAGTGGCCCCATGCGTCGGCGTTGACCTCGCTGACATGGCCGTTGGCCGGACCCACCTGTCTCTGACACAAAATGTCACTGGGTCACTGACCAGTGGGTCCCACTGGTCAGGTTTGACCTAGACCGTGCCCCGTTGACCTGCTAACGTCATGATGATGTCAGGCTGATGCAATAATCCTTTTCTGGAATTTAAATAAATCTTAAATGATTTATTTATTTCAGAAAATATCCAAAACTTTGAAAAATCATAGAAAATAATCTATAACTCCAATGGAAATAAGTTATATATGAAAAATGATCAGAAAAATATGAAGAATCTGTTTACGCCATGTTCATGCATGTTTGAGCAAGTTAACATCACTGTTTAGGACAAACTATGTAAGTGGCATTTGATTATTCACATATGAAGTTTGAATTTGAACCTTGGGTTCAAACCAACTTCATCTAATCTGGACTCTAGTTGCATTAGCTCAAACACAAGCATATTGCCATGTCATGATCATGAATCATATTGTTGCATTGCATTGATTTTGTCCTTCTCTGTTTGCCGGTAACCATCCCCTCTCAATAAACGATGTTTCCGACGACATGATCGATGACACTAATGAAGAGCTATATTATCTTCAGGAGTGCCAGGCAAGCAAAACCCCCTTGTTCATTCCGATACAATCCCACTCTCTCACTCCTGTTCTCTTTTACTGCATTAGGACAACAACGATTCAACTGGTACATGCTGCGGTAGTTGAACCTCTTTCCTCTGCATGACCTGTCATTGCCATAGTAAATAGATGAAACCCACTAGCATGAGTAGGAGTTGTTTGAGCCCCGATGTGCCTACTCATTCATGCTTGTTTGTCATGCCTGCTACTGCTTAGAGTTGAGTCAGGTCTGATTCATCGGGTATGAATTGGAATGGTGATGAACATGTCCTACTGTGTGTGAGCTAAGTGTGTGAACACGATTTGGTAAAGGTAGTGGTGAGAGGCCATGTAGGAGTACATGCTGGGTTGTCTCATTGAAACCGTCCTCAGGAACTAAGTTCTGTGTTTGTGATCCATGAACAGCTACTACCACTCATTGGGATCCTAATTGACTCTCTTGACTTATTAACCGCCCTTGTCCTCTGTCCAGGAGTTGCAACTAGTTTCTGGTGTTTGTAGGATATGTGTTGGAGGCCGTGCGTAGCGCTGACCCTAGGGGTGGGCTATGATGCAGTAGATACACCATGGCACGGTGTACCGGGCGCCCGTTTGGTGTCCCAGGAACCCTGCACACATCGTTTGGGGTTGTGAGCGAAACTCCGACCGGATCTCCTCGCGGATGGAACCTGAATAGGCGATAAACCTGGACTAGAGACTTGTGTGGTTAGTCAGGTCGTGGCCGACTCCCTCGCCAGGCTTCGGCTTGAAGGTTGCCGAGATACACGACGTGTACATGGTGGTAAGTGGCGAGAGCATGTGTGAAGAAGTACACCCCTGCAGGGTTAACATCATCTATTCGAATAGCCGTGTCCGCAGTAAAGGACTTCTGGGTTGCATGTACAGTTCATAGACAAGTGAAAGTGGATACTCTAAAATGCACAAGATAAGCGTGAGTGATATGGATGGTATTCTCGTAGGGAGACGGGAGCGGATCCATATTGGTGTATTGATATGGTGAATATGTGGACTCGTGTGCGCCACCTCAAAAGAGTTACTTGCATTCGTAGTTTAAGATAGCCACCGAGTCAAAGCTGGCTTGCTGCAGTTAAACTCCACCACCCCCTTTGTTGATACCGATGCATATGTAGTTAGTTCTAATGTAAGTCTTGCTGGGTACATTTGTACTCACGTTTGCCTATTTTATGTTTTGCAGAGAGAGCCAGTCTCGCTAGTAGTTCTGTGTGGACTTCGACATTTAGCTTGATACCTCAGCTACGATCTTGTGCCCTCGACAGGATCTGGTAGATAGTCAGGCTTCTCATCCTTCTTCATTTGTAGATGTCTGTACCCAGACAAGTTAAGCTTCCGCATGTGCTTGTTGCTTGTATGCTCTGTATGTTGGGGTCATGAGACCCATGTTTGTAATGCTTGGCTCCTCGGAGCCTCATGAATAAATACTTTGAGTCGTAGAGTCTTGTTGTGATGCCATGTTGTATTTACACATATCGAGCATATTGTGTGTATGATTTGAAATGCTTGGTATGTGTGGGATCCGACAACCTAGTTGTTTATCCTAGGTAGCCTATCTTATGGGGAAATGTAGTCTTGTGCTTCCATGAGCCATAGTAGTCCGCTACAGCCCGGTTCACCAGAGTCCTGCTAGCCCAGCACTACTGCTCCGGAACACTTGACTGGCTGGCATGTGATTCACTTCGTTCCTGTGTCTGTCCCTTCTGGGAAATGTCACGCGATGACATCCGGAGTCCTGCCTAGCCTGCTATAGCCCGGTTCACCAGAGTCCTGTTAGCCCAGTGCTACAGCCCGGATTCGCACGCTGCCGACCGACATGCTCGATGTTGATTCATGTATGCCTGTCCCCGTAAGTTAGTGCCACTATGGGTTCACGACTAGTCATGTCGGCCCGGGTTCTTTGTCATATGGATGCTAGCGACACTATCATATACGTGAGCCAAAAGGCGCAAACGGTCCCGGGCTAGGTAAGGTGGCACCCGTGGGAATACCGTGCGTGAGGCCGCAAAGTGATATGATGTGTTACATGCTAGATCGGTGTGACTTAGGATCGGGGTCCTGACAAGTGCCTCCTTATTACGCGCAAAATAATTATTCCTCCACCTGACAGTAGGGAACCATCAGACATGCCACCGTATTTCATGAAAAAAATGTTTCCCCCCTGACTGCTGGGATCCACCAGCTACATCTTCGCATGCAAGGAAGTGCTTGATAGTCGGGACCCACCTGGTTGAAGCATACGTAGCGTTGTCATTCTGGTCGCGAACGTGTACGTACATACTAGTCGATCGGTCTGTCTGCAGGCTGCAGCGATGAACTGTGGCCGTGTAAGGAAGGGCACGTGTCGTAGTACAGGCATGAACGTGTCGTAGTAGAGGCACGCACGCAGAATGTACACGTACGTACAGCCAGGGTGCAAGAAAGTAAATACAGCCACGTACATACATACGGGCGGGGTTTTGAATGCCTACTCGCGCATACATACAGCCAGGGCTCGTTTACATGGCTGGGCCGAAACGGAGAAACTGCGTCATCGTCGTGTTCATGGAGAGGCAACGGAATGTGTCATGTTCATCAAGAGCCAACCGGCTTGGACGGAACAGCCGATTGAAACGAGGCCTGGCGTACCGCAGAACGGAGGAAACGGCCTTGTGTTCGACCGGCCACGATCGAAACAGGATCCTGATCATCGAGAGGGGTCTGGCGTACCGCAAAACGTAGGAAATAGACTTCTTTTGGTCCTCCTATGGTCAAAACGGGGTCCTGTTGATCGGGAGGGGTGTGGCGTACCGCAAAACAGAGGAACCGGACTTGTGTTGGAGTGCTACTGTCGAAACGGGGGTCCTGTTCATCGGGAGGGGTGTGGCGTACCGCAAAACGGGACTCCATGGGATACTGTACATCGCCATCGTCGACCTCCTCCAGCCTCCACGGGCTACTGTTCGTCCACCGTTGACCTCCTCCAGCCTCCACCTGTGACTGTTCATCCACGGGCTCCAGTTCATCCAGCCTCCACCGCTCCTCCATCGTCTACTGTTCAACCAGCCCTCTCCATGGGGTCCTGTTCAACCACCCCTCCACGGGCTACTGTTCATCCAGCCCTCCACTAGCTACTGTTCAACCAGCCCTCCACGAGGTCCTATTCATCTAGCCCTCCACAGGGTCCTATTCATCCACCCCCAATTGGCTTGATCGGGGTCCTGTTCATCCAGCGGCAACGGCCTCTAATACCACGGGGTCCTATTCATCCAACCCCCACCGGGAACTGTTCATCAAACCCCCCCCCCCCAACAATGCTCATTGTTCATCCAGAGGCAGCATCGATCAGCTTCAGTTAGCAGTAGTAGCAAAGGAATTGCTCGATCGGGTTCAGTTAACAGCCATCGCTCGATCGCTCGGGTTCAGTAACGCGTATCCTGCAGTGCAATCGCTCGGGTTCAGTAGGCGAATGCCTCGCTCGGGTTCAGTTAGAGCCCAATGCCTCGCACCCATGCGTGTAAGTGTACGAGAGAAACGCGCATCGCTCGACCCCTGACCACTCACTGTAACCAGGAACTCCCCGATATTTTCCTTGCCCTTGCTTCTACCACGGGTTTTTCCGTCATGGACGGCCCAAAGAATGTCATGCAACTGCGTCTCCGGCCCGCCCAGGATGAAAAGCCCATTTTATGTCATGATGTTTTGTCATAGAAGTAGGAGCCCACCACATCTATGATGATACCGGGTTTTGTCACAATTATCATCATAGAAGTGTCATAAGCATGATAGAAAAGAATTTGTTCGGCCCAAAATGTCATGGATGTGTCTTTTTTTAGCGATGGATTATACGCACTCTCACCCTTCCACCATTGCTAGCCTCTCTAGTGATGCACAACTTTTGCCGGTACCTTAAACCCACCATATACCTTCCTCAAAACAGCCACCATACCTACCTATTATGGAATTTCCATAGCCATTCTGAGATATATTGTCATGCAACTTTCCACCGCTTCGTTTATTATGACACGTTCCATCATTGTCATATTGTTTATTATAACTCATGTCTTGGAATTCACGAATGATGGGAATGTTTTCAATGCCCTCGAGTGGTGCAGTATTGAACGCATTCAAGGCATAAAGTCATGCCTCGGCGTTCTAAACTAGATGAGCTTGGTAAGCAATTATTTCATCAGAAGGGTGTAGCAGATGGACGATCTTAGTGTCGCAAACTATAGAAGCAGTATGCGCTTTCAACCAATCCATTCCTAGAATGAGGTTGATGCTACAGGACTTCAGTACAATGGGAGAGACAAGGAATTCCAGTCCTTCGATTGCAACGGGGACGTCGTTGCGAATCATGGAGGTCCGACATTGGCCCGCGGAAGTGTGTACTAATAGCGAAGTGTTCATGTCCTCGCTTTTAATGCCATGCATGAATGCAAAATCCTCTGACATGAATGAATGTGATGCACCTGTATCAAATAAAACAGATGCAGGTACTGAATTTACGAGGAGTGTACCCATCACAGTAGCAGGCTGGTCTAGAACTTCATTGAGATCAACGTGGTTGGCATGAACACGACCATAAGACCTGGCATTGTTGTTGCGAGGCTGGTTGCTTCCACGGCCAGCTGCAGGAAGGGCCAGTTGATTCTGGTTCTGTAAGCAGTTCCTGGCGAGGTGACCTAGTTGGCCACACTTGTAGCACAGACCATTATTGGGAGTGGGAACAAGAGCTCGGGGTGGTGGAGCTGGAAGTCTCGGCTGCCTAGTTGGTGGGGGAGGCAGACACGGTGCAGCATAAGACTGCCTTGGAGCAGGTGCAGTTGGCTGGTACTTGCTGTTGGGAATCCATATCCTACGCTTCTGTGAGGATGGGCCCGAAGATGAGCCCGTGTCACGGTTGCGCCTGTGAGAGCTCTGGTGTTCCTGCAGACCAGTTTCGACATTGATGGCCTTGTTCACCAAGGTGGCGAAATCAGCAAAGTCATGCACTAAAAGTGCGAGTTTGATGTCAGCTTGAAGGCCATCACGGAACTTCTCCTGTCTGCGTGCATCAGTTGCAATGTCTTCTTCAGCATAGCGGGATAAATCCAGAAACTCCCGCTGATAAGCTTCGACAGTTTTGTTGCCTTGGGTGAGATTGCGGAACTCGCGCTTCTTCCGGTCCATGACTCCCTGAGGAATGAAGCGGGCACGGAAAGCAGCTTGGAAGTCTGGCCAGGTGATGATTGTTCCAACTGGCAGAGTACGCCTGTGGCTGTCCCACCATTGAGCAGCGGGTCCTTTCAGGAAGAAGGAAGCAAAGGTGACATAGCTCGCAGGGGCTACATCAGCAGACTCCATCTCATAGGTGATGTCACGGAGCCAGTCATCAGCATCTAGAGGCTGAGTTGAGCTGCGATACACAGTTGGGTTGAGGCGCATGAAATCCTGCAGAGTCACTTGGGCTGGCTGCTGGTTCATATTGGGGCGAGGAAACTGAGCCATCATATTTTCCATGAATTGGCGGTTCAGCTTGAACTATTGGATCATACCGGCCATGTACTCAGGCAGTGGTGAGGCATGGCCACCATGACCACGACCACCTGGTCTAACCATCCTGCTAATATATAACAGGGGTAGTTCAGCATTCAGAATTTGCAAGGGCAAAAATCATTCATGATGAAACATGCATAATGAAAGGAACACGTTAGATACTACATAGTAGTTGGCATATCTTACAAAAGAGATCATGCATAGAGTTCGGTACACAGAGTTTAGTACATAGGCTAGGAACATCATAGGCGGCATGTAGGCTCACGGTGAATGCATCTAACACTAACAAGCAAGCCTACATCAGTCCCAGGAGGAACTGTGGAGGTAGGTGTAGCCTGACAGCTGGTAGTGACATGAAGGGAAGTCCTCCACGTGAGTAGCCTGGGGTCCGCGGATACTCTTGTGCGGAACCCGACGCGTAGGTGGCAGGAGAGGACCAAGTGCGGAAGAGTAGCCTCCCACATCTGGCCAGCCGACGCCCCGTGGCACCACGGTCCTGGCAAGGTAGATCACAGAACGCGGCAGGTCACCAGATCGGACAGAGGGGTGCAACAGCGTCAGAGCATGGTACAGGTGCTAACGGGTGGTGTACAACTCGTGGCGAAGAGCTCGGTTAGCTCTATCCAGCCCATCAGCATGCAGAACGAGGTTCTGATGGTAGAAGGGCTCTCGGGTGACATTGGAGTAGGCAGCAGTGTAGTATCCCTCCGCACCAACATCGGATGCAATAGCAATGTGCCTGAAAGGGGAGGTGTCCAACTCCCGATACTCTCCACGAAGACGTGTCAGAGCAGCATAAGCAGCATCGTGGACCGCCATGTCGATAGTCACTCCAACACCATGAGCAGTGTGCAACATGGTAGTGGAGTCATACTCCCAAGAGTAGAGGTCGACGATGGCATGGTACTGCTCCTGGTTAAAGTCCTGGTACTCCTCGTAGACAGTGTACTCAGGGTGCCAGCGATAACCCAGATATGTCATCATCTCAACCAACACAGCAGGTGATCCTGAGGCACCAATGGCCGTCGTGTGGCGCACGACCTGTCTCGTGGGTTCCATCTGAAAACAAAGATGTTTCAAAGGAGTCAAATGACAGTGTGGATAATGTTCAATATACTACTATAAAGAATAGCTAGGGCTTATCCAACTTTGGGGTGAACATGGTCATGGGATCCTAATGTTACAGTTAGTAAAATCGTTTAACCCGAGTAGAAGAGAGTTTAGAGTCCCAGAGTAAGGATCGAGGAGTAAAAGATCATAATGCCACCCAAATGCTGACGTGGGCCCGTAAGGCACACATACATGTTAGTAAAAGTTTTTCAGTGACTAGACTCGACTTCGGCCAAGGAGTGTGGAAGGGGGATTCCTACAGGCAGTCGGCTCTGATACCAACTTGTGGCGCCCCCGATTTGACCGTACACTAATCATACATGCAAACGTGTATGATCAAGATAAGGGACTCGCAGGAAGATATCACAACACAACTCTACAAATAAAATAAGTCATACAAGAATCATATTACAAGCCAGGGGCCTCGAGGGCTCGAATACAAGAGCTCGATCATAGACGAGTCAGCGGAAGCAACAATATCTAAGTACAGACATAAGTTAAACAAGTTTGCCTTAGGAAGGCTAGCACAAACTGGGATACAGATCGAAAGAGGCGCAGGCCTCCTGCCTGGGATCCTCCTAAACTACTCCTAATCATCGTCAGTGGGCTGCACATAGTAGTAGGCACCTCCCGAGTAGTAGAAGCCATCATCGACAGTGGCGTCTGGCTCCTTGTCTCCATCGTCTGGTCACAACAATCGAGTATAGAAAGGGGGAAAAGGAGGAGCAAAGCAACCGTGAGTACTCATCCAAAGTACTCGCAAGCAAGGAGCTACACTACATATGTATGCATTGGTATCAAATGGCAAAAGGGGGTATCATATGTGGACTGAACTGCAGAATGCCGGAATAAGAGGGGGATAGCTAGTCCTTTCGAAGACTACGCTTCTGGTAACCTCCATCTTGCAGCAGGAGAAGAGAGTAGATGGTAAGTTCACCAAGTAACATCGCATAGCATAATCCTAACCGATGATCCTCCCCTCGTCGCCCAGTGAGAGAGCGATCACCGGTTGTATCTGGCACTTGGAAGGGTGTGTCTTATTAAGTATCCGGTTCTAGTTGTCATAAGGTCAAGGTACAACTCCAAGTCGTCCTGTTACCGAAGATCACGGCTATTCGAATAGATTAACTTCCCTGCAGGGGTGCACCACATTTCCCAACATGCTCGATCCCCTTTGTCTGGACACGCTTTCCTGGGTCATGCCCAGCCTCAGAAGATCAACATGTCGCAGCCCTACCTAGGCACAACAGAGAGGTCAGCACGCTGGTCTAAATCCTATGGCGCAGGGGTCTGGGCCCATCGCCCATTGCACACTTGCATGTTGCGAGGGCGGCCGGTGAGCAGACCTAGCAACCTCCATTACAAAGGAAGTTACGTTACGCGGTCCAACCCGGTGCGCGCCGCTCAGTCGCTGACGTCATGAAGGCTTCGGCTAATACCACGACGTCGAGTGCCCATAACTGTTCCCGCGTAGTTGGTTAGTGCGTATAGGCCAGTAGCCAGACTCAGATCAAATACCAAGATCTCGTTAAGCGTGTTATCTTGAAGTAACCACGAACGCCGACCAGGGCCAGGCCCACCTCTCACCTGGGTGGTCTCAACCTGCCCTGTTGCTCCGCCACAAAGATCCACACAGAGGGTCGTCGGGAAAGTATGTCCTTCCAGCCCCCAATTCGTGAATCAACCACGGGTACTCAACGAGCCGACCCAACTTTAGTCACAACATATATCATATAATATGTATATAAGTATATACCCGTGATCAACACCCGACGTGATCATGGCCCGATAGTATAGCATGGCAGACAGACAAGAATGTAGGGCCACTGATGATAAACTAGCATCCTATACTAAGCATTTAGGATTGCAGGTGAGGTATCAACAGTTGTAGCAACAATGACAAGCTATGCATCAGAATAGGATTAACGGGAAGCAGTAACATGCTACACTACTCTAATGCAAGTAGTAGAGAGAAGAATAGGCGATATCTGGTGATCAAAGGGGGGGCTTGCCTGGTTGCTCTGGCAAGAGAGAGGGGTCGTCAACACCGTAGTCGTACTGGGTAGCAGCGGCGTTGGTCTCGGTGTCTAGCGAGAGAAGAGGGGGAAGAAACAATAAATATTAAGCAAACAGATGCATGACGATGCATGACATGACAAAGCATGATGCTAGGGGTGCCCTAACGCGGTATGAGGTGGTATCGGTGAAGGGGGGAAACATCCAGGAAAATATCCCCGGGGTTTCGTGTTTTTGGACAGATGAACCTGAGGGGGAAAGTTGCGTGTTCACTATGCTAGGGATGCATGGCGGACGAACGGGCTGCATATCCGGGTTCGTCTTGTCGTTGTGAGCAACTTTCATGTACAAAGTTTTTCCATCCGAGTTACGGTGTATTTTATATTGATTTTACAAGATTTAAATCATTTTTAGGATTTATCTAATTTATTAAATCCAAAATTATCCAAAACAGTATTTGCTGACATCATCATGACGTCAGCAGTTGACCTGGTCAACCTGACAGGTGGGTCCCGCTTGTCATAGACTATTTAGTTAATTAATAGTAGTTAATTAGGTTAATTAGTCATTAGGTTAATTAATCATACTTAGTTAATTTAATCAGAATTAATTAATTAATTAATTAATTAATAATATTTTTATTTTTAGTTATTTATTTATTTTAATTACTTTTTATTAAATCGTTCTGGGTGGGCCCCGGCTGTCATTGGGCCAGGGGCTTAGTGGGCGAATGGGCGCGGTTCTCGGGCGTGGGGTGCCGGGGCGAATGGACCCGGGCAGCCCGCGCAAGGGGGGGGGTCCGGCCGGTGGCCACGACGCCGGCCAAGCGGCCGCGGCGGCGAGGAAGCGGCTCAGGCGAGGCCACGGCGACCTGGGGATGTAGGGAGCGGCGCGGGAGCGGCAGTTGGCGTAGCTCACAGCGGCGGCCAGAGGCCATAGCAGCGGAGCCATGGGCAGGGTAGCGGCAGCGAGCTAAGAAGGAGGGGGCCGCGGGCGCGAGCGGGCGGCGGCCAGCGAGGGGGGTGTCGGGCGGCCGTGGTCAGCGCGAGCGCGCGCGGTGGCGCGGCTGGGCGAGGACGGCGACGAGGCGGGGGCATCCACACAGGGAGGTCCTAGCGGCGCGGAGCGCGGCGGCTGCGCGGTGGTGCGGGCAGAACCGTGCCGGAGCAGCAGCGAGCAGGGGGGGAGAGGCGCACGAGGCACGCGGCGGGGAGGCCAGCGGAGCGCGCGGCAGGGGCGCACGAGGCGCGGGATGCGCGTGTGTGGGGTGGAGGCGGCGGCCTCGGAGCGGCAGTAGGCGTAGAGGAGGCGTGGGTGCGTGCGGGCGGCTGCGGATGCGCGTGGGGGCCGACGATGGGCAGCGAGAGCGGACGAGCGTGGGAGGACGGAGGTCGCGGCCACGGCGGCGCAGTGCGCGGGTGCGGGACGACGCGGTGGTGAGCGCGAGCACGAGCGCGCGCGGGCGAGCAGGGGAGAGGATAGGCTCGGGCATGCTCACGGGAGAATCGTTGGGACGGGGGCAGCGAGCCGTGAGGAGGAGGATGGAGACGACACGGCGGAGCGGGAGGCAGACCGGTGAGGGAGCGCTCCGGCGAGGCGATGACGGCGACGGTGGTCTCCTCCCCCGATCCTGATCCAGTCGGGGGAGAGGGGGGAGATATTTTTGCGGGGGGGAGTGGGGTGTGTCGGTGGGCGCCCAGTGGAGTGGGGAGGGGGTTAAGGAGAGGAGATGGGCCGGCCGGGTGGGTTGGCCCAATGGCCAACTGGGCCAGAGCCCAGGGGGTTGCCTCTTTTATTTTCTTTTAGTTTTTTGTTTTTCTTTTTATTTATTTTCTTTTCTGTTTTAATTCATTTTAAAATACTTAGGCATTTTTATAAAAATGTGTTTATTACCACATAATTACATATGCAAAATATGGCACCTCCCGGACATTTTTGTTTTAAACTTTGAAAAACTCTTATTGTTGACATTATTCAAATTTGAATATTTGAAACGGTTTCGAACCAATGTAAGGTTAACAATAGTAATCGTGGTGACATGGCACCATTAGCGTGGGATTACTGTAGCTTGATTATCTGGGCGTTACACTCTAGGGCTGATGATAAACAACACAAGGGAAGAACAGCCTCCTGAGGTTGAGGTGTTCTTGAGCTCGGTGAGCTTGTGTGTGTGTGGGTGGACTGAATGATCCGTCTCTCTCCCCGTCCTCTCTAAGGTGGTGGCTAGTCCTATTTATATAGTCCCTGGTCCTCTTCCCAAATATCGAGCGGGAAGGGAGCCAACAATGGCGGGCTAATTCAAAGGGGGACAACTAGTACAAGATATCCTGACAAAAGTGGCTTCGCCTGCCAAAGGCTCTAGTGGTGACGTCGTCTTGGGCTCCACGATGACCTTCGTCTTCCCGTCCTCCTGGTCTTGGTCTCGTTGCACCAATATAGCAAACTTTTCCTGATGCCTCGGTACTCTTCGCCTACGCTGGCCTCCTTAGCACCAAAGAGGAAACAAGGACGCTACGCGCGCTGGCGCCCGCCTGGTGTCGTGCGTCATGGCTCACGTCATGAGGGTCTAGTGAGGTTTGCCCCGCCTTGATATCTCTGCTCCTCGTGAGCCTGCCTAGCTAGGCTACTCCCGAGGAGGTCTTGCGTCGTCCGCCTCGTGAGGCTTAGACCCTCACGAGGGTCTTGGGTGTTTTGTTGGTGATGATGGGTCGTACGGCCTGCTGGCTCAGCCACGCTGCGGGCCGCAGGCAGGCAAGTCTGGGGACCCCCATTCCCAGAACGCCGATAGTCCCATCTGGACACGGGGGGAAGCCTCTATCTTGTATCTTCACGGCCCACCAGTCCGGCCCACGTCACATAGCCCGAACGCCCGGGGACCCCCTAATCCAGAACTCCCTCACCCGCCTTTGGCGAGCTCTATGTTGGTGTAGATGTCGCCCGCCTTTAGGCGAACTCTATGTCTGCGATGGGGTCAACATTGTTCTCACCTCACGAAAGCTCCTTTTCCAATGGCATAGATGGCGTCCTTCCTCAGACGAGCTCTGCATCAACAATGGTATGTCCGGTGCTCCGCCTCAGCGATGGTGTAAATGACACCCCACCTGGGGTGAGCTTGTGTCGGTGCAGCATAGGTGGCGTCCCCAACTTAGGCATGTTTAGCAGCGTAGATTGCACAACACCTTGGGTGTGCTCCGCATCGATGGCAGTGTAGACCGATCCCTGCCCGGGCCAAGCTCCACCTGGATGGTAGTGTCGACCTAGCCCCGCTTCAGGAAAGCTCCACGTCAATGGTGGTGTAGATGGTTCCTCAACATCGATGGGCTAAGTGTCGATGGCAGTGTAGGTGTCCCGCCTTGGGGGACCTCCATGTTGTGGGTGGTTGACAACGCCCCCCCTCGGATGAGCTTCGAGATGGTGTAGAATATACCCGCCGTTAGGCGAGCTCCGTGTCGACCATGATGCAAAAAGTATGCCAGCCTCGGGCAGGCTGCAAAGTCATGTAGACAGCACCCGACTTTATGCAAGCTCCATGTTGATGGTGGTGTAGAAGGTGCTCCGCCTCTGAGCTTGCTCTGCGTTGGTAGTGGTGTAGACGGTGCCCCATCTTTAGCCAAATTTGTGTTGACGGAGGTGAAAAAGGAGCCCTGCCTAACCGTGCTCCGTGTCGACAGAGGTGGATGGCGCCCATATTGGGGGCACTCCAGGTTGACGAAGGTGTAGTCGGTGCCCCACCTTGGGGCCACTCAATGTTGGTGATGGTATGGACGGTACCGCGCCTTGGATGAGTGATGTGTCACCTCTGGCGAGTTCAAGTTGGTGGATGCATTGACGGGCCTTCACCTGGAGAGATGGGGTGGCGCATGGTGTCGAGTGGACGATGCAGCCCTATACGCCATCACCTTGAGTTGTGGCTGAGCTTCCCACCAAGGACAGGGCACATGTCATGGTGGAAGAGTTTTCCGTAGAGGGTCCGTGGTCGCCACCTTTGAGTGGGTTGAGGGTTCCCCCCACCGTCTTGTCTTGCCATTGTTTACAACGTGGGGGCATGTTAGGATGCCGCCACTCTAAGTGGTGAGTTGGTGAAGACTGTCGTCGAGGCGCTCATGATGAGGATGATGACTTCAGGATTGGCGCCTTATCCTACCTACACCTTGCATTAATGAAGTATTCGGCGCTCCTTGATCATGGAGATGCCTCTGTATATGGTTCATGTGTTCTTGGAGTAGGCAAAGATCCACACCTTGAATCTTTGCCACCTAGTGTCGTGTCTTGAAGCAAAGGATGGAGAACCTATTATCGTTGGAGAGTGATCAATCAATCAACCGCCAAGTTGTGGAGACATGGCACCCATGCACTTCTTTGAGTATTGTCGAGGTTGATGGAAATTGTAGGGCCTTGCAATTCTTCCCCTTGTAGTTGCACAGAGGATGAGTGCTTTTGAAAAAACAAGAGTTCACCATGTGCCTATGCAGGTTGTGGGAGATGGCCTCCAAGCCTTCCTGCAGCTTGACCTCAATGCGCCATGGTGTTGGTGTTGGCGGCTCCGAGTGTGAGGTCGTGGTAGTGGCGTGAAGGCAAGCCACACTTGCTCGCCTGTTGGCAGCCCTAGTGTGAAGGCGTTGAGTTGCCTCCACATCTCCTTTCATAACCGCCCTTGTTGACTCCTTCAACAGGGGGCGCGCCTCAACCATTAGCTCATGACCCTCCTTCTTTGCCTTGGCGACCTCCCACCTTAGCGCCTTTTTCACCTACACAGTTTGGAACTGCGCAAGATCTTGGGCTTGATGCATGTAGACCTTGGCTCCATGCTCAATGAAGACCATAGGCGGCAATGATCCGGGCTAGATCATCACTGGCTCTGATTTGCTGGCATGGGAGAGTCCACCTGCAAGAAAGAGTTCATATCGACGAAGATCCTTGCAGCATGATGTGCACATTGCCAGATTGGCGAAGACGATTTCGATGACCACAACAAAGCAAAGATGGGAGGAGAACCACGTCCCACCGGGCGTGCCAATTTGTTTCACACAAGAAAAATCTTATGGTGACTCCGTGAGAAGGGAAGAGAAGGAGTAAGGATTTCTCTCATGTACCGGGGAAAAGAAAAGGCGGGCGTGCCAGTGTACCGTAGTACACAAAGAAAAGGGGTACGGGAAACAAGTATTTCATTAATCTCATCGGATAAACAAAATTACAAGATCCCATAAAATGAATGGGCTCCGTGGCCTACTAGCACGGCCAACCTCACTACAGCAATGTGCGATCTCCTGGTTCCCGGGGCCTCAGAAGGCTCCCGGTTAATTACTCCCGCAGGTTGCTCCACCAGATACCTCCAATTAAGCCGTGTGGTCATCTGCATCATCTTCGCTTTGCATTCTTCATGCATGATGATATAGGTGTGTGTAGATGTGGGCAGCGGGAAAGCCCATGTCCTCATCGGCACACATGCCACTCAAAACATGACTTTATGCTAGCCATGTCCGCCCTCGCTGTCGCGCCTCATCGGTCTTGACTGCGTTGATGTAGTTGGTGTTGGAGTAGCATGGATCCTGCTTAGCTCAGACTTCTTGACGATATAGCGGCTTTGTTGGTGTATGCAAGGGGTTGCCTCGCAGGAGTATTCTTTTGTGGAGACCGGCGTCAATGTAAAACCAACGCACAGTCGCATCGGCATGGCCGGTGTGGTTGGTATCTCGTCTCGACTAGACCCCAGGGTTACGGCATTCTACGAAGACAAAGACTCTGCCTCACGAGGCCGTGAAAGGTAACATCTTGGAGGGGCGTGGTGTATGCATCATCTTGCCTAGACACTGTATTCGGTGGTCTACTAAAACAAGGATCACACCGCGGGACTGAAGAAAGGTGACATCATGGAGAGGGGTCGTTGATGCCTCGTCTCAGCTAGACGCCATATTCGGTGGTCTGCTAAGACAAGGATCACGCAGCCCATACGACGATGAGACCCGTATGCAATGAAGGGTGCACCTCGTCTCGGATGGACGCCGTATGCGGTGGTCCACCAAGACAAGGGCAAAACATCGCAGTGCCAAAGAAAGATGGTGTCATGGAGGGGTGTGGTTGATGCTTCATCTCAGCTAGACGTCGTATTCGGTGGTCTACTAAGACAAGGAGAACACCGCCTATATGTCAATACATGTACGCCATGAAGAGTGCACCTTGTCTTGGCTGGACGCCGTATTCGGTGGTCCGCCAAGACAAAGTAAACACATCGCGGGATCGTGTTAAGGGTCGGTGAAGATGTGTCATCGTGTAGCGCCATCTTCTTCATATCACGGGCTTCGTGTTGTGGGTGGCACAGGGAGCCTATGTCATCTTCATGGCCTCTGAGTTGCGGGCTCCAGCTTGACGAGCTAGACCTCGGTGGTATTGTCCTGCTAGCTTCATGCCTCCATCCTATGTGGCACCAACTTGATGATGTTGATGATGGGCGTCATCTTGGCGAGCTCCGCACCTCCATCCTCCATGGCATGGTGGCGGCATCTTCATGAGCTCCACGCCTCCGTCCTCTATGGCGCCCGCTTGATGAAGAAGACGATGGAGCATCATCCGGGTGAGCTCCGTATCGCCATCCTTCAAGGCACCATCTTGACGAAGTGGACGCCGGCGGCGTCCCTCAAGCTCGACAACGCCATCTTCTGTGACACCTGCTTGATGGCGGTGGCTGCGACGAGTTCCTTGTCTCCTTGTCACTGGGGTTGAAGAAGTGGGTGATGACCTCCTTGTTCTAGCATGCATCCGTGTGTGCGAGGGCGCCGCCGGACTCCTTCTGGAATCCTGGGCTCCTCTCCACCAGGTGCGTCGTCCGCCGCCTACGGCCGTGATGACTCTGTCCTGGATTCGCCATGTGATTTCTACTCGGTTGCGTGTACCTATGAATACAAAGAGGGATAGATATATGTAGAGATAAGTTATTGGTCATTAGTGCACGCGCCATCCGAGTTTTCCTTCACGCATGCTCCGCCTCATTACAACCACCGCCGGACATAGAAAAGCAGCATGCTTGATGCCCGATGAGCGTGCCGCCGCGGTGGGCGCGTCGTCCGTGGTAGGAATGTTGTCTGTGCACGTCGGGTACATGGCGACCTCATCTTCAACCCATGTGATGCATGCTCTCTACCTCCTCGGGTTGAGATGTGTTTGTGGCACCTACATACACAAAAGAGATATAAAAGTACATATCTGGCCTCCACGGATCCTTCTTCGTGCATGCACTGCCGCCGTCGGACAGCGCTAGGCCGTGTGCATGTTGCCCAACCAGTGTGCCGCTATCGTGGGCGCGGCCTTCCTGATGTTCTCGACGCTGCCGCCACGGTGCATCTTCTTCTTGCTCCGTCTTACGTGCGCCTCGTCTCCACCGGCTGCCTCCTACGTGTTTTGGCTGGCTGTCCTCTCCTAGTGCATGTGTCATCATCTCCGTGGCATGCTCGTCGCCACAAGACAGGGCCTACGTGGCCATCACAGGCACATGCTCCTTCATGCTTGAGTTCCACTTTGACGACGCTGCCACGGGTGTGTCTCCTTCCTGGGCGTGTGTCGTCGCTGCCATCACATCTGTACTTGCATGCCATCGCTTCGGTGGGTGTGTGTGTCTGTTGTGCTCCAGGGGCATCCTTAGGTATCCTGCAAATAGATGATATCACATAGAAGAAGAAGATTAGGTACCCTTTGCGTCTATCTGATGATGCAATTACTGAAATGACAAGAACTCTTCTGAATGAAGATTCTGAGGACTGCAGCAAAGTGGGTCTAAACCCTTTCTGCAAACTTAACCTGCCGCCAGATGCGAGTCTCTAAATTGCTTTGCTTTCAACTCATCATTTGAATATCCTATTAACTTCAACTTTTGTTGACTTTCACATGCTAAGTCTGATTTTTGGAAGAAGGCATATGATTATGAAGCTGCCAAGAAAGCCGCCAAGAAAACCGTCAAGAAGATGACCAAGAAAAAGAAGAAACCAAGCGCCTCTGATCTGCTTAATCTGGATGACACCTTTGAGTCGGAGGTAGCCCTTGACTCTCTTGGCTTGTTTTTCAATCATCTTATTGACACTGACTATTATCAGGATGACACGGGAACCAGCCAAGTAGTTGAAGAAGAGGTAACTATTATTTCCTCCGGCTCAGAACCTTTGCCAAGGCAGAAACTTTGGCAAGTAACCCGGAAAGTAAGGTTTTCACATCCCTTCGCTTATTTAGATCCTCGCATTATTTTGAAGCGACAGCAACACGAGAATCGATGTCAGACCTGGACCAGTGGAGGTGAAGAATTGTCCTCCAGTTTACCGAACACTCCCGCTCCTCGAAAATGGCGAAACGAGGTTCTTTTTTAACTTACTCCTTTAACCCGCTGGCAGGTCTTATTTGCCTGTCACTTAACTCTGTTGATGAATATTAACCAGGAACTTGCCCGTTCTTCCTCTGGCGACTCATCGCAAACCGAGTTGCCAGCTTTTAAAACTGCCCTTGGGTAATGGCAATTAATTTTACTCTGTAACTCGTTATACTCTTATATTTATACTGACTTGTCATATACCGTGCAGTGGTCAAGCAAAGCCTAAAAAGAAGGCGAAGGTGACCAAGCCAACTGAGGCACCTGAAGTTGTTGAGCCGGAGCAACAAGTCCCTGTACCTGAAGTTTCTGACAAATAGCCAGAAGAACCTGCCACTAATGCTCTGCCTGAGATTCCTGACCTCTGCCGTGATTATACGGATGCCAATCCTGTGCTCACTGAGTCATCCAATCCACTTAAGCTGCCAGAAGAATATGGTGAAGATGTTATCATTACTGGCACCAGCTTCAAAGAACCGAAACATCCAACCATTTTAGCCAAACACTTCGCGAAAGATGAGTTCATTGAGAGGCAGAAAATGAAATTCGACATTGCTGATTACTCTCAATTGACTGTCAATGAAGTATTCTCTTGTTATCCTAACCAAGTTCATTCCAGTCGCGACCTTGAGATTGATATGGTGAAACAGATGCACCAGAAATATGAGGTATGACTTACGGCTTTTAAATAAGTTATGTACATCCTACCAGCCCCCAAGTCTACTGGTCATGAGAAGATTGAATAAGCTGTAGACTTTAGAAGAATTCATAAGTTTCTGTCATAGAATCCCTCCAAGTCCGGTTTTAAAATTAAACCGGAAGTTGAAGTAGTTTAGCTTTGCATCTGTAGTCCCCAAGGGTCGGTTTAATCAGCATGAATGAGCCGGTCCTAGTTATCAGTGTATAAGATAGGAGAGCTTAACTGCATAGCCCCCATGAGTCGGCTCGGACTATTTACAGCACATCCGGCTCATCATCAAGAAGATACAAGCAATATGCATTACCCCCCAAGTGCCAAGTAGTCTTGCTTGCAAAGTGCTTGGGACTTTATTCATAAGAATCGTTTCCTTGAAAAACTTCTTTGACAGACATTAGCCCCCAAGTGCCAACTGTTGTTGCTTGCAAAATACTTGGGACTTATATTCTTGTAACTCTGATATAAATGTGTTGATAACTCTATACTTCATACAGGCTACTACTGCTGAACTGGAATCTCAATTGAATGATGTAAAGACCCGACTGGCGACTCAGGAAACTAAGACCCAGAAAGCTGAGTCAAAGTTCCAGTTTAGCATGACTGAGTCAGAAAAGCTGAAGACCCGTTTTGCGGCGGAGAAAAACATTGGGCTGAAGAAAAGACTGCTTTAACACAGCGGACTGAGAAAGCAGAGGCAGCTCTTCAAGAGGTGACCACTGAGCTCACCGGTTTAAAACACTGTGTATCTCAGATGGTTTCTGTTATCTTTATTGAGTCACCTTGCTAGTCATCAAAAGTGAATCCTTGTCGTGATAATATAACCCACCATTAACCAATCTGTAATATATCCAGGTCCCAGGAGCAGCAACCTTAATCAAGACATGCTTGTGAAGCTCAAAGCTGTTTATACACTTGTCAAATAGCTGTACACTGGAGCTCAACGGGCGCTGGCCGCAATCTCCGCAACAAATCAAGCGCCTACTATGTAGATAGATGTGTTGAAGAAACTGTCTGTGCTGCCTTCAAGATTTGAGGAGATGAAACGGTCATATGGAAGAGCCGGTGCTGTGACGGCTTTGAGCCGGGCCAAGGCATGGGTACCAGAGCTTCACCCGTCTGAGGTAGCCATTGGTTACCCAAGCTTGAAGGAAGATGGCACGCCATTTGATCAAAAGGGCTTCTCTGCTTGTGTGAAAGAGATATGTCCCATGGCCACTATGATTGCCAATGACTCGGATCTTTCAAAATACCATCCGGCTTATAACAGGGAGAACCAGAAAATGCCGACCCCGGCTTATAGAGTGATTGACTTAATCCCCCAATTCGTAAGCACACTTTTGCCCCTGAAGTTGAACCGTCTGATCTTATAGATGATGAGGCTTAATTTGAAGCTTTATCTGGCATCGACTGCTGATCACCAAATTTTCGACGGCGGAGGAGGACAAAGAACCGGCAAAGGATGATGCAGAAGCCTCCAATCAGCAAGGCTAAGAAAATTGAACCGCCGGGCGGTTTAGATACTTGATCTTTGAAAAAAAACATTTGATCTCATTCGGCTCATGGAGCCATGTAATAGGGTAGTAAAAACTTGAATCTGCCGTGCCATCGTGCACATTTCTGCTTTTTGCTTAATACTGCTGATCTGCCGGTTTGAAAGATGATCCGTTTACTCTTATAACAGTATGGATTTATGTAGATCAAACTCGATTATTTTCCTGCACACAAACAAGTCACAAGTACCCTGGCGGTTTACCGCTAGGCGGGTCATGATATCCAATTAAAGCCACTGAGGACGAATAGTCCATAACCAGGGATGATCTAACAATTGTTAAATAAGGTGTCATACGTGTAGTATATGCTTAGACTGCCGGCTTATCAGCTTCATGCAGTTAGAGGTGTTAGAGCTATAACTCTGAACATAGGATTCATTACGCTCTGGCGACTTAGAGTCTGCCCTCCTGACGGGTTGTAAAAACTGAAAGTATGCTTCAAATACGAGCCGTAAACTAGGTAGCTGGGCCTGACTTGTAGAAAACCAGAAGGCAACGAAAAAACCATATGAAGAATACAAATAAGAAATCAAAAGAAAGTCGAGGCTTTTGTAGGCTGCCAAGCCAAAGTGTCTTCTTCGATGAAACTAGCCTGAGCCACTGGATTGTTCGTGCGTTCCGTGAGCCTGACTCACAGTACCCAATCGACATTTGAACCCAGATAAAGTCGTATCTTGCTTTATAGACTTATCAGGAGTACGCGGGGTCAGAGTAACAACATACATCACGGGTCGATTTATCCAAGTTTCAAGGAAGGCGGCTTATGAAGCCTGGATCCATCCTGACTATCTGTAAACCATGCTCTCGCATGACAAGCCGCCATTTGAACCTTAACGAGCTCAGATCTTGGTCGAATACACCGTAAAGACTGATCGTTTAAGAGTTCAGCGGGTCAATCAGGATTACCTGATGGAGTTGAAGCAGATGGTTACAGGTAGGATGACCCGGACAGGTTATGTTCTCTTTGGTCAAATACGCCTATGTTTGAACAAACCTGGTCAAGAGGGTAGTAATGTTATGTTCTCTTTGGTCGAATACGCCTATGTTTGAACAGGAAGCCCCCAAGTGACATGCTTACAAATTGTGCTCGTCAGGGACCTATGTTTGGGCTGTGCTGTGCATCCAACTCTATTTGGTTCCCGAGGTTTGGGCGATGAGCCTCTTAAATGAATACGTAAGGTGGTGATAAAGACTCAGCTTCGAGGAGGTCCCTTGACTCATAAACTGAGGGCAGACGACTCCGGTATTTTCTCCTCAAAACTTTGTTTGGCGTGTTCTGATCCACCATGAGCCGGTATGAATCTGCTTGAATCCGCTGTGTTTGGGCACTTAAAACGGCCCGCTCTGCAGCCATCCTGGTGTTTTCTGCTGCTAATTCCACCTTGGCCTGCGCTATCTCATCACGCAACTTAGCTATTTCTGCCTTGTGCCGCTCCTGGTTGTCTGGGGTTACCTCAACCTCCATCGGAGTCGCCAGAGCATCCAATAGATATGTTAAGACTTGAGCCGGCAGGCGCGCTGAACCACCAGCCTCGGCTGTCGTTACTGCTGCTGCACTAGAAGTCATAGCCGCGGTGGCTGTCGAACCAAGAACCGGCTGGGTGCCAGCCATGAAGATCGCCACCCTATTCGGTGGCTCACGGGGATCCGGAATACTATCGCCGTCGGAACAGCCCCCAAGCCACCCGTCTTGTAGCTGATACATTGAGTTGGTCTCGCCTGTGGAAGACTCATCATCAGAGCAGATGGCTGTCTCACCGCCAGAGACAGAGCCTTCCAACTCAGCCCCATGGGTGAACCCAATGAAGATATGCTTTACCTCGGGTTGAGCCTGGGCGGGTCGTGCACGCTGAGCCGTCTCGATGATGTCAGGGCGGATGTCCGGCTCAGGGCCCGGCTCGATGATCTTGTCGATGAAGACGTGGATTCCGCCGAAGGGGACCCGTTACCCGTACTCAATTGAGCCGGCCTCGGGGACCTAGCCTGCATTGTCGATGTAGAGCTTACCGCGACGACTCTTGGTCATCCGGCCCATAGCGTATCCCTTGAGACCTTCGAAGCTGCCCTTTAAGAACTCAAAACCACCGTGCGCTGGCCCCACGATGGGCGCCAACTATCGTCGAATTTTCACGGCAGATGTCCTCGTAGAAGGACTTAGTTGTGGATCCATTGCGACAAGGTTAGCTTAAAGGGGTTAAATGGGACAAAGGACACTGAGAGTTTATACTGGTTCGGCCCCTTGCGGTGAAGGTAAAGGCCTACTCTAGTTTGAGGTGGTATTGCTAGGGTTTCGATTACCAGGGAGCAAACATGCTTTGCCTGGCTTTCGACTTGTTGTTTCTTGCCCTAAGCCGTTGCTGGGTCATCCCCATATATACATGGGTTGACGCCCTGTGGCCTACAGAGTCCCAGCCGGCTCATAGAATGTGTCCGGCTTGGTGACTTATCTTACATGCCTTACATTACAAGTCTACGCATATATGGCGGCTTACACTTATGGGCCTTAATCCGCCTTCGGGTTTGGCCCTTTAACAATCCTGTTTATGAACAGCCATATTTAATATACTCTTGTGCTTCATTTAGATGAACCGCCATAAGGATGACCCGGCCCCTCCTGGGCGGGTCATATCTGATAGTCATATCCCCAACATACTCCCCGCGCACGTATTTCCACGGACGGTCTGCACGCTTGTCCGCCGTTCATCCGATCTCCACGATGCTGCCGCCACGGGCGCGTCTCATCCTCAACGCTACCGTCGCGGGCACGTCTTGTTCTGTGTGCTTTCTCTTCTCTCCTCTACTCTCTTTGTGCGGCACCTGATAGATGAAAAATGCACAATAACAAATAAAATTAGTCACCAGGGCTTGGTCTACTCCCGTTTCTTCATCTCCTCGGGCGCATGCTGATAATCCCCAAGTGCAAGGAATCATCGTAGCAATTTCCAAAGGTGGAAGTGATAAGTATGGAGTGTCGAACCCACAAGGAGCCAAAGGTAAGATCAATATTCTCTCAAGCCCTATCTGCCACTGATACGACTCTACGTACACCGAACGTTTGCTTCCAACTAGCAACGAGACATAAAACTAGGTTGTGGGTATGAAGAGGATAACTTTGTATGATATCAGAGAGCTAAAATATAAAAGTAGGTGATGTTATCATGAAGTTAGAATATATTACTAAATATTATAAATAGCAAGTGTGGAATAATGCTGGATCGGTGTGCGGAATTGTCCTAGGAAATCGTTAACACGACCGGTAATCACTATTGCAGTTTCATATGAGGGAGAGGCATAAGCTAACATACTTTCTCTACTTGGATCATATGCACTTATGATAGGAACTCTAGCAACCATCCGCAACTACTAAAGATCATTAAGGTAAAACCCAACCATAGCATTAAAGCATCAAGTCCTCTTTATTCCCATACGCAACAACCCCCTTACTCGGGTTTGTGTTTCAGTCACTCACCAACCCACTATAAGCGAATCATGAACGTATTGCAACACCCTACAGCGGGAACCCCTGATGCTTGCACGACACGGAGGGCGCCATAGGACAGCATCAAAGTAAAACATACAACTCATACCAATCTAGATCATCAATCAACCCAAAGACAAAAGATATCTACTCAAAACATATTAGGATGGCAACACATCGTTGGATCATAATATGTGGCATAAAGCACCATGTTCAAGTAGGGATTACAGCGGGGTGCGGGAGAGTTGACCGCGTAAAAGATATGAGGTTGATGATGATGATGGTGATGTTGATGAAGACGATCACCGCGGCGATGATTCCCCTCCCGATGGCACTCCGGTGCCACCGAGAGAGAGGAGGAGAGGTTCTCCCCCTTGTGCTTCCTCCTCCATGGCCTCCCCCTAGATGGGGAGAGGTTCTCCCTCTGGTTCTTGGCCTTCATGGTGATGATGGCCCCTCCGGGATCCTCCTCCATGCCCCCTGGTGATGACGGCCCCCTCCGGCTGGGTGCCAGAGAAGTCCTAGATTGGTTTTCGGTGGCTACGGAGGTTTCTGGCGGCGGAACTCCTGATCTAGGTTAATTTTCCGAGGTTTCTGTATTTATAGGAATTTTTGGCGTCGGTCTCACGTCAAGGAGGTGTCCGAGGCATCCACGAGGCAGGACCACACGCCTGGGGGGTGCGCGCACCCCCATCCTCGTGGACGCCCTGGGACTCTCCTGGCCCAACTCTTTTACTCTGGGGTCTTCTTTTGGTCCATAAAAAATCGTCAAAAATTGGCACATCAATTGGACTCCGTTTGATATTCCTTTTCTGTAAAACTCAAAAACAAGGCAAAAACAGAAACTGACACTGGGCACTAGGTTAATAGGTTAGTCCCAAAAATCATATAAAATAGCATATAAATGCATATAAAACATCCAAGGTTGATAATATAATAGCATGAATACTTCATAAATTACAGATACGTTGGAGACGTATCAGCATCCCCAAGCTTAATTCCTGCTCGTCCTCGAGTAGGTAAATGATAAAAGAAATAATTTATGAAGTGTGAGTGCTAGCAAGTGCATAAGTTTCATCAATGATAGTTTCAATCACTTTTTATAACATAATTATATATCATAACAGTAGCTCATCTTCATAAAAGTTTTCATGATCAAGTAACAAGCTATTCACATGTTAAAGTATAGATCGTAAACTTTCTTGAAACTAACAAACTATATTCTCAGTCATCAAACAATTGCAATTCATCTTATTTTCAGGAAGGGTCTATGTCAGAGCTTTGGTTTAGCAAACTCCACAAACTCAACTATCATTTTTCACAATTGCTAACACTCACGTGATATTTATGGGTTCAAAGTTTTAATCGGACACAGAGAAAGATAGGGGCTTATAGATTCGCCTCCCAACCTTTTACCTCAAGGGTAATGTCAACAATAATAGTTCATGATAACTTACATCCAATTGGATATATATATCAGGATCTTTCCAACACAATGTGCTTGCCAAAATATAAAATGTAAAAAGGAAAGGTGAAGATCACCATGACTCTTGCATAAGGTAGAAGATAAAAGTAAAAGATAGGCCCTTCGCAGAGGGAAGAAGAGGTTGTCATGCGCTTTTATGGTTGGATGCACAAAATCTTAATGCAAAAGAATGTCACTTTGTATTGCCACTTGTGATATGGACCTTTATTATGCAGTCCGTCACTTTTATTTCTTCCACATCACAAGATCGTATAAAGCTTATTTTCTCCACATTAATAGCTCATACATATTTAGAGGGCAATTTTTATTGCATGCATCGATGACAACTTACTTGAAGGATCTTACTCAATCCATAGGTAGGTATGGTGGACTCTCATGGCAAAACTGGTTTAAGGAAAGTTTGGAAGCACAATTATTATCTCTACTTGGTGCAAAGAATTTGGCTAGCATGAGGGGGAAAAGCAAGCTCAACATGTTGGATGATCCAAGACAATATACTTTATTTCGGATATAAGAAAACATAACCCATTACGTTGTCTTCCTTGTCTGACATCGACCTTTTAGCATGTCATATTTTAATGAGTGCTCACAATTACAAAAGATGTCCAAGATAGTATATTTATATGTGAAATCTCTCTTCCTTCAATATTCTTTCATGAATTGTTCAAGTGACCAATTCTACGTTTGCTAACTTTCAATAAGTTTACTAACTATACTTATTCTATGTGAAGTCATTACTCCCCATGGTATAAGCATATGAAACATATATAAATTCAGATTTATGATGTTCAATTATTCAACCATTTACTCATAGGATATACGTGAAGCACGTGAGTAAATGACAAACTACTCCAAAAGGTAATAGTGAAGGACACTGAGTAGTCAAATAATTAACTAGCCATGGGAGGATTCTTTTTCATTTAATAATTAAGAACCAATGATTTTATTCAAACAGCAAGTAAAATTGAAAATATGCTCCAAGCAAAACACATATCATGTGATGAATAAAAATATAGCTCCGAGTAAGGTATACCGATAGTTTTGAAGACGGAAGAGGGGATGCCTTCTGGGGCATCCCCAAGCTTAGGCGCTTGAGTCTTCCTTAAATATTACCTTGGGGTGCCTCGGGCATCCCCAAGCTTAGGGTCTTTCCACTCCTTATTCTCCTCATATCGATATCTCACCCAAAGCTTGAAAACTTCAATCACACAAAACTTAACGGAACTTCGTGAGATAGGTTAGTATGATAAAGAGTAAACCATTCACTTTGGTACTGTCAAAGACAAAGATCGTAATTGTTCTCACATAATGCCTACTGTACCATATCATTTCTATAATTTATATTGAGGAATATAAGTCATAGAAACTAGAAAACAAGCAAACTATGCAATGAAAACAGAATCTGTCAGAAACAGAACAGTCTGTAATGATCTGAACACTAACCATACTTGTGCTACTCAAACAATTATGAAATAAATTGGTGGACGTGAGGAATTTGTCTATTAATCTTCTGCAAAAACAATCAGCACCAAAGCACTCTTCTGTAAAAAAATGGCAGCTAATCTCGTGAGCGCAAAGTTTCTGTTTTTTACAGCAAGATCACATTAACTTTCACCCAAGTCTTCCCAAAGGTCTTACTTTGCACTTTATTGAAACAAAAGCTATAAAACATGATTACTACAGTAGCTTAATCATGTAAACACACAAAAACAGTAAGGGTAAATATTGGGTTGTCTCCCAACAAGCTCTTTTCTTTAATGCCTTTTAGCCAGGCATGATAATTTCAATGATGCTCACATGAAAGATAAAACTTGAACATAAAGAGAGCATCATGAAGAATATGACTAGCACACTTAAACCTAACCCACTTCCTATGCCTAGGGATTTTGTGAGCACACAATTTATGGGAACAAGAATCAACTAGCATAGGAAGGAAAAACAAGTATAACTTCAAAACTTTAAGCACATAGAGAGAAAAACTTGATATTATTGCACTCCTACAAGCATGTATTCCTCCCTCATAATAATTTCCAGTAGCATCATGAATTATTTAAACAATATAACCATCACATAAAGCATTCTTTTCATGATCTACAAGCATAGAAATTTTTCTACTCTCCACATAAGCAAAATTCTTCTCATTCGGAATAGCGGGATCACTAGTTCCTAGAGTTGACACTCCTCCAAACCCGCTTTAGATGATAGTATTATTCATACTCAAAAAGATATAAGTGAATTTCATGGAGCTTTATACAATTAATATAAACTAACCAATATCAAAGCTCAAAATGTATAAGTGAAGCACACGAAGCATTCTATAAAACCATACTCAAAAGATTTAAGTGAAGCACAAAGAGCAATTCAATAAGATCATACTTAAAAGATATAAGTGAAGCACATGAAGCATTCTATAAATCAATGAAGGGATATCTCATACTAGCATGGTTCATAAAGGAAGAACAAAAAAACAAAGGACACAAATCATGTGAACGAAACAAAAACCAAGGTATACCGATAATTGTTGAAGAAGAAAGATGGGATGCCAACCGGGGCATCCCCAAACTTAGATGCTTGAATATCCTTAGAATATTTACTTGGGGTGCCTTGGGCATCCCCAAGCTTGATCTCTTGCCTCTCTTTATTCTTCTCACATCGTTAACTCCTCGTTCTTCGAACAATTCATCCACAAAAAACTTAACAAAAACTTTGTGAGATCCGTTAGTATAATAAAGCAAATCACTACCTTTAGGTACTGTTGAAAACTCATTCCAATTTCATATTAGAACTATATCTACTGTATTCCAACTGCACCATGGTTCATCCCCCTGATAGTACCCATAGATTCATCAAAATAAGCAAACAACACACGAAAAACAGAATCTGTCTAAAACAGGACAGTCTGTAGTAATCTGAAGGTTTAGTAAACTTCTGTATCTCCAAAAATTATGAAATAAATTTGAAAAATTTATACAGAAGTAATTTGCAAAATGTTTCAGACCCATTTGACTTTCCAGTAAAAATTGTAAAATGACGCGCTACAGCCAAAGTTTCTGTTTTTGTTCTGCACATAGTATACAAGCAATCGAATCATCCTAAAACCAAAGCTTGGCACAATATTTTTATAATACAATGGATACATATAAGGGGATAATTATTTACAGAGAAACTTCCATGAAAAATTCTACATTGTTTCTGTGAGCATGAACACAAGTGCTCAAGGTCGACCCTAACTTCTTCAATGCATAACTTTCCAATCACTTCTCTTTTGAAAAACATTTTAGGCATGAGAGGCAAGTAATAAAAAAATTGGTATTTTCATTCTTTTAAATTTCTTTGTATGTTTCACCCACAACTAAACAGAAACAAAAAAGGAAAAACAAAATCTACTTAGTGAAGAAAGCAAACAAGCACACACGAGACTATCAACCCCACGCTATTGCTCCCCGGCAACGGCGCCAGAAAAGAGCTTGATAATCCCCAAGTGCAAGGAAATCATCGTAGCAATTTCCAAACGTGGAAGTGATAAGTATGGAGTGTCGAACCCACAAGGAGCTAAAGCTAAGATCAATATTCTCTCAAGCCCTATCTGCCACTGATACGACTCTACGTACACCGAACGCTTGCTTCCAACTAGCAACGAGAAATAAAACTAGGTTGTGGGTATGAAGAGGATAACTTTGTATGATATTGGAGAGCTAAAATATAAAATTAGGTGCTATTATCATGAAGGTAGAATATATTACTAAATATTATAAATTGCGAGTGTGGAATAATGGTGGATCGGTGTGCGGAATTGTCCTAGGCAATCGTTAACAAGACCAGTAATCACTGTTGAAGTTTCATATGAGGGAGAGGCATAAGCTAAGATACTTTCTCTACTTGGATCATATGCACTTATGATTGGAACTCTAGCAAACATCCGCAACTACTAAAGATCATTAAGGTAAAACCCAACCATAGCATTAAAGCATCAAGTCCTCTTTATTCCCATACGCAACAACCCCCTTACTCCAATTTGTGTTTCAGTCACTCACCAACCCACTATAAGCGAATCATGAACGTATTGCAACACCCTACAGCGGGAACCCCTGATGCTTGCACGACACGGAGGGCGCCATAGGACAGCATCAAAGTAAAACATACAACTCATACCAATCTAGATCATCAATCAACCCAAAGACAAAAGATATCTACTCAAAACATCATAGGATGGCAACACATCATTGGATCATAATATGTGGCATAAAGCACCATGTTCAAGTAGGGATTACAGCAGGGTGCAGGAGAGTGGACCGCGTAAAAGAGATGAGGGTGATGTTGATGAAGACGATCACTACGGCGATGATTCCCCTCCCGATGGCACTTCGGTGCCACCGAGAGAGAGGAGGAGAGGTTCTTCCCCTTGTGATTCCTCCTCCATGGCCTCCCCCCTAGATGGGGAGAGGTTCTCCCTCTGGTCCTTGGCCTTCATGGTGATGATGGCCCCTCCGAGATCCTCCTCCATGCCCTCCGGTGATGACGGCCCCCTCCGGCAGGGTGCCAGAGAGGTCCTAGATTGGTTTTCGGTGGCTACGGAGGCTTCTGGCGACGGAACTCCCGATCTAGGTTAATTTTCTGAGGTTTCTGTATTTATAGGAATTTTTGGCATCGGTCTCACGTCAAGGAGGTGTCCGAGGCGTCCACGAGGCCAGACCACCCGCCTGGGGGGTGGGCGCGCCCCCCACCCTCGTGAACGCCCCGGGACTCTCCTGGCCCAACTCTGTTACTCCGGAGTCTTCTTTTGGTCCATAAAAATCGTCAAAAATTGGCACGTCAATTGGACTCCTTTTGATATTCCTTTTCTATAAAACTCAAAAATAAGGAAAAAACAGAAACTGGCACTGGGCACTAGGTTAATAGGTTAGTCCCAAAAATCATATAAAATAGCATATAAATGCATATAAAACATCCAAGGTTGATAATATAATAGCATGAATACTTCATAGATTATAGATACGTTGGAGACGTACCACATACATGCTCGTCGTGGGTAGGCCGCCACTGTCGCCGTGGTCGGCGTCTCTCCTCGTGGGCTCATCACATCGACTGCATGGTTTGTGAACGCGCCATCGTCTCCTCGGCTGCGTTCATTGTTGCGCTGCCCCCGAGTGCGTGAGATGTGTTAGCTAGCTCTTAGCCTCAGTTGCTTACCTTCTCGCCTGGCTGGCTCCTCCCTCCCTGGCTTTGGTTTGGGTCATCATGTATTTATAGGTAGTAGACAAAACCCACGGCTGTTGCATGTCGGTGCAAAAGATTCTAAAATTTAGGCCTCAGCGTTAGGACCATTCAATCATCAGTTTTCTTTCCAAACGCTTTCTTCTTGCGATGCACGTCAATCGTCAAACAAAATTGAGAGAGAGAAAACTTGCCTTCTCACGTGTAGCTTGCCTTTTTGAGTTCTTTCTAATTTTGTTTTCTTTTAGCTAGGTTTTCGGGTATTCGCGTACGTACATGCGCTTGCTGGACGGCTGCATATAATCGAATATGTACACGCACGCCACCCATACTTAAATACTTGCCCTTGCATGCATGGATTGGTACGTGATGATTTTGTGCTAATTGATTTCATGCACATGCTCATGCTCATGCACGCATATAACTAATCCATCAACCCAAGAGATGCGCACTATTCTCTCGGTCCAAAAAAAGTGCACTATGGGTATATGCATATTTCTTTTCTTTTCCTTTCTTTTGAATTTGTGCAAGACATTGCTAACACACATTTATGGGCACTCCTTGCTACATGTATTTATGCACGATGACCGGAAAAGTATTTGCACAAGTTATCATTAGACAACATTGTTTAATTTATCCTCTTTATTTTTTACTGTTTGTAGTACAAAATCTCGTCGAACACATAGTTGCGTCTCATGGTTGCATCGGCTGGTGAAGCAGATCGACTATTGACGAAAAACAAGTTGTCTTCTATCAGTGTTGTTTGCTTGTTACCCACAAAGATGATATCCTTCATTAGTTCACCTTGGTTGCGTTGGAGACGTAGTCGTCTTTCACGGTGGTGCAGTTTTATCACACAATTGGCTATGAACCAGATGTTTCCTCGAAGAAGCATCGATGTTGGTACTAAGAGCATAAGTTTTGTATTGATTTCTAAGCCTTCTCACAACTTTGTCTTCAGCTCCCCTGTAATTTTATTTGTCCAGCTATTAACTAAATATGTGGTCAGACTTTGAGTAAAAATATGGTGGGGACTAAAAACACGGATGGACGTAGTACCCCTCCATTTCTATTTACTCTGCATATTAGATTTGACCGAAGTCAAACTTTGTAAAGTTTGACCAAGTTTAGGCCGAACAAAACAAACCATAATTATTGAGAGAGGGAAAACTGTACATACTCTCAAGCCTTTCCGATAATTGAAATTAAAATTCTTTATTTGTACATACTCTCGCACCTTTCCGATAATTTGGTGTGTGTGTGGTTGTTCATTTAACGGAGGGTAGTGTACCACACGTGAAGGACAGGAAGTGCGACCAGGATGCGCGGATCATTAGTTGATCATAAGTAGTTTTCTTCACTTGTACGTTAAATAAAGAGTTTCGTTTCGTACTTACACAACTTAAAATGACTGTTATGGAGAGAAAAAGAAAACCACTCCAGTATATTAGTAGTATACATGAGTACTATATAAGCTGGAGCCTCAGCACTTGTTCGCTAGCACTACTAGGAAAAAGCCTAGCAGTGGCACGGGTTTTAGTGCTATCAGTAGCGCGGGTGGCCGCGCTACTACTACGGTGCTACAGCTAAGTGGTAGTAGTAGCGCGGTCTAAACCAGCGCTACTACTAATAACTGTATTAGTAGCGTAGGTCAGTCACGCGCTATTATTAAGTAGCTGTAGCGCTTTTTCTGCCTCATGTTGTTGCTGTAGCTTTTCAACATTTTTTTGCTTCCTATTGATGTACAACAGCACCAGTTTCAATAAACTGCAATTTCACATGTACCACAATACTAGATACTCATATATAGTCAACATGTAGTCATAAAATATCATAAAGCATTATAGGTACTCATATATAGTCAACATGCATCCTCACATGAATATAGCATATATGATAAGCAATACTAGGTAGTCTTACAGCCACACATATATAGCAGTTCTACTAGGTATAGTCATACAGCCACACACTTGATGTATGTTTTGGTGATCAACTTGCGAGTTCCGTGACCTCGTGAACTTATGCATAGGGGTTGACACACGTTTTCGTCTTGACTCATCGGTAGAAACTTTGGAGCACTCTTTGAAGTTCTTTGTGTTGGTTGAATAGATGAATCTGAGATTGTGTGATGCATATCGTATAATCGTACCCACGGATACTTGAGGTGACATTCGAGTATCTAGGTGACATTAGGGTTTTGGTTGATTTGTGTCTTAAGGTGTTATTCTAGTACGAACTCTATGATAGATTGAACGGAAAGAATAGCTTCGTGTTATTTTACTACAGACTCTTGAATAGATCGATCAGAAAGAATAAATTTGAGGTGGTTTCGTACCCTACAATAATCTCTTCGTTTGTTCTCTGCTATTAGTGACTTTGGAGTGACTCTTTGTTGTATGTTGAGGGATTATTATATGATCAAATTATGTTATTATTGTTGAGAGAACTTGCACTAGTGAAAGTATGAACCCTAGGCCTTGTTTCAACGCATTGCAATACCGTTTATGCTCACTTTTGTCATTAGTTACCTTGCTGTTTTTATATTTTCAGATTGCAAAAACCTATATCTACCATCCATATTGCACTTGTATCACCATCTCTTCGCCGAACTAGTGCACCTATACAATTTACCATTGTATTAGGTGTGTTGGGGACACAAGAGAGTCTTTGCTATTTGGTTGCAGGGTTGTTTGAGAGGGACCATCTCCATCCTACGCCTCCCACGGATTGATAAACCTTAGGTCATCCACTTGAAGGAAATTTGCTGCTGTCCTACAAACCTCTGCACTTAGAGGCCCAACAACGTCTACAAGAAGAAGGTTGTGTAGTAGACATCAGAGCCCCCTACTTGCGCCTACCCATCGCACTGAATCATGCTCCAAAGGGTCGGCGATCAGCGAGCCGTACTCCATCGAGGGCGGCCTCTAGGAAGATAGCATCTATGCAGGGTGAGACATCAAAATGAAAGGGAGCCGGGAGCATAGTCGAGCCCCCTCCTTAATCAAAGAGGTATAACCTTTAATATGTGCTTAGGCATAAGACCAGATTGTCACACTTCTCCTCCCATCTTATTTCAGAAGGAGCACACGGTGAACCGTGTCCGAAGACCCAGGTAGCCGGTCATCAGCTAATCCGGCACCGGACTCATCAACCAGAATGAGAGCCCATACGGATGCAGTGCCAAATCATCCACCTCATGAGGATTCAGATGATGATCCGTCACAAATTCCGAAGTGGAGAGCGTGATGAATCATCGACGACTAAAAGAGACCATGCATGCTCCAGTTTTTACTGACCAGGAATTTACTGCCCTCAGCTCCGTGGATGCATATATCCGAGCCGCCCGGGTCGGACTTGCAGGAGTTGCTCACCTGTTTTCAAAGGATATGCATGTAATAGTTTGTGTAAATTTAATAGATATATGCCAGTAGCTCCCGAGACTTGAATTGGTTAGACCAACCGATTTAAGGATCATTATGACCGCAGGTTCTCAAAGAGAAGAACAACACGCTGTCCTAGGAGCTTTAAACGAGCCAGAAAAAGCTAAATGCCGCCACCACATAGCTAGAGGAAATGATGAAATTCACGATGACCATTGATCAAAAGAACAAACTGGAGGAGGAAAAGGATAAGCAAGCCGAAGAGATAAAGAGCTTAAAGGCTCATTTATCAGACTCACTCAAAGAAAATAAAAATTTGAAAGGCGGCACATTCGGTATGACCTTTGAACCATCCAGGGACTCATATTATCCCGTAATTCGGAGTGTTATAATGCTGTTTTTGTAGGCCTGTTGACCGGGCGTCATGAAGAAGAAGTATCCGGATTCTGAGGCGACGTTCTAAAAGAGCTTTCCATGGTGCACGAGCGATCTCAGAAAGCCATGAAGAGTATGGTCAAAGCCTTATGGCCATCTGATTCCCCTCCAAAAAGTATGGAGGACTTGGCGAGCCTTTTCAAAGGTGATCGACACCGTTTTGAGCTATGGAAGGTGTCAGCATGCCGGGAAGGTGCACGAGAGGCATGGGTGATGGTGAAAACACGCTACACCGGGCTCGATCCGAATCCTATGACCCGTGTTGGACCTTAGGGACCGGATGGAAAAGAGATTCCCGTGAACTTGGTATATGACCAAGTGATGATAGCTGTGAAATATTCGCAAGAAGACTGTAGCTTAAACAGTCTTATAGATGACATAGATAAAGAGTAGGCGTTCGAATCAATGTATCAATGTACTTTATCATCGAACTTATCTCCAACCGAACTTGTCAAAAATTATCATCGCAGGGGTTCGGCTTAACCTCCTAACCAAGAAGTTGGAGTGTTTCCGGATACCATGTTTGAATGTAATAAACATTCATTATGTCCGGAAACCAGGCAATCCGGTCATATTGCTCAAGCAGACAAAATTTGTTCATGGAGTTATGTTATATTACTATTTAACGTAAGAAAAAATTTCCTGGGAAAATAGTTCCGTTAAGGGTTCCTTCCCCTGGGGCAGCATGCTTAATTATGCATGCCTAGGATTTGATCTGAAAGATAGAATTACGGGCAACCTATCACTTATTTTTTTAGAAGAATGACATAAACATAGATAATCTGTTGTTGCTTGTCGACCAATTATTTCGTTAAGAACGCTAGCTTTCGTCTTCACCCGTCTGAGGTACAGATCTGGATTACCCTGTTGTAACAATCGTAGAGGTGCTCCCTTTACACCCTAGCCGAACAATCAGGAACGTAGGGTATATAACACAGGAGCGAGGCAACCCAGCTTGGAAAAAACTTAAGTCATAGAGGTGCATATAATGGCAAAATATGTATAGAACAAAGGCGCGTAAACAACATAAGCAACAAGCTTTTAGTAATAAGCTTCGTCAAAGAAGCCCCCAGTTACAGTGGGTGTCTACATTTAAAGATGTATACCCCTAACAGTTCCGTAGATTCGAACACACCCTGGGATATTAAAGGGAAAAATAAAAAATAGAGGAGAAAAAGGAACCTAGTCAAAGTAAAAAAAAAGGTGCTACCGAACTATCCATAGAATCGTCGGAGCCGAGCAGCATTCCATGGATTCGGCTCAAGGTGATTATCCGATGCATTACGAAGGCGATAGGCTCCTCCTATGAGAACTTCATCAACAATGAAGGGGCCCTCCCGTCGTGGTTTGAGCTTATCTTTTTTCTTCTCTAGGAGACGCAAGACGAGATCGCCAATGTTATATGTCTTGGCCCGCACTTCTCTACTTTGGTATCGTCTGTCCTGTTGTTGGTAAAATGCTGAATGAGCTTGTGCGATGTCGCGCTCCTCTTCGAGACCGTCTAGGTAATATTGCCAATCGAGCTCGGCTTCTCTCTCTTCGTACATGTGCACTCGAGGTGAGTCATGAATAATGCCGCAGGGCAGGACAACTTCTGTGCCGTACACCATGAAGAAAGATGTGTATCCAGTTGTTCGATTAGGTGTAGTCCGCAGCCCCTAGAACATGGAATCGAGTTCCTCAACCCAGTGCTTGTATGACTCCCATAGGGAGTGCACCAGTCGAGGTTTAATGCCGCTCATTATCAGACCATTGGCCCGTTCGACCTGACCGTTTGTTTGACGGTGGTAGACGAATGCATAGTCGAGTTTAATGCCCAATATAGCACGCCAGTTTTTCACCTCATCGACCATAAAATTGGAGCCATTATCAGTGATGATGCTGTGCGGGACACCGTAGCGGTGTACCATGCCTAATATAAAGTCAATCACTGGTCCTGCTTCAGCCGTTCTTACTGGTTTGGCCTCTATCCACTTAGTGAATTTGTCCACCATACGATTAAATATTTCTTTTTATGGCTTCCCCCTTTAAGGGTTCCGACCATATCGAGCCCCCAGACAGTGAAGGGCCAAGTAATGGGAATTGTTCTTAAGGCATTGGGAGGCATATGACTTTGATTGGCGAAAAGCTGACATCCCACACAACGTTGGACAAGGGCTTGTGCGTCTGCTCGGGACGTTGGCCAGAAAAAATGTGTCCGTAAGGCTTTGCTTACGAGGGCCCGAGCTGCAGCGCGATGGCCGCCCAGGCCAGCATGTATCTCGGCCAAGAGTTGCCTTCCCTCCTTTTCAGTGATGCACCCTTGGAGAACTCCGGTAGTGCTTTTCTTGTATAGCTCACCTTCATGAACTTTGTAGGCCTTAGAACGCCGAACTATGCGATGTGCCTCACTTTGATCATCAGGAAGCTCCTGCCTATTAAGGAAGGCAAGGAAGGGTTCGGTCCATGGAGCAATAACAACTACGATCTCATGAGCAGAGGGTGTTATTTCAGTATCCGAACCCCCGATGATATTTGTATTGTGTTCGGCTGCTGGGGCATGATCGGGTACATACTGGCGTCTCCGCTCTCGTCCTACCATACCACGGATGGCTTGAAGAGCCTTTCCACAAAGGTATTATGTGGGACGGGGTTACGCTTGGCGCCCATGCGAGCGAGTATGCCTGCTGCCTGGTTACTATCTCGAGTGACGTGATGAAATTCAAGCTCCTTGAATCGAGCCGATATTTTTAATACGGCGTTTTGATGCCACCATTTTTGGATCTTTTGCATCGAACTCTCGGTTTACCTAAGATATTGCGAGGTTGGAGTCGTCGTGCACCTCTAAGCGTTGTATGCCCATGGAGATAGCCATGCGGAGACCATGTAGAAGTGCCTCATATTCAGCTGCATTACTAGAGTCCGTATACATGATTTGCAACATGTAGCAGAATGTGTCCCCTGTAGGGGATGTCAAGATGACGCCAGCCCCCAGTCCGGCTAGCATCTTAGAGTCGTCGAAGTACATGATCCAGTTGGAGTATGAACTGTACTCTTTAGGGAGCTCGGCTTCCGTCCACTCTGCAACGAAGTCGGCCAACACCTGAGATTTAATAGCTCGGCGTGGCTTGTATGTTATTTCAAACAGTAGGAGCTCAATGGCCCATTTAGCTATGCGGCCAGTGGCATCCCTGTTATTTATAATGTCGTTAAGTGGTACTTCAGATGCCACCATGATCGAACACTCTTGAAAATAGTGTTGGAGTTTTCAGGATGCCATAAAGACTGTGTAAGCTATCTTTTGGTAGTGAGGGAATCTGGATTCATGGTGTAAGGACCTCCGATATGTAATAGACTGGATTTTGGATGAGGAATTTATGTCCTTCTTCCTCTCGTTCGACGACGAGTACAATGCTCACTACCTGGTGAGTTGCTGAGATGAAAGCAACATAGGCTCGCCAACACCTGGGGCGGCTAGGATTGGGTTGCCTGCTAATAAGTTTTTCTTTCTTCCAGTCTGGTTGTGGCCGCTTTCGTCCATTCGAAGTTGTCGGTGCGTCTAAGCAGCCTATAGAGTGGCGATGCTTTTTCTCCTAACCTCGAGATGAAGCGGCTCAAAGCCGCCATGCACCCTGCTAGCTTTTGGACCTGTTTTAAGTTTGTTGGTGTAGCCAGTTGCGACAAGGCTCAGACTTTGGCTGGGTTTGCTTCAATTCCTCTATGGGAGACGAATCCTAGTAGCTTTCCGGTTGGAAAGCCGAAGACGCATTTTTCCGAATTGAGTCGTATGTCGTATGTTCGGAGGTTATCAAATGTGAGGCGGAGATCATCCACCAATGATTCGACGTGTTTAGTCTTGATGACTACGTTGTCCACATATGCTTCAACTGCCTTGCCGATTTGTTTTTCCAAGCATGTTTGAATCATGCGTTGATAAGTGGCACCAGCGTTTTTAAGCCCAAAAGGCATAGTGTTGAAACAGAAAGGCCCGTATGGGGTGATGACCGCCGTTGCGTCCTGGTCGGGCTCCTTCATTTTAATCTGATGGTATCCAGAGTAGGCATCGAGGAAACACGGTGAGTCGTGTCCCGCAGTTTCATCAATGATCTGGACAATGCGGGGCAACGAGAAAGCATCTTTAGGGCAAACCTTGTTGAGGTCTTTGAAAGACACAAAGTCGCCAGGATTTATCTTTCTTTGGCACCATGACCAAGTTGGCTAGCCAATCCGGGTGTTTTATTTTAACCCGGCCTCAAGTTGTTTGGCTAGCTCCTCCCCCATAGCTTGTCGTTTGGGTTTGGAAAATCGCCAAAAGATTGCTTGACTGGTTGGAACCCTCTCATTATGTTGAGGCTGTGTTCGGCCAGTCTGCGTGGGACCCCGGGCATGTTTGAAGGGTGCCAGGCGAAGATATCCCAGTTTTCACGTAGGAACGCGCGCAAGGCGGCATCTGCCATCGGGTCCAGCTGTGCTCTGATGGACGTTGTTTTATTAGGATCCGTTGGGTGTACTTGAAACTTAACTATTTCAGTTTGAAAGAGGTGGATTTAGGTATCTTGTCGAGAATCACATCATCCTTGTCCACCGTGGATCATAGGGTGGTTAGTTCTTCAACCGCAAAGGCTTCGGATAGTGCCTCAAGAGCCAAGGATGCGGCTTTGTTTTTGGCGCGGAGTGCTTTATCTGGATCACTCGTAACTATGATTATTCCATTGGGCCCTGGCATTTTAAGCTTCATGTACCCATAATGGGGTATGGCTTGGAACGATGAGAAAGCGTCACGTCTTAGAAGGGTGTGGTATCCACTATTGAAGGGAACAATGTGAAAGAGAAGCTCTTCTGACCTATAATTTTCAAGTGTGTCGACTACTACATCAAGTTTAATTCTCCCCGAACATTGTGCTTCTCGACTGGGGATAATGCCTCGAAAGGTGGTATTGCTTTGTTCAATGCGGGTTCTATCAACCTGCATTTTGTCGAGCGTGTCCTCGTAGATGAGGTTAAGCCCACTGCTGCCGTCCATGAGTACTTTCGTAAGTTGAAAGCCGTCCACCAAAGGGTTTAGTACTAAAGCGGTGGGTGCTCAGACTGATTGGGCCCTTGTTTCGTCGTCAGTGGTAATGGTTATTTCCACGTCATTCCATGGGCTCACTGCGGTTACTTGGTGGACCTCGTCGAGTTCGCGAAGTGCCCTCTTACGCCGATTATTTGAAGAGAAGGTCTCGAAGACCGTAAGGACATTGAAATCGTCATCTTCCAGAGAGTGTTTCTCTGGAGTGGCGGCGGTGAGGATGGCCTCACCACTTTTAGCTACCTGCCAGAGTCCCCAACATGCTCGAAGGTTGTGAGTTGAGAATGTGCCTGACGTCGCATGTATCGGACAGGGCTTGTCGAGGAGTTCGTCAAGAACGGACCTGTATCCCGCAAAGGGTTTATTTTTCTTGCCGACAGACTTAAGATCGGATGCCCCATTAGGGTGTATCTGTTTTGCCCAAGCAGTACATTGCCTGAAAGCAGCAGGTTCCACATGGGTTTTCTGGGCCTTCCATGTGCTTTCCATCGCGTAGTACTTTCATACTAAGTGTGATAGTTCCGTGAAACTCTATACGCGACGGTGGTCGAGGGCGTTCAAAATTCCCTCGTCAGTACAATTGATGAAAGACCGGAACTGCATCGTCATCGCAGCAATCTTTAATCTTGTTTCTAACAAGTAGGAATCTGGCCCAGAAGTGATGGACCATTTCCTAAGGTTGCTGTCGTACATACAGCAGGTCATATATGTCTGGAGGGCTAGAATTACTTGGAGAGTATTGATTGTGGTGGGTGGGTGTGGTAAAACTCAAATCCGGACCCAAGATAGTATCCGGAGTTTGTAAAGTCTCCGAGGTCGCCTGTTTAGGTCCGGGAAGATCCAAGTGCTCCCCGGACGCAATGCCCGACCCTGAGTTCGGGGGGCGCGGAGTCCCGCCCAAAGGAAGGGTACCCGGCTCAAGGGATTCGGAGGTCCAAACATAATTGGTCTTCAGTTCGGGAGAAGAAGTGTTTTTGGCTCGTTCCTCGACGACCACTACCAGGTGAGTGATCGGCAAGAGATTGATTTCCCTCTGGTTAGGTTTAAGCCCGATCCGGTCATTGGCCATTGAAAGCCCCAGGGAGGCGATGCGATCTAGCAGCTCATTTAAGGACAAGGTGTCTACCAGATCCATCTTTTCGGAGTATTCGAGACCGGTGTATGGGTGGTGCTTGGCAATCATGGGGGCGCTATCGACTTGATGGCCATGCGGGTGCCCACGGTGAAACCGCCGAGCTAGAGGACCTGTCCTGAAGTTAGGCTCCTTCCATAAGTGATATCGTCATTGATGACAAGGTGAGCCATAGATCACTTTTCGTGACTACACAGCGGAACTCTCAATGAAAGCACCGTTGTCAATGTCAAAACCGGCAAATCTCGGGTAGGGGGCCCAAGATGTGAGTCTAAGGATCGATGGTAACAAGGGATAATAGGGACACACTGTTTACCCAGATTCGGGCCCTCTTAAAGGAGGTAAAACCCTACGTCATGCTTGATTGTATTCGATGAGTATAGAGGTTACAAGAGTTGATCTACCTCGAGATCGTAATGGCTAAACCCTAGCCGTCTAGCCTATGATTATTCTGATGCCCTCTGCAGACTAACCCCTCTGGTTTATATACACACCGGAGGGGCCTAGGGTTGTACAAAGTCGATTCATAGAGGAAAGGAGTATTACACCCGGACACCAAACTTGTCGTTCTACGCACATAGGAGTCCTACCTGGACACGGGAGGTGGTCTTTTACTTAGCCTTCATGACCCATCAGTCCGGCCCATATCAAATAGACCGGACACCTGAGGACCCCCTAATCCAGGACTCCCTCAGCAACCATTTTAGAAATGCTACTGTCCTACTTTGTTTTCCATCAAGATAAGTCAGATGCTTCTTTTTGTCACCATATGTTTCATCCTGCTTTATTGGCTAGTAGTTGTTTCCTTTTTTGCCTCTATTAAAATAGGGATATCTATTCAACTTGTTGCTATAGTGAACGTAAATGTCACACTGGAAACTTTGCTTGATTTAGTTGAACTACACAAAACGAGATTGGATTTCCTATTCGTGTTGGCGGATTCATAGGTGATCTTGACTGCGTCATGAAAGGTCATTATCGGCCTTCATCCACACGATCGTGCAGTGTGCTTTGAGATGTTGTGCTACTTGCATTGGTACTGTTTTAAATAAATGTTGAATTGAAGCTATGTACTGTTTTAAATAAATGTTGAATTGAAGCTATTGAATTACTATCTTTTCCCATTAAATGAACAAAAATGGGACCAACACAGACATGATGCTTGTTGCTTTGTTACAACAAACTCTGCATCACCCCTTTATAAGTAGATGGAAGCACATGGTGTTGTTGAGCCCACTCTCCCCTAGAATTGTTTATGCTTTTTGTTAATCTAATGTCACTGGTAAAATTAAGGAATGCCACTCTCAGAATTAACTATTGAAACTTAGTTCAAAACTGCAACACTTGTTAGGTATCGACGGGAATACCATTTCTGTTAGGGATCGGCGGGAGTACATGTTTAAGAAATTTATTGTTGTGATAATGTCTCTATTATTATATATGAGTTACAATGTTTTAGAAATGGTACTATCCTACTTTATAGTTCTTTCTACATGTTTAACCAAGGTATTATTAAGATAATGTCTCTGTTAATATGAATCAGTTGCATTGTTTTAGGAATGGTACTTTTCTGCTTTGTCGTTCTTTATACATGTTGAAACAAGGTATTGTTAAGATAATGTCTCAGTTAATATGAATGAATCACACTGTTTGAGAATTGCTACTCTCCTGCTTTATTTCCCATTAAGATAAGGAAGATGTTTTTTCTTCTGGAGTATAAGTCATCAACTGTTATTTCTTAGTAATTGTTTCCTTTATACCTATTGTTTCATACAAGGATATCAAAACTTTTGCTCGGTTCTATTTCGACTTTGATTTCAGTTGAACTGCATAAAAGGAGCCAATGTGTTTAAGGCAAACTGTTGCATTATTGGGAATTTCCCATGCTTGGCCAACTTCCTTGAGGGGCTTCCGAAGATGGAAGTGTCACCCTTGCTTGTAGGTGGTCGCCTTGGACTTGATGATGTCAAAGTAGGCATACTCGTGGGAAATAGGCGAAGATGTCGTACGTCCAAAGGAAAAGATGCCGAAGTGGTGATGGTAGATGTAACGTCCTCTTGGTGGTGATGTTGTTGTGCTTGAACTTGTAGTCGATGGCATTCTTCGTCTTCATGCACATGTGTCTTGCGGTTGTCTTGACGGTCGTCTTGAAGATGAGAACGGTGCCGCGTGGTACTTGAATCGTGTGGCCGCTCCGAAGGTGTGTGACTTGAGCATCTCCGTCGTGAAGATGACAAAGGGGAAGAAGACCTGTAGTTGGCCAACACGTGTCGGATGTCATCCATGTGTGCGTCCAACTTGCCATTGAGGTAGTCCCTTTTCCTTGCTTCAGAGTGTCGTATGTCGATGGTGAGTCGCTCGATGTGGTCAAGAACCAAAGATGTTGTGCTTTGCATATCCATCATAAGACTCGAGTAGAGGTGAGTAGAAAATGAGGTAAACAATACCAATCTACCTTTTCCCAAAGTTGAGGATGTATCCCGTGTCACTCAATGTGAAATGAGAGAATAGTGGAATTGGTACCTGACTTGTTCACTCACACCTACAAAGTAAAGCTTATCAAGTGGCTTGGTTAGGACAAGTGGCACAAAATTAAGGCAAATGCTAGTCCAATATATTGAAAATGTTGAGGAAGATTCATGAAATTGCAATGTAAAGCAAATAGATCAGTAGCTATGTGAGACAAGAAACACACACACACAGATAGATAAGTGGGATCCGCGCAACCATGGAATGAACACAAAATGTGTTACCATGAAAAAAGCTCTTATTGCGCGGATGCTAGAGAGACACTAGCTCGATTGCTCAAATGGGCAAGATATGCTTGTGCACCAACCTATGAGAGTAAACGTGTCGTCTTTAATCCCAAGTATGCTATGTATGTATGCACCAAGTGTATGTACTGTGCAAAATGGCTCAATGCTATTTCTATTGCTTACAAGCTCTTTTGTATCTCCTCTTTTTCTTAAAAGCTTTTTGCACTTTTTTGGATATGCTTGATGCTCGAGCCAAGTATGATATGAGACGGGTATGTAAGATATGCACGGGAGAGACTTATGGCACAATGATGATAGCAACACGATTGCACGCTACAACTAGCTATGCGGTGTAAGCATATCACTAAGGTGCACAAATAGCGTGGCCCGGCAATTCCCAACTCGCTAGTCTCGATAGGTAAGGTATGCGATAGGCTCGGGGCGATCAATGCAATGGCAAGGAATATGTACAATGGTGTCGTCGAGATTACCGTCCTTGGCTATGATGAGTGGCGGTTCTCGATTCAAACTGTTCCTAATTAGCCGAAATACCTTAGGAAACGAAAAAACCTCAAACTAAAAATCTCCAATGGCAAATGTCAAATGGTGGTAGCGGAAATGCGATGGTGGTGTCGGAGATGGCAATGCGAAAGTGGTGGTGGTGGTTGATAAAGAAGCAACCATCCCTAAGTAGCCTAAACGCCTTAGGAGACTCAAGTCACGACTCAAGCAACCACAAATGCTATATGGAGCAAAATGGGTTAGGTTGCGGAAAGCTATGGTGGTTCTGTGGATGATATGGTGGAGGGCGTAGGCAAACATTTTGATGGAGTCAAATGATGTGGGAACCAATCTAGATGGATGGGGGATGTCAATAGCTACGCAATGAGCAGTGGTGGCTGCTGTAGGGGGGCATGCGCACGGGGGTAGGAACCCGTGGGTGTCGGCGTCCCGGGAACGGGGGTACCCAGACTTGCATGCCTGCGGCCCAGGACGTGGCTCCTCCAACGGCCTAGTACGGCCCATCTTCACCAGCAACCACTCAAGACCCTCGCGAGGGGCCAAGCCTCACAAGGTGAACGACACCAAAACCTCCTCCGGGGCGGCCTCATTAGGCAGGCTCCTGAGGAGCGGAGATATCTATGCAAGGTGCACCTCGCGAGGTCCGCGTGACATGAGCTATGACGACCAAGGCCAGGCGGGCGCCAGCGGGTGCAGGGTGCCAGTTTCCTCTAGTGCTAAGGAAGTAAGCGCAGGCGAGGAGTCCTGAGGCATCAGGCAAAGGTTTCCATATCAGTGCAACAAGACCAATACCAGTAGGACGGAAGGACAGAGGTCACCGCAGAGCCCATGGTGGCGTCACCACCAGAGCCTTTGGCAGGCGAAGTGTTGGGGAACGTAGTAATTTCAAAATTTTCCTATGCACACGCAAGATCATGGTGATGCATAGCAACGAGAGGGGAGAGTGTGATCTACGTACCCTTGTAGACCAACAGCGGAAGCGTTATGACAACGCGGTTGATGTAGTCGTACGTCTTCACGGCCCGACTGATCAAGCACCGAAACTACGGCACCACCGAGTTCTAGCACACGTTCAGCTCGATGACGATCCCCGGACTCCGATCCAGCAAAGTGTCGGGGAAGAGTTCCGTCAGCACGACGGCGTGGTGACAATCTTGATGTTCTACTGTCGCAGGGCTTCGCCTAAGCACCACTACAATATTATCGAGGACTATGGTGGAAGGGGGCACCGCACACGGCTAAGAGAACGATCTTAGAGATCAACTTGTGTGTCTAGGGGTGCCCCCTACCCCCGTATATAAAGGAGCCAAGGGGGGGTGCAGCCGGCCCTAGGAGGAGGCGCGCAGGAGGAGTCCTACTCCTACCGGGAGTAGGACTCCCCCCCTTTCCCTAGTTGGATTAGGACTTGGGAAAGAAGGAAGAGAGGGAAGAAAGGAAAGGGGGGGCGCCGCCCCCCCCCCTCCTTGTCTAATTCGGACATGGGGGGGGAGGGGCGCGCGGCAGCCCCTAGGCCACCTCTCCTCTTCCTCCACTAGGCCCATTAAGGCCCATTAGGTTACCGGGGGGTTCCGGTAACCTCCCGGTATTCCAGTAAAATGCCGATTTCACCCGGAACACTTCTGATGTCCAAACATAGGCTTCCAATATATCAATCTTTATGTCTCGACCATTTTAAGACTCCTCGTCATGTCCGTGATCACATCCCGGACTCCGAACTAACTTCGGTACATCAAAATATATAAACTCATAATGAAACTATCATCGTAACGTTAAGCGTGCGGACCCTACGGGTTCAAGAACAATGTAGACATGACCGAGACATGTCTCCGATCAATAACCAATAGCGGAACCTGGATGCTCATATTGGCTCCCACATATTCTACGAAGATCTTTTATCGGTCAGACCGCATAACAACATACTTTGTTCCCTTTGTCATCGGTATGTTACTTGCCCGAGATTTGATCGTCGGTATCTCAATACCTAGTTCAATCTCATTACCGGCAAGTCTCTTTACTCGTTTCGTAATACATAATCTCACAACTAACTCATTAGTTGCAATGCTTGCAAGGCTTATGTGATGTGCATTACCGAGAGGGCCCAGAGATACCTCTCCGTCAATCGGAGTGACAAATCCTAATCTCGAAATACGCCAACCCAACATGTACCTTTGGAGACACCTATAGAGCTCCTTTATAATCACCCAGTTACATTGTGACGTTTGGTAGCACACAAAGTGTTCCTCCAGCAAACGGGAGTTGCATAATCTCATAGTCATAGGAACATGTATAAGTCATGAAGAAAGCAATAGCAACATACTAAATGATCGGGTGCTAAGCTAATGGAATGGGTCATGTCAATCACATCATTCTCCTAATAATGTGATCCCGTTAATCAAATGACAACACATGTCTATGGTTAGGAAACATAACCATCTTTGATTAACGAGCTAGTCAAGTAGAGGCATACTAGTGACGTTTAGTTTGTCTATGTATTCACACAAGTATTATGATATAAGGAAATAAAATAATAACTTTATTATTGCCTCTAGGGCATATTTCCTTCAGTCTCCCACTTGAACTAGAATCAATAATCTAGATTACACAGTAATGATTCTAACACCCATGGAGCATTGGTGCTGATCATGTTTTGCTCGTGGAAGAGGCTTAGTCAATGGGTCTGCTACATTCAGATCTGTATGTATCTTGCAAATCTCTATGTCTCCCACCTGGACTAGATCCCGGATGGAATTGAAGCGTCTCTTGATGTGCTTGGTTCTCTTGTGAAATCTGGATTCCTTTGCCAAGGCAATTGCACCAGTATTGTCACAAAAGATTTTCATTGGACCTGATGCACTAGGTATGACACCTAGATCGGATATGAACTCCTTCATCCAGACTCCTTCGTTTGCTGCTTCCGAAGCAGCTATGTACTCCGCTTCACATGTAGATCCCGCCACAACGCTTTGTTTAGAACTGCACCAACTGACAGCTCCACCGTTTAATGTAAACACGTATCTGGTTTGCGATTTAGAATCATCCGGATTAGTGTCAAAGCTTGCATCAACGTAACCATTTATGATGAGCTCTTTGTCACCTCCATATATGAGAAACATATCCTTAGTCCTTTTCAGGTATTTCAGGATGTTCTTGACTGCTGTCCAGTGATCCACTCCTGGATTACTTTGGTACCTCCCTGCTAGACTTATAGCAAGACACACATCAGGTCTGGTACACAGCATTGCATACATGATAGAGACTATTGCTGAAGCATAGGGAACATCTTTCATTTTCTCTCTATCTTCTGCATTGGTCGGGCATTGAGTCTTACTCAATTTCACACCTTGTAACATAGGCAAGAATCCTTTCTTTGCTTGATCCATTTTGAATTTCTTCAAAACTTTGTCAAGGTATGTGCTTTGTGAAAGTCCAATTAAGCGTCTTGATCTATCTCTATAGATCTTAATGCCCAATATGTAAGCAGCTTCACCGAGGTCTTTCATTGAAAAACTCTTATTCAAGTATCCCTTTATGCTATCCAGAAATTCTATATCATTTCCGATTAGTAATATGTCATCTACATATAATATTAGAAATGCTACAGAGCTCCCACTCACTTTCTTGTAAATACAGGCTTCTCCAAAAGTCTGTACAAAACCAAATGCTTTGATCACACTATCAAAGCGTTTATTCCAACTCCGAGAGGCTTGCACCAGTCCATAAATGGATCGCTGGAGCTTGCACACTTTGTTAGCTCCCTTTGGATCAACAAAACCTTCCGGCTGCATCATATACAACTCTTCTTCCAGAAATCCATTCAGGAATGCAGTTTTGACATCCATCTGCCAAATTTCATAATCATAAAATGCAGCAAATTCTAACATGATTCGGACAGACTTAAGCATCGCTACGGGTGAGAAGGTCTCACTGCAGTCAATCCCTTGAACTTGTCGAAAACCTTTTGCGACAAGTCGAGCTTTGTAGACAGTAACATTACCGTCAGCGTCAGTCTTCTTCTTGAAGATCCATTTATTCTCAATTGCTTGCCGATCTTTTGGCAAGTCAACCAAAGTCCACACTTTGTTCTCATACATGGATCCCATCTCAGATTTCATGGCTTCAAGCCATTTTGCGGAATCTGGGCTCACCATCGCTTCTCCATAGTTCATAGGTTCATCATGATCTAGTAGCATGACTTCCAGAACAGGATTATCGTACCACTCTGGTGCGGATCTTACTCTGGTTGATCTACGAGGTTCAGTAGTATCTTGTTCTGAAGTTTCATGATCATCATCATTAGCTTCCTCACTAATTAGTGTAGGTGTCACAGAAACCGGTTTCTGTGATGTACTACTTTCCAATAAGGGAGCAAGTACAGTTACCTCATCAAGTTCTACTTTCCTCCCACTCACTTCTTTCGAGAGAAACTCCTTCTCTAGAAATTTTCCAAATTTAGCAACAAAAGTCTTGCCTTCAGATCTGTGATAGAAGGTGTATCCAATAGTTTCCTTTGGATATCCTATGAAGACACATTTCTCCGATTTGGGTTCGAGCTTATCAGGTTGAAGTTTTTTCACATAAGCATCGCAGCCCGAAACTTTCAGAAACGACAACTTTGGTTTCTTGCCAAACCACAGTTCATAAGGCGTCGTATCAACGGATTTTGATGGTGACCTATTTAACGTGAATGCGGCCGTCTCTAAAGCATAACCCCAAAACGATAGCGGTAAATCAGTAAGAGACATCATAGATCGCACCATATCAAGTAAAGTACGATTACGACATTCGAGCACACCATTACGCTGTGGTGTTCCGGGTGGCGTGAGTTGCGAAACTATTCCGCATTGTTTCAAATGTACACCAAACTCGTAACTCATATATTCTCCTCCACGATCAGATCATAGGAATTTTTATTTCTTGTTATGATGATTTTCAACTTCACTCTGAAATTCTTTGAACTTTTCAAATGTTTCAGACTTATGTTTCATTAAGTAGATATACCCATATCTGCTTATGTCATCTGTGAAGGTGAGAAAATAACGATATCCGCCACAAGCCTCAACTTTCATCGGACAACATACATCTGTATGTATGATTTCCAACAAATCTGTTGCTCTCTCCATAGTACCGGAGAACGGTGTTTTTGTCATCTTACCCATAAGGCACGGTTCGCAAGTACCAAGTGATTCATAATCAAGTGGTTCCAAAAGTCCATCGGTATGGAGTTTCTTCATGCACTTTACACCGATATGACCTAAACGACAGTGCCACCAATAAGTTGCACTATCATTATCAACTCTACATCTTTTGGCTTTAACGTTATGAATGTGTGTGTCACTACTGTCGAGATTTAATAAGAATAGACCATTCTTCATGGGTGCATGACCATAAAAGATTTTACTCATATAAATAGAACAACCATTATTCTCTGATTTAAATGAATAACCGTCTTGCATCAAACAAGATCCAGATATAATGTTCATGCTCAACACTGGCACCAAATAACAATTATTTAGGTCTAATACTGATCCCGAAGGTAGATGTAGAGGTAGCGTGCCGACCGTGATCACATCGACTTTGGAACCATTTCCCACGCGCATCGTCACCTCGTCCTTAGCCAATCTTCGCTTAATCCGTAGTCCCTGTTTTGAGTTGCAAATGTTAGCAACAGAACCAGTATCAAATACCCAGGTGCTACTACGAGCATTAGTAAGGTACACATCAATAACATGTATATCGCATATACCTTTGTTCACCTTGCCATCCTTATTATCCGCCAAATACTTGGGGTAGTTCCGCTTCGAGTGACCATTCTGCTTGCAGTAGAATTACTCAGTTTCAGGCTTAGGTCCAGATTTGGGTTTCTTCTCTTGAGCAGCAACTTTCTTGCTATTCTTTTTGAAGTTCCCCTTCTTCTTCCCTTTGCCCTTTTTCTTGAAACTAGTGGTCTTGTTGACCATCAACACTTGATGCTCGTTCTTGATTTCTACCTCCGCAGCTTTCAGCATTGCGAAGAGCTCGGGAATAGTCTTATTCATCCCTTGCATATTATAGTTCATCACGAAGCTCTTGTAGCTAGGTGGCAGTGATTGGAGAATTCTATCAATGACGCAATCATCTGGAAGATTAACTCCCAATTGAATCAAGTGATTATTATACCCAGACATTTTGAGTATATGCTCACTGACAGAACTGTTCTCCTCCATCTTGCAGCTATAGAACTTATTGGAGACTTCATATCTCTCAATCCGGGCATTTGCTTGAAATATTAACTTCAACTCCTGGAACATCTCATATGCTCCATGACGTTCAAAACGTCGTTGAAGTCCCGATTCTAAGCCGTAAAGAATGGCACACTGAACTATCGAGTAGTCATCAGCTTTGCTCTGCCAGACGTTCATAACATCTGGTGTTGCTCCAGCAGCAGGCCTGGCACCCAGCGGTGCTTCCAGGACGTAATTCTTCTGTGCAGCAATGAGGATAATCCTCAAGTTACGGACCCAGTCCGTGTAATTGCTACCATCATCTTTCAACTTTGCTTTCTCAAGGAATGCATTAAAATTCAACGGAACAACAGCATGGGCCATCTATCTACAATCAAACATAAACAAGCAAGATACTATCAGGTACTAAGTTCATGATAAATTTAAGTTCAATTAACCATATTACTAAAGAACTCCCACTTAGATAGACATCCCTCTAATCCTCTAAGTGATCACGTGAACCAAATCAACTAAACCATGTCCGATCATCACGTGAGATGGAGTAGTTTCATTGGTGAACATCACTATGTTGATCATATCTACCATGTGATTCATGCTCGACCTTTCAGTCTCCGTGTTCCGAGGCCATATCTGTATATGCTTGGCTCATCAAGTATAACCTGAGTATTCCACGTGTGCAACTGTTTTGCACCCGTTGTATTTGAACGTAGAGCCTATCACACCCGATCATCACGTGGTGTCTCAGCACGAAGAACTTTCGCAACGGTGCATACTCAGGGAGAACACTTCTTGATAATTAGTGAGAGATCATCTTAAAATGCTACCGTCAATCAAAGCAAGATAAGATGTATAAAAGATAAACATCACATGCAATCAATATAAGTGATATGATATGGCCATCATCATCTTGTGCTTGTGATCACCATCTTCGAAGCATCGTCATGATCACCATCGTCACCGGTGCGACACCTTGATCATCATCGTAGCATCGTTGTCGTCTTGCCAATCTTATGCTTCCACGACTATCACTACCGCTTAGTGATAAAGCAAAGCATTACAGCGCAATTGCATTGCATACAATAAAGCGACAACCATATGGCTCCTGCCAGTTGCCGATAACTCAGTTACAAAACATGATCATCTCATACAATAAAATTTAGCATTGTCTCTTGACCATATCACATCACAACATACCCTGCAAAAACAAGTTAAACGTCCTGTACTTTGTTGTTGCAAGTTTTACGTGGCTGCTACGGGCTTAGCAAGAACCGTTCTTACCTACGCATCAAAACCACAACGATAGTTTGTAAAGTTGGTGCTGTTTTAACCTTCGCAAGGACCGGGCATAGCCACACTTGGTTCAACTAAAGTTGGAGAAACTGACACCCGCTAGCCACCTTTGTGCAAAGCACGTCTGGAGAACCGGTCTCGCGTAAGCGTACGCGTAATGTCGGTCCGGGCCGCTTCGTCCAAAAATACCGCCCAACCAAAGTATGACATGCTGGTAAGCAGTATGACTTATATCGCCCACAACTCACTTGTGTTCTACTCGTGCATATAACATCAACGCATAAAACCTAGGCTCGGATGCCACTGCTGGGGAACGTAGTAATTTCAAAATTTTCCTACGCACACACAAGATCATGGTAATGCATAGCAACGAGAGGGGAGAGTGTGATCTACGTACCCTCGTAGACCGACAGCGGAAGCATTATGACAACGTGGTTGATGTAGTCGTACGTGTTCACGGCCCGACCGATCAAGCACCGAAACTACGGCACCTCCGAGTTCTAGCACACGTTCAGCTCGATGACGATCCCCGGACTCCGATCCGGCAAAGTGTCGGGGAAGAGTTCCGTCAACACGACGGCGTGGTGACGATCTTGATGTTCTACTGTCGCAGGGCTTCGCCTAAGCACCACTACAATATTATCGAGGACTATGGTGGAAAGGGGCACCGCACACGGCTAAGAGAACGATCTTAGAGATCAACTTGTGTGTCTAGGGGTGCCCCTGCCCCTGTATATAAAGGAGACAAGGGGGGTGCGGCCGGCCCTAGGAGGAGGCGCACAGGAGGAGTCCTACTCCTACCGGGAGTAGGACTCCCCCCTTTCCCTAGTTGGATTAGGACTTGGGGAAGAAGGAAGAGAGGGAAGAAAGGAAAGGGGGGGCGCCGCCCCCCCCCCTCCTTGTCCAATTCGGACTTGGGGGGGGGGGGAGGGGCGCCCGGCAGCCCCTAGGCCTCCTCTCCTCTTCCTCCACTAGGCCCATTAAGGCCCATTAGGTTACCGGGGGGTTCCGGTAACCTCCCGGTATTCCAGTAAAATGTCGATTTCACCCGGAACACTTCCGGTGTCCAAACATAGGCTTCCAATATATCAATCTTTATGTCTCAACCATTTTGAGACTCATCGTCATGTCCGTGATCACATTCGGGACTCCGAACTAACTTCGGTACATCAAAATATATAAACTCATAATGAAACGGTCATCGTAACGTTAAGCGTGGGACCCTACGGGTTCGAGAACAATGTAGACATGACCGAGACATGTCTCCGGTCAATAACCAATAGTGGAACCTGGATGCTCATATTGGCTCCCACATATTCTACGAAGATCTTTTATCGGTCAGACCACATAACAACATACTTTGTTCCCTTTTTCATCGGTATGTTACTTGCCCGAGATTCGATCGTCGGTATCTCAATACCTAGTTCAATCTCGTTACCGGCAAGTCTCTTTACTCGTTTCGTAATACATCATCTCACAAATAACTCATTAGTTGCAATGCTTACAAGGCTTATGTGATGTGCATTACCGAGAGGGCCCAAAGATACCTCTCCGACAATTGGAGTGACAAATCCTAATCTCGAAATACGCCAACCCAACATGTACCTTTGGAGACACCTGTAGAGCTCCTTTATAATTACCCAGTTACGTTGTGACGTTTGGTAGCACACAAAGTGTTCCTCCGGCAAACGGGAGTTGCATAATCTCATAGTCATAGGAACATGTATAAGTCATGAAGAAAGCAATAGCAACATGCTAAACGATCGGGTGCTAAGCTAATGGAATGGGTCATGTCAATCACATCATTCTCCTAATAATGTGATCCCGTTAATCAAATGACAACACATGTCTATGGCATGGATTGCACGCGCTATCTCATGGGATGCAAGACTGATCTTGATGTCCATGACCCGCTTAAGTAAGTTGTGGCCATTGAGGGCAAGTGCCTCAAATTGTTAGCCATCGATTACTTATAGGGCAAGCCAGAGATAATTAATTTACAAGAAGTAAATTAAAAAACATCATGGTTTTGTAATAAGAATGCAAAAATTTGACTCAAGTGTATAACTTGAAAATGCTCAACCTCAATTGTGGGAACATAACACATTGAAGATCATGCAGATCTCACAGTAATAGAGTTACTCTACACATGGGCAGTAGATCCAACTCATTACCTTGTGTTTTCCTAATATTGAGGTAGATGTTATTGTAAAAAATTTACAAGTTTCGTTGTGCGGGAGAAATCAATCTTGACCGTTGTGACATGTTCATGAAGAATGTCAAAATCTCAATTGCAAATAGACGTATTAATCTCGACAAGTAGCGAACATGGAGATACATGCATTCTGGAATACATCGTACTCAACAGAAATACACCACTATTGTAATGAATAGTAATGATGTTGCAAACTTGATGTTCAAGTAAAAAACTTGAATTGTATAGACCTCAAATTAAATGAGATGATATTGTATCAAGTTGCAAGATAATTCGGCAGGGTGAATTAATATTTTGCGAGAGAAAATTAATCTCAATCACTATGAAATTATTTTGCGAGAGAAAAATATTCTCAATCGCAAATCAATATTGTTGTGCGAGAAAACTTAATCTCAATTGCAAAACAATATCATTGTAATAATAGGACATGTTATAGGGATTGCTAAAAAGCAAACACATTGAACATGCCACATATAATAACCACATATTTTCTGGAATGTTGAAAATCAACAGAAAATGTAGTAATTAACAGGGTCTAAACTAGTTAAATACTAGTAAATAGTACTGTTAACAGAATCCAATGTGCAAAATCCCAGAAATAGGATACGGTGCACAATCGGTCTGGACCACTGTTCGACCTGTTTTGCAAATTCATGCAACTGCAAGGACCTTGATGCACAATGTCGAAGGGATAAGGTTCCTTATCCTCTTGTTTTCATGTGTAGATATGAAATCCCAATGGGGAATTTTTCTATGCCACAACAGCCTTTCGAGACAGGCTCGCCGACCATAGGTGCCTCAGCTTCCGTTGGGTACAATGGGCGCGAGCGCCGCGCGGGGGAAGGGGACCCTCAACGACGGCCTGGAAGGTTGCGCCATGGACGGAGGGAGGAGCGACCGCGGCGCGCGCGCTTCAGCCAGCGCCGGCCGGAGGCCGCCATCATGCCTTCTGCAAGTGAGGCCTTGGTCGCAGGCGCTGCGTCAAATGCAGGTGGGCGTTGCTATGGAGGAACAGCCGGGGGCCTCGTCATCCGCTGAGAAGCGGCCGCGCCGTCACGGCCTGTCGCGCTCACGCAGTCTGCAGCCGTAGCACGGACGGAGAGGGCCGACGTGCTTCTTGTCGGTCGTACGCCGCTCATGCCGTTCAATTACAGTTCTTGTTTGGATTTTCAATCCATTGATCAAGGGTGCCTTTTCCATTCGTCTTTTCCTCCGTTGATGTCTTTCCGATGGAAGGTTGCGAACATTGTCCTGATTCCATCCCCACATGCTCGGATGAAGCAATTCTCGTAAGTGCAAGGACGTTAGGAAAAGAAATAAATAATTGAATCTTTGATTAATCACTTGACTCTCGTAAGTGCAAGGACGTTAGGAAAAGAAATAAATAATTGAATCTTTGATTAATCACTTGACAAATTCCGCGTAGTGACAAATAAAGAAATAAAGAAGATCAAATAAGCAGTCTATTGACAAATTCCCTTCTCTATGCAGAACGGCGGTTGCCGGTTGACTCGTCACAGGTCACAGCGATTATCGCTAATTAGCCTGATCGTGTAGTGACGCCAGCCGCTCGGAAGCCACGCCGCCGGGGCAAGACAAGGCCGCTCGCCGTTGTTGTTCGAGGGCCGTAGTCGGGGAGGCACCGGGTTCCGCGGGTAGGCGTTTCAGGCGTACATAATCGCTGCCTGGGATGGCCTATTTCTCTCGTCGGAGAGCAAAGGGCTGATAACGTGTTAAGAGGAAAATGAATCAACTCACTCCTTTACTAGATGGCATCCCCTATTTATACAAGGGAAAGGACACCATTGGAAAAGGTGTCTGTTCAAAGGAGGTGCCTATTCGATAGGAACCGACACGGCCGTTTTACAACTGCCTGCGGTTAGTACAAGCAGGGATTAATCCCATAATTAACACATGGTTAATTAATTCTAACAAAAACCAAGGTTGGGCCTTGCTGGAGAGGTTTTATTCAAGGCGAACTGTCAAGGGGTTCACATTATAACTCAACCGTGTAAGGAACGCAAAATTAAGGAACATAACACTGGTATGACGGAAACTAGGGCGGAAAGAGTGGAAAAAAACACCAGGCATAAGACCGAGCCTTTCACCATTTACCAAGTATATAGATGCATTAAAATAGACAAGATATAATAATGATATCCCAACAATAAACATGTTCCAACAAGGAACAAACTCCAATCTTCACCTGCAACTAGCAACGCTATAAGAGGGGTTGAGCAAAGCGGTAACATAGCCAAACAACGGTTTGCTAGGACAAGGTGGGTTAGAGGTTTGACATGGAAATATGGGAGGCAGGGTAACCAAGTGGTAGGTATCGTGTCATAGGCATAGGAAAAGTGCGAGCATCTAGCAAGCAAAGATAGAAGTGATTTCGAGGGTATGGTCATCTTGCCTGCAAAGTTCTCCGAGTTGACGTTAGCTTGATCCTCGTAAGCGTACTCAACGGGTTCCTCGATCACGTACTCGTCTCCCGGCTCTACCCAAAGCAAGAACACAAGCAAAGGGGGACACAATCAACCACGTGCAATGCACAAGTAACATGATGCAAAACATGGCATGACATGCGGGACGTGATATGCGATGCATATGCATGCTTCGGAAGGGAAAAATTGAACCTGGCCTCAACTTGGAAAACGAAGAGTGCCACTAGAAAAATGAGTTGATTTCGGTCAAAATCGATATAAAGATCACCGAAATCGGATGCACGGTTTGCAAATAACAAGCAAAACAAATATGGCACCGAACTGCGATTAACAGCACGAGGCCATCTAAATGCATCAAGAACAACAAGCTACTGCACTCTAACATAACAACAAAGCACATGGCAGGGATCCACTCAAGATTCTTGACAAAAGATGACCACTGAGCTACGGCTAATTCACTCAATAGCAGGATCAAACAAGCATGGCAAAAGTGCAAAAGTTATCAGGTTACAAACTTGATGAAAATAACATGTCAGGAATTTAACATCAGAAGCAATGTTTGGAGCAAGATAACAACATGCTACAGGAACATAACATGGCAAACCAAGGCATGGCATGAAGCTACTCAAAGCATACAACAAAAGTCCTTTACTGGCCATAAGCCAAAAGGGATCAGAAAATACAATGGCAACCATGTGAACATAGCAACTTTCGTTACCAGATTCAGACTTAGCAGAAAACTGGAACATGGCAAAACAGATAACAAGTAAGCATGTTTACGAGCTCGATGCACTCACCACAAGGCATTGCATGACCAACTAATCATACACCCAGCAAGTAGACATGGCATAAAAGCTAAACATGGCAAGAACAACCTCATAGCATGCACAGATCAACTACAACAACCTCGGCAAATTTGCTTAACATGTAAACAATCTGCCAGGGACATTTTATAGTAAAAGTAGAGCTCGATTGAGTCAAGCTAGGGTGCTCCATAATTACAAAAAAAGGCATGGATGGATAGAGAACAACAATATCTACAAAACATCCTTACTGATCATGCTCAAAAGAGGCATGGATCACTCTGTAGCAACGAGAATACATGGCATAAAAATATTAACAGGGCAAAGACTTAGAATATTTCTAAGTCCCTGAAATCAGCAACATTACGAGAGCTACTTTGCATGCTTGTGCTAGCCACCACAAAGACTACAAAAATACATGGCATACACCCCTGTAAAGATGGCATGGCATACTTCAAAACACATGTAGGGCTCAAGTTCATAGGAGGCACACAATAATCATGGGAAAAATGACAAATGTCCAATCACTAATAAGAATTTGAAACTAAAATTGCATAGCACTCTTGCAACAGCATTTAGGGCATCAAGATGAGGTCAAATGAACATGGTGCAATGGAATGAAATGAAGTACTCGTCGAGACGAACAATTTGATATACTACACGCCCAAAACGGAGCCACGGATGCAGAGTTATGATGCGATGAAGAATGCCAAAAATTACTGAAACTAGGAACGAAAGTCAACCCTTAGGGTTTCGAATCCAGATCTGGATCGGGCGGTGTGTGGATCGAGGTTCGCCGGGGAGCTCGCCGGAGTTGAAGAACTCGCCGGAGTTGTACTTGGGGGCGCCGGAGTTGGCCGGATCCTGTCGGCGAGGTCGCCAAGGCGGTGAGGGACGGCGAGGGCGGCGGTGGTGGTGCGGCCGGGCGGCGCCGGAGTGAGCGCGGCGGGGGGCGGAGGCGGCGCGGCGGAGCGGCGCGGCGGCGGGGCGTGGCGCCCAGGCGGCAGGGCGCGAGCCCGGTTGGCGGCGCGGGAGGGCCAGCCGCGGGCTCGGCGGGCCGGCGCAGTGAGAGGCGACGGCGGTGACACATGGCGGCTCAGGAGTGGGCGGCGGTGGCGGCGGACATGTCCGGCCCGGCGGACATGTCCGGCCCGGCGGATTTCGTCCGGCGCGCGGAGGAGAAGGGGGCTAGGGTTTGAGATCCAGAATTTCGGGGAGGAGAAGCTTTTTTACAGGGAGAGGGAGCTAGGAGGCTCCAAATTGAGCACGGTTTACAGCCACGCGATCGTGATCGAACGACCGATATGATGGAGGGTGTTTAGCTGGGCTTTGGGCCACTTTGGAGGGGTGTTGGGCTGCAACACACACGAGGCCTTTACGGTCCCTCGGCTAACCGTTGGAGTATCAAACGAAGTCCAAATGGCACGAAAATTGACAGGCGGTCTACCGGTAGTAAACCAAGGCCGCGTGGAGAGTCTCGGTCCAATCTGAGAATGTTTAACACCCGCACATGAAAAGAGGTAGAAAGGGACAATAGAGGACATAGGAGCGCCGGAATGCAAAACGGACAACGGGGAAAATGCTCGAATGCATGAGACGAACACGTATGCAAATGCGATGCACATGATGACATGATATGAGATGCATGACAAAGACAAAGGCAACACGAAGGCAAAAACCCAACCACGAGGAATATATCATAACTTAGTGCCGGAAATAGCAAGAGTTGGAATACAAATATGGCAAGTTACATACGGGGTGTTACAGCACGGGGTCGTCTATGACATGCACTCGATGATGGTGTACATGTTCTCGTGAGCTTGGACTCCTTCTTAATGAATGTGTGGCTCCGCTCACATCTATGTATGCACATGAGAGAGGGGTCAAATAGTATACCATCCTCGAAGGATACAAATGAACATGTGTGAAGAAGATGATTCACTTTTATGTATGTGAATTAGATGTGACATGTGTCACTTGCCAAATGGACTCTTGACATGGTGATACCCGAAGGATGCTTCGCATATCACACCCTATACTGAATAGTTATACTGAATCTTTGGATACTAATTGGAGCATGTCGTATAGAGATCATCACAACGGTTACTTCATATGCTTGATAAAATCATCACATCAATCAACGGGCGCAACAAAGCTCGCCTATCACTCTAGTATATAGAGATACTAGATCATTGATGGCGCGCGTTGTTGCGCCCTGTCCATTTTGATACTATAATGTTAATGATTGATGTTAGAGTAGTCCTTATGGTACACGACTTCTAGTCCAAGTCAGTTTTGTACCCCTACCCCAAGTCGGTTTGTACCCTCTTATATACTCTTGTATGCCGCACCAAATCAATCAATAAGAAACAGTTTTATTCAGCTTTCATGGTATCAATTACCGGTCCTAGGGTCTAGGGTATGGCTCCGCCAACGCCGCCGCCTGGCTACTTCGAGCGTCGGGCCGCGCTCATCGCCAAGGCTGCCAACGCCGCGGCCGCTTCTCTCTCGGCCCTCACCACAAAACTACCCTACACCCATCCTCGTCACACCAATATCTCTTGCCGACACAATCTCCGATGTCAGCCCCTACATCCCCATAGTTCTTGATCTCGCCGCCCACAACTACTACCATTGGAGATATCTCTTCGATCTCCACCTCGGCCGCTGCAACCTGCGCTGGCATGTCACCGCCAACTGTCTTCCCCGCCCCGACGATCCGCAATGGTTGAAAGACGATCTCGCGATCGTCCAGTGGTTCTACACCCGCATCACCATCGAAATCTTCAACATGCTCGATCATGACGGCGCCACCGCTGCCAACATCTGGCACTCTCTCCGTCAGCTCTTCCAAAGCAACACCACACCGAGCTTCGCAATATGGTGCAAGGAGACGCCCCGGTGAACCTGTTCTGCCAGCGCGTTAAGACCATTGGTGATGAGCTCCGCGAACTCGGCGATACAGTCAGCGACTCACAGCTAATCAACATCGTCGTTGTTGGCCTCAGCAAAGACTTTGACAAGCAAGCCTCATTCACACCGATGATACGGCCTCCTCCTACCTTCGCTGAAGTTCGTCCCCTGCTACAACTTGCGGCGGAAACACCAGCTCGCAAGGACTCTCGCCCCAAGGTCTTTCATGATGCAGCTCGTCCTTCTCTGTCGTCTACACCAGCATCGCCTTCCACGCCGGCTCCTGCCGCCGGGCCGTCCGCATCGTCATCTGCTCAACCGCCCCCAGGCTGGCGCCCTAGTCCGAACTACCGCGGCAAAAAACTTATCTACAGGCCGCCGTCGACTCGTTCGGTTCCGCCTACGACATCACCAGCATCGAGTCCTGCACCACCCACCAGTGCTCCATCTGCGGTTGCATGGCGGCCTCCTCATGATCCTTGGACGGGGCTTGTTCAGGCATGGCCCATGCCCTGGTCCGCTCCGTCCGCCCTCGGTGCTCCGCCGGCATACTCAGGTGCCTGGCAACCCGGCCTTCGGCCGCTTGATGAAGCTACGTACCTAGGGTAGGGGCATGGACCTGTCCAAACTGACCTACCCAAGGACATCTTCAGAAGAAATCATCTTTCAATCGACTTGGAGGTGTTCCACTCGACAGACTCAAAGATACTCAACCAATAAGTAACCACTCGACCAAGACCAAGCCACTCGACAGTCAGGAGACCTAAAGGCACTCCGCATGCTAACGGTCGTTTATTAAGTAGCTTTTATGGTCATCATAGCACTTTATTACTAGCGTTACCAGTAATGCCCTGCCTTAATGTACATTGAACCCTTTGTAACGTGGGCTGGCTGGGGTCCTGGCGCACACTATATAAGCCACCCCCTCCTCCGAGATAAGGGTTCGCACCCCTATAATTCATACACGCATAATCCAGTCGACCGCCTCCGGGCTCCGAGACGTAGGGCTATTACTTCCTCCGAGAAGGGCCTGAACTCGTAAACCTTGCGTGCTTACAACTTCTCCATAGCTAAGATCTTGCCTCTCCATACTTACCCCCCTACACTACTGTTAGACTTAGAACCACGACAGTTGGCGCCCACCGTGGGGCAGGTGTTTTAGCGTTTTGTTGGAGTTGCGATCTTTTCTGACCCGAATCATCATGGTTTTCAGCAGAGTTTTGGTGGAGGGCCGCGAGATCCGTCTCGGCGCGCTCACGTTCATCGCTGACGACTCCGCTTGGCTTCAGGAGGCTCCGCTCGATGTGGACGCACTCCCTGTCTGCAGGGCAACGCACTTTAGCGCGTGCGTCCGCGGCATTCTCCTACGGCAACCGTCGACCCCCGACCGGTCGGCCCCTGTGTTGTCCTCCCTCCTTGTTTCCTGCCGGCGCAAGCACTCCGGTCGGTCGAGACTTCAGCGGTGGGTGAGACACGCGGTGGCGCGCCAGTCAGCCACCCCTCAAATCGCGGAGATCGAGCCCGACGAATCCCTCTACGGCCTGTTCGACCTGTCGCCTGGCTCCGCAGAGACCGCGTCCGAGTGTGACAGCAGCGATCCGGCGGCAGAGGTTCTAATGGTCGATGGACCGCCCAGTCCTCCCGGTTTTCCCCGCACCGACGGAGGCGCGGGTGGAGGCGACCCGTCGCGTCCCCATGAGGAATATCTTCCCGAGCCTATCACGTCGCTGCTGAGAGAAGAACTTCACCGCCGGAACATGGATGCACTACACACTCCTATCGTTGGAGAAACCCCCGAGGCTCGTGCCTTGGAAGACGCGCGCCTGGCAAATTTAGCCGAGCGCACTCAGCTGGAGAACCTCCAGCGAGCACTCGGCGAGCGTGCGCGACAACGGGTTCCAGAATCCAGTCAACGTCAGCTCTTTCCGCCCCCGCAGGTATACCGAACTCCAATTCAGAATTTAGCAGGTGCAGCCCGTATAGTAGAGTCGATTCAGCCTTCCTAGTCGGAGGCTGGCAGAGGCTTGCTGCAGATCAGAGCATTACTCCGGGCAGCAGGAGACCAGAATTCCGCTGTTTTTCAGTCGCGGAACAGGATTCATAGCAGATCCGTTGCTGCAGACACAGTCCAGTCGGCCCATAGCCCGAGATCGCCCCCGAGGCGTGAGGGACGTGGAGACCGATGTAATCAGTACGGGAACAGTGAGAAGTATGATCACCGATTCGATCGTGATGATCGACGTCGAGTGCCCACCCCTCCCGCGAGGAGCGGGTCGTATGCGCCTCGACGGCAAGATGACAGGCGCCCTCATAGTGTTGGGTCAAGGATTCCAGTCGACCCCAGGGAACCAGGCTTTGATGCAAGATCCATTCTCGTTCAAGGTTTGGTCGACAGGAACAGAGCTCACCGAGAAGGTCACAACAGAGATGCACCTACCAGCGGCAGAGTACACGTTTTGGAGCCAGAGTGCTTTAGCAGAGCCATCAGGGCTGCTGCGATTCCTCCCAACTTCAGGTTGGCGACTGGAGTCAGTAAGTTCACTGGTGAGTCCAAACCCGATACTTGGCTTGAAGACTACCGAGTGGTCATCCAGATTGGCGGCGGCAATGATGAAGTGGCCATGAAGCATCTGCCTCTCATGTTGGAGGGCTCGGCCAGAGCGTGGCTGAATCAGTTTGCACCCAGCAGCATTTACACTTGGGAAGATCTCGCCCGAGTGTTTGTCACCACATTTGAAGGAACATGCAAACGACCGGCAGGGCTGACGGAACTACGATCTTGCGTGCAGAAGCCGAATGAAACTTTGAGGGACTACATCCAGAGGTGGATCACGTTGCATCACACAGTTGAGAATGTGCCCAACCACCAAGCAGTTTGCGCCTTCAAAGAAGGCGTTAAGTACAGAGAACTGAATCTGAAGTTCAGTCGAACCGAAGATATGTCTCTGAATCGGATGATGGAGATTGCCACCAAGTACGCTAATGGTGAAGATGAGGATCGACTCAGGAGTGGCAAGCTCAAGCCAGTCGCTCAAGAAGCCGGAGGAAGTTCCAATCATAAACAGAAGCGGAAACCCGAGCCAGCTGCTCCTGGGGAAGCCTTGGCTGTGACTCAAGGAAAATTTAAGGGGAAACCCAAAGGACCTTGGAACCCCAAGAAAGTTAAAGACCAGGACGGAAATGATGTGTTGGATTTGCCGTGTCACATCCACACAAAGAAAGATGAAGAGGGTAATTTCATTTACCCGAAACATACCACTCGACAGTGTCGACTCTTGATCCAGCAGTTCCAGGGCAAGCAGCCCAAAGATAAGGAAAAGGAGTCGGACAAAGTTGAGGACAAGGAAGATAGTGACGACGGATACCCTCAGGTCAATTCCACTCTAATGATTTTTGCTGATGTTGAAAGCAAAAGTCGACTGAAAGTTATCAACCGAGAGGTGAATATGGTCGCTCCGGTGACACCCAGTTATCTGAAGTGGTCTCAAACTGCCATAACATTCGGAAGGTCCGATCACCCAACTCACATCACCACCCCTGGGAGGCAAGCTTTGGTGGTTGACCCAGTTGTTGAAGGCACTCGACTGACCAAAGTCCTGATGGATGGTGGCAGTGGTTTGAACATATTATATGCTAAGACGTTGAAAGGGATGGGCATTCCGATGTCCAGACTCAGTGCCAGCAACATGAGTTTCCATGGAGTTATTCCTGGGAAGAAGGCTGAATCACTCGGCCAGATTGCTCTTGATGTGGTTTTTGGTGATTCCAAGAATTACCGCAAAGAAAAGTTGACATTTGAAGTTGTAGACTTCCAGAGTGCCTACCACGCTATTTTGGGCAGGCCGGCTTATGCACGCTTCATGGCCCAACCATGTTATGTGTATCTCAAATTCAAGATGCCTGGCCCCAAAGGTGTGATCACTATTACGGGCAATCGGAAGAAAGCGGAAGAATGTTTTCAGAAAGGTTCGGATCGCCGATGCTCAGATGGCAGTGGTGGAGTTACAGGAATACCAGAAGATTGCAGACCCGAGTGATTTGTTGTGAGCCAAGAAGCCCGCTACAGAATCAGCTTTTCAGTCGACTGGCGATACGAAGACAGCTCACATCCACCCGACCGACCCCAGCGGGTCTCCAACTCATATCTCGACAACACTTGACTCCAAATAGGAAGAAGCGCTCATCCAGTTCCTCCGTGAGAACTGGGACATTTTCGCATGGAAGCCTTCTGACATGCCGGGTGTTCCCAGGGAGCTGGCTGAGCACCGCCTAAGAGTCGACTCAAAAGTAAAACCTATCAAGGAACATCTCCAACGGTCCGCCGTCCAGAAGAGAAAGTCCATTGGCGAGGAGGTAGCTCGACTCTTAGCAGCGGAGTTCATCCAAGAAATTTACCACTCCGAGTGGCTCGCCAACGTTGTTATGGTCCCCAAGAAGGACAAGTCACTTCGCATGTGCATTGACTTTAAACATAGCAATTGGGCCTGCCCGAAAGATCATTTTCCTCTCCCCCGCATCGATCAGATAGTCGACTCAACTGCGGGATGTGAGCGACTGTCTTTTTTAGACGCCTATTCCGGGTACCATCAGATCCGTCTGTATGGACCTGACGAGATCAAAACAACCTTCATCACTCCATTCGGCTGCTTCTGTTATGTTACCATGCCGTTCGGCCTCAAGAATGCCGGAGCCACATTCATGAGGATGATTCAGAAGTGTTTGCTCACTCAAATCAGTCGGAATGTGGAGGCGTACATGGATGATATTGTGGTCAAATCACGGAAGGGTTCCGACCTGCTGACTGACCTTGCTGAAACCTTTGCCAACCTCAGGAGGTATGATATCAAGCTTAATCCATCAAAGTGCACATTCGGAGTTCCTGGCGAAAAATTACTCGGTTTTCTCGTTTCTGACGGGGGAATCGACGCCAATCCAGAAAAAGTCGGTACTATACTCCGAATGAAAAGTCCTGTGCGAGTGCACAACGTCCAGAAGCTTACTGGTTGCTTGGCCGCCCTAAGTCGATTCATATCTCGTCTCGGTGAAAAGGCATTGCCTCTTTACCGATTGATGAAGAAGTCCGACAAGTTCGAGTGGACTCCTGAAACTGATGCAGCATTTGCAGAGCTCAAAGCTCTGCTCTCCACCCAGCCGGTGCTTGCTGCCCCAATCAGCAAGGAGCCTTTGCTGCTTTACATTGCAGCCATAGGACAAGTCGTCAGTACGGTACTTACGGTCGAGCGGGAAGAAGAAGAAAAAACCTTCAAAGTTCAGCGCCCAGTATATTATATTTCTGAAGTCTTGACCCCATCGAAGCAAAGATATCCTCATTATCAGAAGCTTGTATATGGGATTTATATGACCACAAAGAAAGTTTCTCACTACTTCTCTGATCATTCCATTACAGTCGTCAGCGACGCTCCATTGTCAGAGATCCTACATAACAGGGATGCAACTGGTCGAGTGGCAAAATGGGCGATTGAACTCCTTCCTCTAGATATCAAGTTTGAGGCAAAGAAAGCTATCAAGTCCCAGGAAATCGCAGATTTCATCGTCGAGTGGATTGAACAGCAACTGCCGACTCAGGTTCACTCAGAGCATTGGACCATGTTCTTCGACGGCTCCAAGATGCTGAATGGTTCCGGTGCCGGAGTGGTGTTGGTCTCCCCCAGAGGAGATAAACTCAGATATGTTCTTCAAATCCACTTTGATTCCTCCAATAACGCGGCAGAATACGAAGCACTTTTATATGGGTTGCGCATGGCCATTTCACTCGGCGTCCGTCGCCTCATGGTCTATGGCGACTCAGTTTTGATGGTTAATCAGGTGATGAAGGAATCGGATGTCAGAAGTCCAGCCATGACTGGTTATTGCAATGCAGTGAGAAAGCTGGAGAAGAAATTCGAGGGGTTAGAGATTCATCACATACCCTGACTGAAAAATCAAGCAGCTGATGATCTGGCAAAAATAGGTTCCAAAAGACAAGCCATTCCCAGCAATGTGTTTTTGGAACACATCCACACACCATCAGTTCAGGAGGATCCCTTCACTGAAGAGGCCCCGCAGCCAAAAAGTGCCACGGATCCGACTGAAGTTGAAATTCCAGCTGTGGTCGACCTAATCATGGAAGTCTTGGTCATCATTCCCGTCTGGACAGTACCGTACATCGCGTACATCCTAAGGAAAGGACTCCCAGAGGATGAAGAAGAGGCTCGACAAATCGTCCGTCGATCCAATGCCTTTACAGTCATAAAGGGACAGTTATATAGAGAAAGCGTGACTGGGGTCAGCCAGAAGTGTATTACACCAGAAGAAGGTCAGATGATCCTTGATGATATCCACTCGGGGACCTGTGGTCATCATGCGTCCTCTCGGACCATTGTGGCTAAAGCATACCGAGCGGGATTCTACTGGCCAAGAGCCAATGAAATGGCAAAAGAGATAGTCGACAAATGTGAAGGATGTCAGTATTACTCCAATATGTCGCACAAGCTCGCGTCAACCCTGAAAACCATTCCACTCGTCTGGCCCTTCGCTGTTTGGGGGATGGACATGGTTGGACCACTGAGAACGGGTAGGAGCGGCTTCACTCATGTACTGGTAGCAGTCGACAAGTTCACCAAATGGATTGAAGCCAAGCCTATCAAGAATCTTGATGCTTGCACTGCTATCAGTTTCATCACAGAGTTGATATTCAGATATGGAGTTCCGCACAGCATCATCACTGACAATGGGTCAAACTTCGATTCCGACAAATTCAGGGCCTTTTGCGCCTCTCAGGGCACTCGGGTCAACTATGCTTCGGTCGCTCACCCCCAGTCGAATGGGCAAGCAAAAAGGGAAAACGGCCTAATTCTCAAAGGACTGAAACCCTAATTGATGCGCGATCTCAAGCACGCAGCAGGTGCATGGGTCGACGAGCTTCCATCAGTCCTTTGGGGATTGAGGACAACCCCGAACCGATCGACCGGAAGAACCCCATTCTTTCTGGTCTATGGAAGCGAGGCAGTCTTGCCGAGTGATCTGCTTCACAACGTTTCCCGAGTCGAGCTCTACTCTGAAGATGAAGCAGAACAAGCCCGTCAGGACGCAGTCGACCTCCTAGAAGAAGAAAGAGAAATGGCCATGATCCGATCGACCATCTATCAGCAAGACTTGTGTCGATTCCATGCCAGAAACGTGAAGAGTCGAGCCTTCCAAGAAGGAGACTTAGTCCTCCGAGTGGATCAGCAGAAACCACACAAACTCGCTCCTACTTGGGAAGGCCCCTTCATAGTCACCAGAGTCCCCACAATGGAGCATACCACCTCTACAATGTCGATTGCCAGATTGATGAGCCGCGAGCCTGGAATGCGGAGCTCCTCCGCCCCTTTTATACTTGAATTCTCACTCGGATGAGATGTAATAAGAAAAACTCATGTAGTTTATTTATCAAACACAAGAGCATTATAATTTTCCCAGTGATTATTATTGTTTTTGTTTGCGTGAGAAATCCCCCAGTGGGTGGCTTAGCTGCGAATCCGTTTCACCTAAGTTTGTAAAAACAATTTCCTACCGAGTGGCGAGCCAGCCTCCCACTCGGGGGCTTAGCTACGAATCTGTTTCGCCTAAGTATTTAAAAAATCCTGCCGAGTGGAGAGCAACCCTCCCACTCGGAAGCTTAGCTGTAGTCCAGTACTCGCCTAAGTTCTCTCACTTGGAGACTTAGCTGCAGTCCGGCACTCGCCTAAGTTTGAAAAAATCCTACCGAGAGGAGAGCAATCCTCCGACTCGAGGGCTTAGCTGCAGTCCAGTACTCGCCTAAGTTCTCTCACTTGGAGACTTAGCTACAGTCCGGCACTCGCCTAAGTTTGAAAAAATCCTACCGAGTTGAGAGCAATCCTCCCACTCGGGGGGCTTAGCTACAGTCCAGTACTCGCCTAAGTTCTCTCACTTGGAGACTTAGCTGCAGTCCTGCACTCGCCTAAGTTTGAAAAAATCCTACCGAGAGGAGAGCAATCCTCCCACTCGAGGGCTTAGCTGCAGTCCAGTACTCGCCTAAGTTCTCTCACTTGGAGACTTAGCTGCAGTCTGGCACTCGCCTAAGTTTGAAAAAATCCTACCGAGTGGGGAGCAATCCTCCCACTCGGAAGCTTAGCTGCAGTCCAGTACTCGCCTAAGTTCTCTCACTTGGAGACTTAGCTGCAGTCCGGCACTCGCCTAAGTTCGAAAAAATCCTACCGAGTGGAGAGCAATCCTCCCACTTGGAGGCTTAGCTGCACTCCAGTACTCTCCTAAGATTCTCTCACTTGGAGACTTAGCTGCAGTCCGGCACTCACCTATGTTTGAAAAAATCCTACCGAGTGGAGAGCAATCCTCCCACTCGGGGGCTTAGCTGCAGTCCAGTACTCGCCTAAGTTCTCTCACTTGGAGACTTAGCTGCAGTCCGGCACTCGCCTAAGTTTGAAAAAATCCTATCGAGTGGAGAGCAATCCTCCCACTCGGGGGCTTAGCTGCAGTCCAGTACTCGCCTAAGTATCTGAAAATCCTACCGAGTGGTGAGCCAGCCTCCCACTTGGAGGCTTAACTGCAGTCCAGTACTCGCCTAAGTACGAAACACATCTGAATCCTCAAGGACGACGAGGTGCAAGTCGACTGACACCTTCTCCGTGAGGGCTTCACCACAAATACAATGTGCGCTCCATCCTGCTCTGCAGTAACGAGGTGCAGGTCGACTCCCACCTTTTCCTTCAGAGCTTCGCCACAAATACAATGTGCGCTCCATCCCGCTCTGTAGTAGCAAGACGCAGGTCGATTACCACCTTCTCCTTCGGAACTGCGCCACAAATACAAAAGTTGTCTCGAATGAAGAACGATTCCCGCTCGACGGGGGATTCATGAAGATATTTAACGACAAACCAAGTTCAGATAAACCCTAAAGGTTCCGGACCACAGATCGAAGTGCTCGGGCTTTCAGCCCGAAAGAGTTTAACGGTTACAAAAACCACTCGGCATCCCGAGCCAAATTTAAGGTGAGGCATAAAAGTTTGTTCACTCCACGGGAGGAGGACTAGCAGGCTCGACGAACTCGTCTAGGTCGATGCCGTCGGCGATCCGAGTGGCTGCAGCGATGAAAGTCTCCATAAAAGATCGGAAGTCATGCTTCTGGGTGTTGGCGACCTTGATTGCCGCTAGCTTATCTTGACGCACCTCCTTGCAATGGACGCGAACCAGAGACAGCGCCACGTCAGCTCCACACCGGGCAGAGGATTTCTTCCAGTCCTGCACTCGATCAGGGATTTCGTTAAGTCGAGTCATCAGGGACTCGAGATCATTCTGGGGCATGGTCTCTGGCCAAAGTGTCGGGTCGATCCGCGACATGGCGACCTTCAGTCGAGCCAAGTAGTCCACGACACCGTCGATGCGGGATTCCAGTCGGAGCAGATTCATGGCAATTTCATCTTTTACGGGAGAATTGATTGGGTCCAAACCTGGCTCAATCCGCCCAGTCTCCTCCTCGAAGTTCTGGCAAAACTCTGCATTCACGAGGATAAGTCAATTTTCGTACACTGAGTCGACATAAAAAAATCAATCGGAACAAAATGTGCACCTTCAAGCTTGATGAACAACTTCTTGGCAAGGCTCCTCAGATAGCTCTCTAGATCGTCCCTCCTGCGAGCAATGCTTTCCATCTTCTCGCCCAGGATGAGATTCTCCTTCTTCTAGCGCGAGCACTCCTTGTTGGCGTCATTCAGAGCAGATTTCAGCCTGGTATTCTCTTCTTCTAACTGGCCGACCGAAGCCAGTTTCTGTTCAGCTAGAGCGGTTCTGTCATCAGCCTCCTTTCGAGCATCATCCAAATCCTGATCCTTCTTCGTCAGAGCTTCTCTTAGTTTTTCTACAAAGAAATGATGCCTGATTCAGAAAGAGCAGAAGGGTACTCAAGCCTAAGACAGATCAGTCGACAAATTCGTTTTACCAGTGGCGTCGTCCTTGACCCTTTGCAGCTCTGTCTTGGCCAGCTCCAAGTCAAGGTTCAGTTGGATCTGCTGTTTCTCCAAGTCAGCAAAGCGAGCTCCAAGATCACAAGATTTCTGAAATCAAAGGAGAGAAGTTATTTTTACAGCGAAAAACAACAAAGTCAATAAGTTCTAAGGCTACGGTCGACTACCCGCAGTCCACCATAGCCTCGGGGACTACACCCAGTGGGTGCACTTTGCGTGCCCCCACCGGTTCTGATCCCACTCGACCGACCCGCCGGAGTCGAGTGCAGGGAGAAAAAAAAGAGAAGAAGAGAGAAAGAACTCAGACCACAGTCGACTGCCAGCAGTCGACCGCGGTCTCAGGGACTACACCCAGTGGGTGCACTTAGCGTTCCCCCACCGGTTCTGACCCTACTCGACCAGACCGAGTGGAAGAGACAAAATATCAGTTCGATTTACACTCGACAAAATACAAAGACTACAGTCGACTGCCCGCAGTCCACCGTAGTCTCGGGGACTACACCCAGTGGGTGCACTCAGCGTGCCCCCATTAATTCAAAGTTCAACCAACACACCCAGTGGGTGTACTAACGCAAAGATTTTCGGAGCAAAGATTTTCGGAAAGAGTCTTCAGATATTATATCCTAACAGAACAAGCGGCGACCAACTAATCTGAACGTTGCTTTGGAGAGACGAGCTGGCGTCGTAGGCAGCCTGACTGGCGTCCCGCACCATCTTCATCTTCTCCATCATGACGCCCGCCTGGCGTATCGCTCCCCTGGCAGCATTCACTTCGTCTTCTGGGACATGATGGGTCGCAAAAACTGAAGGTGGGTCGACAGGGGCCTGAGCAGTCGACGAAGAAGGCAAGGCACTCGACAGTGGCACGACGAAGGTAACAGAACCCCGATTGGCGTCGCCAGTGTCCTGAACGACTGGTTCCGCCCTCGGCGTCGACTGTAGCGCCTCGCTTGCAGGAGCTTGCCTATTCTTCCTCGTCAAAGACCTCTCGGGCTCTTCATCATCATCGGGGAGGTCAATAATGTTGGGAGCTGTGCAAAGTTCAATTGCCAAAATCACGTCACCCAATGATGCACATTGCAGTTGAATCGACCGAACAAAGACAGTATGGCAGAAATCATACCCAGATTAGAAGTGACCGCATCCTGCATCACCTCATCATTGTCTCTGTAAGCTAAGGTCCCGGAAGTGGTAGCGCTGACAGTTCCAAAGTTCGTCCAGTTAAAACAAGAAAAACAAACAACGCGGAGCATCGAGTGAATACAAAGAGAGACACTCACGCGGAAGCGACGGGGATATCAATCTTGATCTTTGCAACGCCTTCCGAGTCTTCGGCTCTGCAACTTTGGGGTGCTTTGGCGCCTTCTCAGTCGGGGTTGGTGAAGAGATCCGAGGACGCTTTGAAGACTGACCAGCCTGAGCAGTTACCTTTTCGCGGGCGCTCGGTCGTTCTTGGTCAAGCTTGGATCGCTCTCCCTGCGAGGGGGCGACTCGACTTCTTCTCCATCGCTTGAGTCGTCGCTTCCTCCATCCCCTTCACCGTCGGAAGTCCACTCGCCACTGTCGCCGCCACTCGCCTCGCCTTCCACAGCTTGCTCTTGATCTCCGTTGGGCATTGAATACATTTCAATAATGGCCTGAAAGAAAGCAGGGAGAACAAATTCAGTCAACGCAGTATAGGCAGCTGCGCGAGTGAATTCAGATTACAAGCAAAAACTCCGAATTAGACCATCTCTGGTGCATGAGACTGGTCGAATGGGGGAACTCTCCTGGCTCCCCTGGGGTTATCCTTGTTTCCGGTAATGCCCGACAGCCACTTCTCCAGTGTGTCGTCATCGACCTCCTCCGGGTGAATCCGAGTGGAGTCTTCAAGACCCGAATACATCCACATCAGATGGTCTCGGGCTTAAAGAGGCTGGATGCGCCGCTGGAGGAAGACCTCCAAGAGATCCATACCGGTGACCTCGTCACGGATAAGCTGGACCACTCGCTCGACCAGCACCCTCACCTGCGCTTTCTCCTCCGGGAGCACCTCCTCACTCAGTCCATGGTAAAGGGAGGGAGGCCAGTCGATTGCCCTGGCGTCGACTGGTCTTTACAGTAAAACTAGGTCGACTGCTATCCGCAAACCGAGTCGGGAAGAATCATGGCCGGAAAGGAGCTTTTCCCTCTCATCTGGATACCAAGACCCCCACACATCTGGATCACTTGGGTCCTCTCATCACTCGGATTAGCCTTTTTCACTGTCTAGGAGCGACAAGTGAAAATATGCTTGAAAAGACCCCAGTGAGGCCGGCAACCCAGGAAATTCTCACAAAAAGAAATGAAAGCGGCGAGATAAACGATTGTGTTGGGAGTAAAATGGTGGAGTTGTGCCCCAAAGAAGTTCAGAAATCCTCGAAAGAAAGGGTGAGGAGGCAAGGAAAATCCACGGTGGACGTGGGTGTCAAGAAGAACGCGCTCACCCTCCCGGGGTTGCGGCTTGGATTCCTTCCCCGGAAGCCGCGTCGAGTCATATGGGATCAGCCCTCCCTCGGCCAGGTCGCCGAGGTCTTCTCGGGTGAGCCTCGAGTGGGTCCAGTCGCCCTGGATCCAGCCCTTCGGCAGGCTGGTTCGCGAGGAGGATCCGCCCCGACTGGTCGCCTTCCCCTTCGACCTCGCCGTCGCCTTCTTTGCCCGCTCCAGAGCCGCCGTCTTCTCCTTCCCCATCGTCGCCGGCGAGACGCGTACGGAACGATGGCGCGAGGGCGAGAGTGAGCGCAGCGGAGGAGCGTGAAGAGGAGAAGAGATAATGGGGACGCACTGTTCGGGAGACCCCGGTCCAACGCCTTATATGAGGCCGCTTCCGAGTGGCTGACTGGTAGGCCCGGGCGGTTCTGTCAAATCCCGTAACAATCGCGCGCGTGATACGTGGTGAAAAAGGTGGCGTGGGGATCGAGGCGGCTCCGCTCTATCCCATCCGATTACTACGGCCTCCCCCGTCCCGCGCGCTTCCCAAAATTCGGATCCCACGAAATCTGCGGGCAGCGGAACAACTTGTCAGACCAAAGGTCTCCTCTCCAACATCACTCGGAGCCTTTCAAGTAAAGAAATTCACTCGACAAAAACCTAAGAATGGATCAAGGCGACTGGAAAGGAAGTCGCTGCCATCGCTCAGGTTCATTGATCCGAAACAAGAAATGCTCATGGCATGAAAAATGAGTCAGAGAAGTGCTCAATCCCTTTCCCACTCAAACCTCGATCCATTCGGGGGCTAATGATGAAGCTATGTACCTAGGGTAGGGGCATGGACCTGTCCAAACTGACCTACCCAAGGACATCTCCAGAAGAAATTATCTTTCAATCGACTTGGAGGTGTTCCACTCGACAGACTCAAAGATACTCGACCAAGAAGCAACCACTCGACCAAGACCAAGCCACTCGACAGTCAGGAGACCTAAAGGCACTCCGCATGCTAACGGTCGGTTATTAAGTAGCTTTTATGGTCATCATAGCACCTTATTACTAGCGTTACCAGTAATGCCCTGCCTTAGTGTACATTGAACCCTTTGTAACGTGGGCTGGCTGGGGTCCTGGCGCACTCTATATAAGCCACCCCCTCCTCCGAGACAAGGGTTCGCACCCCTGTAATTCATACGTGCATAATCCAGTCGACCGCCTCCGGGCTCCGAGACGTAGGGCTATTACTTCCTCCGAGAAGGGCCTGAACTCATCAACCTTGCGTGCTTACAACTTCTCCATAGCTAAGATCTTGCCTCTCCATACTTACCCCCCTACACTACTGTCAGACTTAGAACCACGACACCGCCTACTGGTGCTCCCGGTGTTCTCAACCCCCGACAGCCGGCCAATGCCTATCACGCCGCCCCGACGTATGCTCTTTATGGTCATTGCACCACCGACAGCGGCGCCTACTACACACCTCAGCCGGCCCTGCTCCCGATACCACCCTCACCATAGCCGGCCAATGCCTCTCACGTCGTCCCGACGTATGCTCCTTATGGTCACTACTCCACTGACGGCGGTGCCTACTACACTCCCCAGCCGGCCCTACTGCCTTCACCATCATATTCGCCGGCACTGCTCCCAACGCCACCCTCACCTCCGACGCTCTATATGCATGATCCCCGGGTTCCTCACTATAATCATGTTAAACGCATTCTTCGGTATCTAAAAGGAACTGTCAATCATGGTCTCCACCTCAATAATTCTTCTCCAAACTCGCTTACCGCATACTCTAATGCAGACTGGGCTGGTTGTCCTGACACTCGAAGGTCCACTTCCGATTTTTGTGTTTTTCTTGGTAACAATTTGATTTCTTGGTCTTCGAAAAGACAGGTCACAGTCTCACGTTCGTCGGTCGAGGCTGAGTATCGCGCTGTGGCACATGCCGTTGCAGATACAATATGTATTCGGTAGTTACTCTCCGAGCTACACAGGCCTATTGAGCAGGTCACTATTGTCTACTATGACAACATATCAGTAGTCTACATGACCGGCAATCCAGTTCAACACCGACGCACAAAGCATATTGAGATTGATATTCATTTTGTTCGTGAAAAGGTTGCTCTTGGTCAGGTTCGGGTGCTTCATGTTCCCTCTACGGCTCAGTTTGCTGACATTTTCACCAAGGCACTGCCTACTAAGACGTTTCAAGATATCTGTTTCAGTCTCAACGTCGTCGAGCCTGCCATTGATACTGCGGGGGGATGTTAGAGTAGTCCTTATGGTATACGACTTCTAGTCCAAGTCAGTTTTGTACCCCTACCCCAAGTCGGTTTGTACCCTCTTATATACTCTTGTATGTCGCACCAAATCAATCAGTAAGCAACAGTTTTATTCAACTTTCAATTGATAGAAATATGTGGAGCCAAATACTCTTCATGTTAAATTAAGTTAATATGGCAATTCATTTCATGTTGTGGCTTATGATGCAAAATTTCAAAAGTTGTACTGCTATAGAGAACTTCCTCTTGAATTGAAGATAGCATAGATAACTAAAGCCAATAAAAAAGCTATTTATCAAAATTATTATTTACTAATAACAAACATGACTGCATTGCTGGTAAGACAATATATACAAAATGACTACCTTCTCAAGCCCTAGATCATAACTTGACGGCTTTCTCTAGCACATGAGCTTATTTTCCACCACTCTAGAGGGAAGCAATTTTATTAGTGCGAATTCCCTATGTTTATACTCGGTGTATATATATGCATGCATGTACATCCTTTAACGAATGGTAGGTCAAAGACTATGGTGAGGATTGACTAAATACAAGATACAGGTCCATAAATGATATCCTTTTTCTACAGATTTATGTTCTATGTATATTAATTATACTTGAAAATCAAACCTATTACCTCTGGCGACTCCAGGTTTGAACATAGATACAATAATAGCTCCCCTGGTGAATGCTCTTCTTGTTTGAAAGGTAGATCGTTGGATGGACTTGATAATGTGACACCAAAACCAGAAAGCCTTGACAAATCCTCAGTTGAATCCCAAAACCACCCATGCATGACTCCCATCTTATTTCCAAATTAGAATTGTATAGGAGCAGGCTTTAGAAAACAACAAGTTATAATCTGAATTAGTGGAACTTACTCCCCTATTGGCAGAAGATATGGATTTATAGTACTATGAAATTTAAATCATCGCGAGCATTCTTGTTGTCAATATTAGTATATTAAACTGATATGCTAAAAATAAAATAGTACAAATAGGATACATGACCAAACTCTTGGCTATACCAAGAAAACATTTTTCTTTTGAGAATAACTGCTGGAGAAATGAAAAAATATAACATATGTCCTTGAACAAACTTATAAATGAGATGAATTAATCACATGTAGACACTGATTTTAAAATTTTCTATGAGCAAATCTGGAAACATTCAAGAGGTAGAAGAAAATTAAATGTATATTCTCTATGTAGATAATTCATGACGGTAACAGGTTAAGTAAACGATTAAGTAGAAAAATTAACCTGAATGTGGGGGCATGCAAAAAAGTTGATCAGTGAGAATCTTGTGTGGATAAGCAAGCCATAATTTACCATGAAGAAACTGAGTTTCTAACATAGAAATAGAAGAAATGAGTTGCCGAAATATAGATCTAACCAGGTCTACAAAGAAAAGAAATGAGTAAATATAGACACTAAAATTCGAAGCCTTCACCTTACTTTGTCAAATTCATAGGAAAAGAAGAATCAATTGATTATTGGTAGTAATAATGCCATATACTCTGACATTTTATAATCACCTCACCTCGACCAAAAATATTATACTAGTATGTAAATAAAGAACTCAAAGGCAGCAATTTAAACTTAGCAGTCAGATAACTAATACCCATGTGATATTCTCAAAATATATCGGATCAACATCACTTAAAAAGCAAAGACTGTATAGTAGAAAACAGTAAAAAAATGACCAAAGTGTTCTCCTTAAAAAAAGAACCAAAGTTCAATCCTAGCCAGCCATACGTGGATCAACATGTATAGGAATTTTGAACACAAGGGCACCGACATCGTTGAGTCGTTAGACTCCCTGATCCATGTGGAAAATAGAAATCCAAATCAGCAGAAAGTACAGAGCATCAAAGACAAAGGGAAGGGAATGATCTGTACCAGCAGAAAAGCCATGGGGAAGTATTCCTGAATCCTTTTCTCTGCCGATCCATCATCGTCACCCCTCTTCCCATCATCTCCACCACTCACAGGACAAACTGATGCCCAGCATGACCACAGTAGCGAAGTCTCTATATAGCCACCTGCTGACCTGCAAGCAAGCAAGCAGTACGAACAAACAAGAGTGAGCATGGACTCTAGAGTGGCAAGAACATGCGCCCATGTAGCAGGCAGATACAGACACGGATCAGAGTTTGCCAACCACAAATGGCCAAACTGATGGATCAAGAGGCCTCGTGACTACAATTGATCAGCCGAAAACTAAAACTAATGGGATCTTGGTTGGATGTATGTGAAGAGAAGGTGGAAAGTAAAATTGATCGTACCTCCTATCTATGACTGGGTTTCTGGTTTCTCTGCTTTCTTGCTGCCAAGTGCCAACGATCCATCCCCTGGCAGTTGAGACCACCCCCATGGCTGCACCGGTCTGAGAGTGCCCCATGATGCCACCGTCCGAGAGCAGGATTTATCAATGGCGAGTGGGGATCGCTGCCCCTTCGATGACTGCATCCTCGCCTCCCTCCAGAGCCAGGATTGATAGGCAGCGAGTGGAGATCACTGCCCCATCGATGTCCGCATCCTTGCCTTCCTCCCGAGTCGGACCCCTCGCGCCATCGCGCGCCTCGCCTCCCATCCGCGCCGGATCGATTCCCACGCGCGCATCGGCTGGATGGAAGCGGATTGCGTCGCCTCATCCTCTCTGTATGGAGCGCCTAGCCTGGATTGCGAACAGTTTTTTTATTAGCGTTTTTCGTACGTGTCAAGCGGGTCAGCAGCAGCAGCATCCCAATAAAGCCCAATCAACCACAGGCCAGAAAGAAGTGTAGGATCTAGAAGTAGATGTGTCTAGAGGGGGGTGATTAGACACATAATGCTCAAGTTGCAATTTTTTAAGCTTTTTCGGTTTAAGTGGAGTTTAGGCACAATTTCAACACACACAATACATATCAAGCAAGCATGCAAAGAGTATATGAGCAGCGGAATGTAAAGCATGCAACTTGCAAGAATGTAAAGAGAAGGGTTTGGAGAATTCAAACGCAATTTGGAGACATGGATGTTTTTCCCGTGGTTCGGATAGGTGGTGCTATCCTACATCCATGTTGATCGAGACTTCAACCCACGAAGGGTAACGGTTGCGCGAGTCCACACAGGGCTCCACCCAAGGGTAACGGTTGCGCGAGTACACACAAGGCTCCACCCACGAAGGGTCCACGAAGAAGCAACCACCCACAAAGGGTCCACGAAGAAGCAACCTTGTCTATCCCACCATGGCCATCGCCCACACAGGACTTGCCTCACTAGCGGTAGATCTTCACGAAGTAGGCGATCTCCTTGCCCTTACAAACTCCTTGGTTCAACTCCACAATCTTGTCGGAGGCTCCCAAGTGACACCTAGCCAATATAGGAGACACCACTCTCCAAGAAGTAACAAATGGTGTGTAGGTAATGAACTCCTTGCTCTTGTGCTTCAAATGATAGTCTCCCCAACACTCAACTCTCTCTCATAGGATTTGGATTTGGTGAAAAGAAGATTTGAGTGGAAAGCAACTTGGGAAGGCTAGAGATCAAGATTCATATGGTAGGAATGGAATGTCTTGGTCTCAACACATGAGTAGGTGGTTCTCTCTCACAACATATGAGTTGGAATGGTGTATGCGTTCTGATGGCTCTCTCCTCGATTGAAGAGGAGGTGGAGGGGTATATATAGCCTCCACACAAAATCCAACCGTTACACACAGTTTTCCAATCTCGGTGGGACCGAATCAACAAACTCGGTCGGACCGAAAAGGTAAACCTAGTGACCGTTAGAGATTTCGGTGGGATCGACTGGATCAACTCGGTGGGACCGATGTGCTAGGGTTAGGGTAAATCCAAAACTCGGTTTGACCGATTACTCAAACTCGGTGGGACCGATTTGGGTAATAAGTGAAACTCAGATTTGGCCAAGCAAACTCGGTGGGACCGATTGCATATCTCGGTGGGACCGAGAATATTGCAATGGGTAACAGAGAGTTTGCAAGCCCATCTCGGTGAGACCGAGATCCCATCGGTGAGACCGAACTGATTAGGGTTTGGCAGTGGCTTATGACAAGTGAAAATCGGTGGCGCCGGATAGGAAGAATCGGTAGGACCAAGTTTGGCTTAGGGTTTAGGTCATATGTGGAAGTGGGAAAGTAGCTGAGGATTTTGGAGCATATCATTAAGCACATGAAGCAAGAGGCTCATTAAGCAACACCTCATCCCTCCTTGATAGTATTGGCTTTTCCTAAAGACTCAATGTGATCTTGGATCACTAAAATGTAAACTGACGAGTCTTGAGCTTGAAGATTTAGCCAATCCTTTGTCCTTAGCATTTTGAAGGAGTTCCCACAACCTTTAGTCCATGCCACTCCATTGTTGAACTTATCTGAAACATGCTAGATTGAAATGTTAGTCCAACAAGAGATATGTTGTCATCAATTATCAAAACCACCTAGGGGGCACTTGTGCTTTCAATCTCCCCCTTTTTGGTAATTGATGGCAACATACATCAAAGCTTTAGATAAAGATATAAAGAACAGCAAGTAAAGCTTTGGAAGGACATGTAACAAGCATAGGTTCCCCCTACATGTATGCACTCATGTAAATATGAGATATAGAGACATGTGAGAGCATAACCATGACAGAGTAGGCAATGTGTTACATGCATCTTGGCCATATGCATCAGAGCAAAAGATTATCAAGGAAAATACCTTCATGCTCATGAGTCCTTCTTGCAAACAGTATGTACATAAGCAAGAACTCCTCATACTCATGATTTTGATGCATATACTTACCTTGTGGTCTTGAGTTGGCTTAGGATGGAATGAACCTGCACAAACAAGGTTAGATAACACAGGTACGTCCACTAGCCAGAGCAAACACAAGAAACCACAAGATACCAAGACTGGGATGACATGTAGAGAGTGAGTACAAGGTACCACATTGAATTCAACATGTCCCCAAGAATAAAGATATGCAGTGAATTCGACTGATTTCTTTCCCTTAGGTGTCTTGCTCCCCCTGAATCTTACACGGGATATTGGGAGAAGATAGGAAACAGAAAATCAGAGCTGAAAGATATGAATAGAACTTAATTCAAATGAGTTCATATGAACATGTCTTTCCCCCAAAAAGACATGTGGCATCTCTCCTCTTGAACATCAAGCATCTGGGATCCTTGAGTATTTTCTCTCCCTGGAAATCTCTCTCTCCCCCTTAACAACATCTGGGATCCTTGAGACTTTCACTCCCCCTTGAGGTCTCTCTCTCCCCCTTAATACTTTCTCTCTTGTAGGTGTGGTCCTTGAGACTCTTTCTCTCCCTTGATGTGATCTCTCTCTCTCCTACAAGCTTTGATGTGATCTCTCTCTCCCCCTTTGACATCAATTTCCAAGAAGGTTTTTCCTGGAATCCGTAGAATAGGTTTGGTCCTTGAGATTCAGCACAAAGCAGAGGATAAAATTGTGATGCTTGTAGAGGACAAGATTCATTGGGTGGAGCTGGATCAGAAGAAATGTAGAACAAGTGGCAAACTGTTTTTCTGATTGCAAAGTCGGTGGCACCGAGTGGCATATTTCGGTGGTACCGAAAAGATTCGGTTGGACCGAAAATTGCAAGTCGGTGAAACCCAGTTTACACAGAGAAAAAACACTTGTCACCTCAGCTCACTAGACAAGTAAGATCTCACAAAGATTTGCAATGAATTAGCTGAAAGATTTGCAAGGAATTTGATGCAGAAATATGCAGAACAAAAATCAAAAAAGAAAAGAGTGAATGTTTCTAGATGAAGTTTTTTTTTGATTGAAAATGAAAGAAACAAATATGCAAGGGACAAATGCAATAACTCAGAAAAGAACACAAGAGAACTTCATCTAGAATTGGGCGGTGACATAGTCACCTATGTTAGAGTATGTTGACTTAGGAGTCAAGTGAGAACACTTGATCATAGGTCATACTCATTGTTTAAGCTCAAAATGGGGTTACCATTTTTCGTTTACGCATCTTGATGTATTCACATCTTGTTGAGTTGCTTTGACTCATGTCTTGGAGTAAAGCTTCTCTAAGATGGAATAACATACCTTGGGTGGTGGTGTGGTTCTTGCTCATGTAGTTGAACTTGTGTGGGTGCTCAAGGTTGATGTAGCTCATCAAGAGTTGGGAGCACCACTTGGAGTTTGAGTTCATCTACCTACATGGGTTAGTTCTTGCGAGGAAGAGCACTTGTGTATCCAAAAATGACAATTATGAAGCTTAGCATAGAATTTGTCAAAGGATATGTTTGAATGGTTTTGTGCTTCCTTGTCTTCAACCACTATTGTGTAGAGTCTTGGTGATGTAGAGATTGCTCAAGATATGAGTGAGTCGCAATCTCATGGAATTAGATTCAACCAAGCACCTACATGGGTTAGGCAACATGCAAGGTGCAAATATATCCAAGACATAAGATAGTTATCATAAGAGATATATCATGGATTAGTCATAAGCTCATGTCTTGCATGTATCCAATGGAGTTTCTACTCCAAGTTCGAAGCATCAATGATGTTCAATTCTCCTCTCAACCTGCAAAACACTTTCTCATCAAGTGGTTTAGTGAATATATCCGCTAATTGCTTGTCGGTGCGAACATGCTTAAGATTGATGTCACCCTTAGCAACATGATCTCGAATGAAATGATGATGAACTTCAATATGCTTAGTTCGAGAATGTTGTACAGGATTATGACCAATTTTGATAGCACTTTCATTGTCACAAAGAAGTGGAACATGTTTCACATAAATCCCATAATCTTCAAGAGTTTGGGTCATCCAAAGTAACTGAGCGCAACATGAACCAGCGGCAATGTATTCCGCTTCGGTGGTGGATAAGGATACAGAGTTTTGTTTCTTGGAAGACCAAGACACAAGAGATCTACCAAGAAATTGACAAGTACCCGAAGTGGACTTTCTATCAACCTTGTCTCCGGCGTAATCTGAGTCAGAATAGCCAACAAGATCAAAAGAAGACCTCTTAGGATACCAAATGCCAAAATTTGGTGTATGGATTAAATATCTCACTATCCTTTTCACAGCCTTAAGATGAAAATCTTTAGGAGCAGCTTGATATCGTGCACACATGCACACACTTAGCATAATATCGGGACGTGAAGCACATAGGTATAACAATGAACCAATCATAGAGCGATAAACCTTTTGATCAACCGGTTCACCATCTTTGGTTAAATCATTATGTCCACTAGTAGGCATGGGTGTAGACATACCTTTGCATTCTTGCATATTGAACTTCTTGAATAAGTCCTTGGTGTACTTTGTTTGAGAGACAAATGTACCTTCCTTAGTTTGCTTGATTTGCAAACCGAGAAAGAATTTGAGTTCACTCATCATAGACATCTCAAACTTCTCTGACATTAGCTTTCCAAACTTTTCACTAAAGAGAGGGTTAGTTGAACCAAATATGATATCATCAACATAAATTTGGCATACAAATAGTTCTCCATTAACCCTTTTAGTAAAAAGAGTAGAATCAATTTTACCAATTTCAAAACCACTTGTAGTAAGGAACTTGGTCAAGCATTTATACCATGCTCTAGAAGCTTGTTTAAGACCATAAAGAGCTTTGTGAAGTTTGTAAACATGATTTGGTTTCTTAGGATTGATAAAGCCGGGAGGTTGTTTGACATAAACTTCCTCCTCTATTTCACCATTTAGAAAAGCACTTTTAATGTCCATTTGGTACAAGGTGATATTATGGTGATTAGCATAGGCAAGTAAGATGCGAATGGACTCAAGTCTAGCAACGGGAGCATACATCTCACCATAGTCCATACCTTCGACTTGTGTGTACCCTTGGGCGACGAGATGTGCTTTGTTGCGAACCACTTGTCCATCTTCATCTTGCTTGTTGCGGAACACCCATTTGGTACCAATGATGTTGTGGTTGTTGTTGTCGGGCTTCTCGACCAATGTCCAAACTTGGTTTCTCTCAAAATTATGTAGCTCTTCATGCATAGCATTTATCCAATCCGGATCTTCCAATGCTTCTTCAACCTTCATAGGTTCAATGCTAGAGATGAATGAATAGTTTTCACAAAAGTTAGCTAAACGAGTTTTTGAGCGAGTGATTCTCCCGGTTTGTATATCATTGAGGATTTGTTCGACGGGATGATCTTTGGCAATTCTTGCTCGAACTCGTGAGAGCTTTTGCTTGGGTCTTCGTTGAACATCTTCTTCATCTTGTTCTTTTTCTTGGCCTTCTTCATTGTTGACGTCGTCGTTCTCTTCTCGTGGTGGAGAAGGAGGTTGTTGATGTTCATCTTGACGTACTTCCTCGTTTTCTTCATCTTGGTGTGTCCGACTTGTGGATGCTTCCGTGTCGATTCTTGGTTCACCTTGTCGTGAAGTAGAAGCTTCCACTTGGACGGATGAAGTACTCTCCTTCACCTCCGTTGGACGAATTTTGCCAATGGACAAGTCTTGAATTGCTTCTGAAGGGTCTTTGTCTCCTACATCAATTGGCAATTGCTCTACTTGTGAGCCATTAGATTCATCAAACTTCACATCTACCGTCTCTTCAACCTTTCGGGTGAAATTGTTGTAGACACGGTAAGTGTGAGAGTTTGAGCCATAACCAAGTAGAAAACCTTCATGAGATTTAGGAGCAAACTTTGAACGACGATGCTTATCAAGAATGTAGCACTTTGAGCCGAATACTCGAAAGTATCCAACTTGGGGTTTGTTACCGGTGAGAAGCTCGTATGCCGTCTTGCCGAGTAGCTTGTGAAGATATAAGCGATTTGTTGCGTGACAAGCTGTCTCAACCGCTTCTGCCCAAAAGTGCTTTGGCGTCTTGTATTCATCAAGCATCGTTCTTGCCATTTCGATGAGCGTCCGGTTCTTCCTCTCAACAACTCCATTTTGTTGAGGTGTGTACGTAGCCGAGAACTCGTGTGAAATCCCTTCTTCGTCAAGAAAGGTGTCCACATTTATGTTCTTGAACTCTGTTCCGTTGTCACTTCGAACCTTCTTGATCTTGACATCAAACTGATTTTGGGCCTTCTTAGCGAAGTTTCTGAAGATCTTCTGGACCTGCGAGTTGTCATTAAGAAAGAACACCCACGTAAATCTTGAAAAATCATCAACTATAACTAGACCAAAGGAATTTCCACCGAGACTCTTGTAGGCGTTGGGACCAAAAAGATCCATGTGAAGTAGCTCGAGTGGCCTCCTTGTGGTCATGATGTTCTTCACGGGATGTCTTTGTCCAACCTGTTTACCTGCTTGACAAGCACTGCAAAGTCTATCCTTATGAAATATGACATCGTTAACTTCAAGGATATGATTTCCTTTAATAAGCTTGTCAAGGTTTCTCATGCCAACGTGACCTAGTCGTCTATGCCACAACCAACCTTTTGAGGATTTAGCAACAAAGCAAGTTTTAGGTTGTGCCTTTTTAGAGAAATCGACAATGTAAAGATCACCTCTACGCATACCCGTAAAGACCATTTTATGATTGTCTCGATGAAATACTTGGCAATCTACCTCAGTAAATAGGACATTCAAACCGAAATCAGCAAGTCTAGATACTGAAAGTAAGTTGTAGCCAAGAGATTCAACAAGCATGACATTTTGAATGGAACTATCATGTGAGATGGCCACCTTACCAAGGCCAACCACTTTACCCTTCGAATTATCACCAAAGGTGACATATTTTCGAGGGCCGTCATTTTCAGCAAGCTCACGAAACATCTCTTCATCTCCGGTCATGTGATCAGTACATCCACTATCAAGAACCCATTTCTTTCCTCCTGACTCATATCCCCGAAGATTTGCCATAAGACCAAAATGTCTCATTGCATCATCAAGATCGAAGTCACTATCATCATCATCATAATATTCATGTTCATCATGATCTTGTGACTCATCATTTCCTAGAGAGGGTAATTCATTAGATAAATGATCATCAAAGTGGTCACTTTTATGAATTCTTATAGCTTTGAATATGATATCATTAATGATTCCAACATCTCCTTTAGCATGCTTAAGATTGGCAAGTTCAAAAAGACATTTACCAAAACTAGGATCACTAGAGTTCATCTTACTCAAGGCAATAGATTTATGGAGAATTTCATCCAAAGTTTTCAAGGAATAATCGGGAAATCGTTCCTCAAGAAATTTCCATGTGGTATAGGCACAATTGTGAGTAGGCAAACTAGCAATCAAATTTTTGGGCAATCCTCTAATGATGAGCTCAATAGTTCTAAGATTGCGAATCATGTCAATATCTTCATCTAGGGTAGGATGCAAAGGATCAATATGAGGTGCACAAGGGCTAGCAATATACTTGTTCAAATGATATTGATTGAAGATTACAAGCATCTCATTTTTCCACTCATGAAAATACTCTCCATCAAGAATAGGCACTCTATTTCTAAGACTCCCTAGAGTAGACACATCCATCTTCCTCCAATGGTGATTAAACCAAGGCAATGGAGACCAATGCTCTGATACCACTTGTAGGATCTAGAAGTAGATGTGTCTAGAGGGGGGTGATTAGACACATAATGCTCAAGTTGAAATTTTTTAAGCTTTTTCGGTTTAAGTGGAGTTTAGGAACAATTTCAACACACACAATACATATCAAGCAAGCATGCAAAGAGTATATGAGCAGCAGAATGTAAAGCATGCAACTTGCAAGAATGTAAAGAGAAGGGTTTGGAGAATTCAAACGCAATTTGGAGACATGGATGTTTTTCCCGTGGTTCGGATAGGTGGTGCTATCCTACATCCACGTTGATGGAGACTTCAAACCACGAAGGGTAACGGTTGCGCGAGTCCACACAGGGCTCCACCCAAGGGTAACGGTTGCGCGAGTCCACACAGGGCTCCACCCACGAAGGGTCCACGAAGAAGCAACCACCCACAAAGGGTCCACGAAGAAGCAACCTTGTCTATCCCACCATGGCCATCGCCCACACAGGACTTGCCTCACTAGAGGTAGATCTTCACGAAGTAGGCGATCTCCTTGCCCTTACAAACTCCTTGGTTCAACTCCACAATCTCGTCGGAGGCTCCCAAGTGACACCTAGCCAATATAGGAGACACCACTCTCCAAGAAGTAACAAATGGTGTTTAGGTAATGAACTCCTTGCTCTTGTGCTTCAAATGATAGTCTCCCCAACACTCAACTCTCTCTCATAGGATTTGGATTTGGTGGAAAGAAGATTTGAGTGGAAAGCAACTTGGGAAGGCTAGAGATCAAGATTCATATGGTAGGAATGGAATGTCTTGGTCTCAACACATGAGTAGGTGGTTCTCTCTCAGAACATATGAGTTGGAATGGTGTATGCGTTCTGATGGCTCTCTCCTCGATTGAAGAGGAGGTGGAGGGGTATATATAGCCTCCACACAAAATCCAACCGTTACACACAGTTTTCCAATCTCGGTGGGACCGAATCAACAAACTTGGTTGGACCGAAAAGGTAAACCTAGTGACCGTTAGAGATTTCGGTGGGACCGACTGGATCAACTCGGTGGGACCGATGTGCTAGGGTTAGGGTAAATCCAAAACTCGGTTTGACCGATTACTCAAACTCGGTGGGACTGATTTGGGTAATAAGTGAAACTGAGATTTGGCCAAGCAAACTCGATGGGACCGATTGCATATCTCGGTGGGACCGAGAATATTGCAATGGGTAACAGAGAGTTTGCAAGCCCATCTCAGTGAGACCGAGATCCCATCGGTGAGACCGAACTGATTAGGGTTTGGCAGTGGCTTATGACAAGTGAAACTCGGTGGCACCGGATAGGAAGAATCGGTAGGACCGAGTTTGGCTTAGGGTTTAGGTCATATGTGGAAGTGGGAAAGTAGCTGATGATTTTGGAGCATATCATTAAGCACATGAAGCAAGAGGCTCATTAAGCAACACCTCATCCCTCCTTGATAGTATTGGCTTTTCCTAAAGACTCAATGTGATCTTGGATCACTAAAATGTAAACTGACGAGTCTTGAGCTTGAAGCTTTAGCCAATCCTTTGTCCTTAGCATCTTGAAGGAGTTCCCGCAACCTTTAGTCCATGCCACTCCATTGTTGAACTTATCTGAAACATGCTAGATTGAAATGTTAGTCCAACAAGAGATATGTTGTCATCAATTATCAAAACCACCTAGGGGGCACTTGTGCTTTCAAGAAGGCCGCAAGAGTAGCATACCCTTTAGGACAGCCCGGCCAGGTCGTGGAAACGGCAGCTGAAACTTAGATCTGACGGGCAGAAACAATCTCAACGTGAAATCTGACGGCCGAAATCACTAGAGACGTGAGAGAGCTCGGTTTAGGTGTGGTTATACTGTCCTAAATGACATTTGGTTTGTTTTAGCCCCCATTCTCATTATGAAACTAAGTTTACATTACAACAACGGCAAATATACGACAATGACCCGCTCCGCTAGGGTTCCTACCCTCGCCGCCGCCGCCCCAACTTAGCCTCCCCGCCGCCGCCGGTCGCCGGGCGCGCGCCTCCCGGCCCGCCCCGCTCCCCCTCCCCCTCTCCTCCCCTCCCCTCCTGCGACACGCCCGCGTGCGCCCGGGGGCTCCATGTGGCCGCGGCCCTCAGCCCCACCTCCCTCCCCTTCCCCCTGCCATCGCCAGCGAGCTCCGTCGAGCAAAGCCCTGGGGGCGCGGCGGCGGCGGGGCCCTCCTTCCCTGTCCTCTTGTGGGCGCCGGCGCGGGGCGGCTCCTTCGAGCGGTGGCGCTGGACGTCCGCGGGATCCAGCGGCGCGGTGGCGGTTTCGCGGGGCGGCGGGGGTGGCCTGCATGTGGCGGCGCTCAGGAGCCCCTCGTTCTGCGTGCGGGGCGGCTGCGGTGGTCTCTTGCCGGATCCGGCCGGATCTGGCTTTGGGGGCCGGCCGGCGACGCCTGGCTCCGGTGGTGCGTGCCCAGCGGCTCTGGCGCTTGGAGCTCGCCGGGCGACGCGGGTAGGGCAACGGCCGGGCGTGGCCGATGCTCCGGCCATGGGCGGCGGCATGGGTAGGTCTCGGTGGTGGCCTACCGGTGTCGTGGCGGCTTCATGGTGGCTCGATGGATCTGCCCGCGGCAACGGCCGACTTCTCTGGCGTCGGTTTGTCTGCGTTCGGGCCGACTCGACCTTCACCCCATCTCCTCGTCGTCCGGGCGCTACCCCCATCAATGGGCTGGGCCTCTCCCAGCTGCGGTCCACCGCTCGTCTCGCGCCCGATGCCGCAGGACCAAGCTCGTCTCGCGCATGATGCAGCAGGACCGAGCTCGTCTCGCGCACGGTGCAGCAGGACTGACCTCGTCCCCCTCTCGTTGCTGTAGGACCGAGCTCATCTCGCGCTTGGCGCAGCAGGATGGGTCGGTGGATGCCAGTTCTGGCCGACCTATTGGGTCTCGACACTGGGGGTTGCCCAGGGGCGCGAAAGGTGGGACCTTTCCGCTCGTCCCTTTCGTTAGGGTGCAGCGAGTCTCGGGTGAGGTGGTGTCGAGGTCTTGGATGCTGGGGTGGCGGACCTGGTGGTGGTTGCACGGTGCTCTTGGCCAGAGCCCGTGCCTTGGTGCTGCCCGGTCACCATGGTCGTGTGGGCGGCATGGTTGTCGGGGTGTGGCGTTTGGTGGCGGTGAATGTTGGCTGAGGTGAAAACCTGCTCTATCTTCGGACGGACCGGCGGCGGCGAAGATCATTCCCTTCTTGAAGGCGTCGTCGCGGCTCTCATTGCCCGTCATGCGGCTCCGGGGGGAACTCTGATTCTTGGATCGGGCGGTGGCGGCGCCCCGGCGTCGTACCCTTCCTGAAGGCGCCACTTTGAAGCGCATGGTTTGTCATATGTAGCTTCATCTCTTCGGAGCGGTAGTGCTAGGAGTGGTGTTGCTGCGCTCAATGCCTATGTATTTTGTCCTGGGTGTGTGCTTGTGTTGCGGTGGCGTAGCGTGTGTTTGTATTGAATGCTTGTGGTTTGATGCTTTATATATAAAACGGGGCGAAAGCCTTTTTTGGTAATATACGACAATGCAATTCAGTATAACTATGCAGCAACTAATAAAGAAACATCATGAGACACATATTTCAATTTACATGGCAGAAACTATCATCCATGAAACACGCATCACCGGCTATTTCAACATTCAGTATAACTATGCAGCAACTAATAAAGAAACATCATGAGACACATATTTCAATTTACATGGCAGAAACTATCACCCATGAAACACGCATCACCGGCTATTTCAACTGCCGCCCGTCCGACTTGCCAGACGGCATGCTGCGGACGTTCTTCAGCAGTTCCTGGATCTTGGACAGCATCATCATCTGTGATGGGTCGCCAGGGGTGGGGGCCGCGGTGGCGGCACTACTGCTCGCCTGGGGAGGCACCGTTGCCAGCGGCCTCGGGTTCTCCTGCAGCTTGATCTTCTCAAAGATGTACTGCTTCTCTGCCTCGGCCTCCTCCAGGAGGCGCCTGAGGTACATGCTCGCATAGTCCTGCTCCGCCTTCTCCGACTTGGCCAGCGCAATGCTCTGGAGCTGCTCTGCCTCCTGCCGGGCCTCGTTGGCCTTCAGCTGGAACATCTCGGCCTCAGCACTCTTTAGCCGGATCATGCTCTCCAGCTCCTCCACCTGCTGCTTCTTACGCAGCTGCTCTGCCTTGAGCTCCCGTGCCTCCCGTGTCTTCTCGTCCAGCTCACGCTCGCAGGAATCCACCGCGAGGCGAGCCTTCTTGAACATCTGCATCTTCTCTTCAGCCACGGTCTCCATCTTTCTGACAGCCTCTTGGACAACCTCAGCAATTTGATTGCAGGCCTCGTGCGGAGTGATCAGGCGCCCCAATTCTTCATTTTCGGACATCTTTGGAAAATCCATCTCAAGCTCTGCCAAATAAGTAATAGTTAATACAAAAGGTCTGAATTACAGCTTAGGCAGATACAAACCGATGGAACGCAAACATAAATAAACCCACAAAGCTGATCACACCAAAAATACTGGAACAAAATCTAGTAATAAACACACTCACCTTTTGGGCTCTTAGGTACACTGCAAGACTATAATATGGAGGGCCTTTACCCATTGATCAGTATATGATCAAAAGATTATAAAATCACAGTTACACATTAACAGAAAAACTGACACCAAACCTGTAGATAATCTGACTAACAAAACAATATGCTAGAAAAAGAACCACAGAAGATAACCAATTCAGCTGCATGACAGAGCACTCAAATATCTTCTACTTGGGAACGGTAATGAATGCACCAACTGTAGATAAAGCATGTTCATCTTAGATTCATAAACAATATTACTGTCGTAGATAACAAACGAGTAGATCTGAGTTGAATGGCAGAGGCACCATCACCCAACCAGTAGTACTTCTTGCCCCGTTATGTTAAATTGTGATCCAAATTCTAGTACCGTATTAGACTAGACGTAGTACATACGGTGTGGGCCTTTTGCGTTGGTACCGACGCATACGAGTACGACTCGTTTACTTGTCCTACAAGAACTCCTATGTTTCGCCCTTCATATATACCCCATGTAGTCGCACCTCAGACGGCCTGTCGTCTCGTGCTTGTAATACTCCTCCTCATAGTGATTGCGTCTTCGTGCGTCCGTGGTTTTCTCCCGGAAGGGTTTCCACGTAAAAATCCATGTCTCTTTGTCTCGTTTATTCTCGTTATTATCTAACAAGTGGTATACAGAGCCAAGTTACAGATACGAGATTTGAGACGAGAGATTAGGGTTCGGCTATGCGTGCCGCCGCCGTCCTACAATCTTTTCGGATCGGAGACTATTTCCTGTACGAGCTGCTGCAGCCGCAAGTCGCCGAGACGGAAATGTTTTTTGCTGCTGATCCGATTACTAATCAAGCAGTCCACCGAGGGTTCTGTTGGGGAACGTTGCAGAAAACAAAAAATTTCCTACGATTTCACCAAGATCCATCTAGGAGTTCATCTAGCAACGAGTGATTGGATTGCATCTACATACCTTTGTAGATCACGCGCGGAAGCGTTCAAAGAACGGGGATGAGGAAGGCGTACTCGACATGATCCAAATCACCGGAGATCCTGGCGCCGAACGGACGGCACCTCCGCGTTCAACACACGTACGGTCAGCGTAACGTCTCCTTCTTCTTGATCCAGCAAGGGGAAGGAGAGGTTGAGGAAGATGGCTCCAGCAGCAGCACGACGGCGTGGTGTTGATGGAGCTGCAGTACTCCGGCAGGGCTTCGCCAAGCACTATGGAGGAGGAGGATCTGTTGGAGAGGGAGAGGGAGGCACCAAAGATGTTTTATGAGAGGCCCTCCTTCCCCCACTATATATAGGTAGTCCAAGGGAGTCCAAGGGGGGGGGGGCGCCGGCCCTAGGAGATCCAATCTCCTAGGGGGGTGTGGCCAAGGGAGGAATCCCTCCTCCCCAAGGCACCTAGGAGGTGCCTTCCCCCTTTGGGACTCTTCCCTTCCTTGAACCCTAGGCGCATGGGCCTCTTGGGACTGGTGCCCTTGGCCCATATAGGCCAAGGCGCACCCCCTACAGCCCATGTGGCCCCCCGGGGCACGTGGCCCCACCCGGTGGACCCCCGGGACCCTTCCGGTGGTCCCGGTACAATACCGGTGACCCCGAAACTTGTCCCGATGGCCGAAATAGCACTTCCTATATATAATTCTTTACCTCCGGACCATTCCGGAACTCCTCGTGACGTCCGGGATCTCATCCGGGACTCCGAACAACATTCGGGTTACTGCATATACATATCCCTACAACCCTAGTGTCACCGAACCTTAAGTGTGTAGACCCTACGGGTTCGGGATACATGTAGACATGACCGAGACGACTCTCCGGTCAATAACCAACAGCGGGATCTGGATACCCATGTTGGCTCCCACATGCTCCTCGATGATCTCATCGGATGAACCACGATGTCGAGGATTCAAGCAACCCCGTATACAATTCCCTTTGTCAATCGGTATGTTACTTGCCCGAGATTCGATCGTCGGTATCCCAATACCTCATTCAATATCGTTACTGGCAAGTCACTTTACTCGTACCGTAATGCATGATCCCGTGACCAGAAACTTGGTCACTTTGAGCTCATTATGATGATGCATTACCGAGTGGGCCCAATGATACCTCTCCGTCACACGGAGTGACAAATCCCAGTCTTGATCCGTGTCAACCCAACAGACACTTTCGGAGATAGCCGTAGTATACCTTTATAGTCACCCAGTTACGTTGTGACGTTTGGTACACCCAAAGCACTCCTACGGTATCCGGGAGTTACACGATCTCATGGTCTAAGGAAAAGATACTTGGCATTGGAAAACTCTAGCAAATGAACTATACGATCTTGTGCTATGTTTAGGATTGGGTCTTGTCCATCACATCATTCTCCTAATGATGTGATCTCGTTATCAATGACATCCAATGTCCATAGTCAAGAAACCATGACTATCTGTTGATCAACGAGCTAGTTACCTAGAGGCTTACTAGGGACATGTTGGTGTCTATTATTCACACATGTATTACGATTTCCGGATAACACAATTATAGCATGAATAAAGACAATTATCATGAATAAGGAAATATAATAATAATGCTTTTATTATTGCCTCTAGGGCATATTTCCAACAGTCTCCCACTTGCACTAGAGTCAATAATCTAGTTACATTGTGATGAATCGAACACCCATGGAATTCTGGTGTTGATCATGTTTTGCTCTAGGGAGAGGTTTAGTCAACGGATCTGCTACATTCAGGTCCGTATGTACTTTACAAATATCTATGTCTCCATCTTGAACATTTTCACGAATGGAGTTGAAGCGACGTTTGATGTGCCTGGTCTTCTTGTGAAACCTGGGCTCCTTGGCAAGTGCAATAGCTCTAGTGTTGTCACAGAAGAGTTTGATTGACCCCGACGCATTGGGTATGACTCCTACGTCGGTGATGAACTCCTTCACCCAAATTGCTTCATGTGCTGCCTCCAAGGCTGCCATGTACTCCGCTTCACATGTAGATCCCGCCACGACGCTCTGCTTGCAACTTCACCAGCTTACTGCCCCACCATTCAAAATATACACGTATCCGGTTTGTGACTTTGAGTCATCCAGATCTGTGTCGAAGCTAGAGTCGACGTAACCCTTTACGACGAGCTCTTTGTCACCTCCATAGACGAGAAACATTTCCTTAGTCCTTTTCAGGTACTTCAGTATATTCTTGACCGCTGTCCAGTGTTCCTTGCCAGGATTACTTTGGTACCTTCCTACCAAACTTACGGCAAGGTTTACATCAGGTCTGGTACACAACATGGCATACATAATAGAACCTATGGCTGAGGCATAGGGGATGACACTCATCTCCTCTATATCTTCTGCCGTGGTCGGACATTGAGCTGAGCTCAATTTCACACCTTGCAATACAGGCAAGAACCCCTTCTTAGACTGATCCATATTGAACTTCTTCAATATCTTGTCAAGGTATGTGCTTTGTGAAAGACCTATGAGGCGTCTTGATCTATCTCTATAGATCTTGATGCCTAATATATATGCAGCTTCTCCAAGGTCATTCATTGAAAAACTCTTGTTCAAGTAGGCCTTAATGCTGTCCAAGAGTTCTATATCATTTCCCATCAAAAGTATGTCATCTACATATAATATGAGAAATGCTACAGAGCTCCCACTCACTTTCTTGTAAACACAGGCTTCTCCATAAGTCTGCGTAAACCCAAACGCTTTGATCATCTCATCAAAGCGAATGTTCCCACTCCGAGATGCTTGCACCAGCCCATAAATCGAGCGTTGGAGCTTGCACACCTTGTCAGCATTCTTAGGATCGACAAAACCTTCCGGCTGCATCATATACAATTCTTCCTTAAGGAAACCATTAAGGAATGCCGTTTTGACGTCCATTTGCCATATTTCATAATCATAGAATGCGGCAATCGCTAACATGATTCGGACGGACTTCAGCTTCGCTACCGGTGAGAAAGTCTCATAGTAGTCAACCCCTTGAACTTGTCGATAACCCTTAGCGACAAGCCGAGCTTTATAGATGGTCACATTACCATCCGCGTCTGTCTTCTTCTTAAAGATCCATTTATTTTCTATGGCTCGTCGCTCAACGGGCAAGTCAGTCAAAGTCCATACTTCGTTTTCATACATGGATCCTATCTCGGATTTCATGGCTTCTAGCCATTTGTTGGAATCCGGGCCCGCCATCGCTTCTTCATAGTTCGAAGGTTCACTGTTGTCTAACAACATGATTTCCAAGACAGGGTTGCCGTACCACTCTGGTGCGGAACGTGTCCTTGTGGACCTTCGAATTTCAGTAGGAGCTTGATCAGAAGTATCTTGATCATCATCATTAACTTCCTCTCTAGTCGGTGCAGGCACCTTAGGAACATTTTCTTGAGTTGCGCCATTTTCCGGTTCAAGAGGTAATACTTCATCAAGTTCTACTTTCCTCCCACTTACTTCTTTCGAGAGAAACTCCTTCTCTAGAAAGGATCCATTCTTGGCAACAAAGATCTTGCCTTCGGATCTGAGGTAGAAGGTATACCCAATAGTTTCTTTAGGGTATCCTATGAAGAAGCATTTTTCGACTTGGGTTCGAGCTTTTCAGGTTGAAGTTTCTTGACATAAGCATCGCATCCCCAAACTTTCAGAAACGACAGCTTAGGTTTCTTCCCAAACCATAATTCATACGGTGTCGTCTCAACGGATTTCGACGGAGCCCTATTTAAAGTGAATGCGGCAGTCTCTAAAGCATACCCCCAAAAAGATAGCGGTAAATCGGCAAGAGACATCATAGATCGCACCATATCTAATAGAGTGCGATTACGATGTTCGGACACACCATTACGCTGAGGTGTTCCAGGCGGCGTGAGCTGTGAAACTATTCCACATTTTCTTAAGTGTGTGCCAAACTCATGACTCAAGTATTCTCCTCCACGATCTGATCGCAGGAACTTGATTTTCCTGTCACGTTGATTCTCAACCTCACTCTGAAATTCCTTGAACTTTTCAAAGGTCTCAGACTTGTGTTTCATTAAGTAGACATACCCATATCTACTCAAGTCATCAGTGAGGGTGAGAACATAACGATAGCCACAGTGAGCCTCAACACTCATTGGACCGCACACATCAGTATGTATGATTTCCAATAAGTTGGTTGCTCGCTCCATTGTTCCTGAGAACGGAGTCTTGGTCATTTTACCCATGAGGCATGGTTCGCACGTGTCAAATGATTCGTAATCAAGAGACTCTAAAAGTCCATCAGCATGGAGCTTCTTCATGCGTTTGACACCTATGTGACCAAGGCGGCAGTGCCACAAGTATGTGGGACTATCATTATCAATCTTACATCTTTTGGTACTCACACTATGAACATGTGTAGCATTACGCTCGAGATTCATTAAGAATAAACCATTCACCATCGGAGCATGACCATAAAACATATCTCTCATATAAATAGAACAACCATTATTCTCGGATTTAAATGAGTAGCCATCTCGAATTAAACGAGATCCTGATACAATGTTCATGCTCAAAGCTGGCACTAAATAACAATTATTAAGGTTTAAAACTAATCCCCAAGGTAAATGTAGAGGTAGCGTGCCGACGGCGATCACATTGACCTTGGAACCATTCCCGACGCGCATCGTCACCTCGTCCTTCACCAGTCTCCGCTTATTCCGCAGCTCCTGTTTTGAGTTACAAATGTGAGCAACTGCACCGGTATCAAATACCCAGGAGCTACTACGAGTACTGGTAAGGTACACATCAATTACATGTATATCACATATACGTTTCGTTTTGCCGGCCTTCTTGTCCGCTAAGTATTTGGGGCAGTTCCGCTTCCAGTGACCACTTTCCTTGCAATAAAAGCACTCAGTCTCAGGCTTGGGTCCATTCTTTGGCTTCTTCCCGGCAGCTTGCTTGCCGGGCGCGGAAACTCCCTTGCCGTCCTTCTTGAAGGTTTTCTTAACCTTGCCTTTCTTGAACTTAGTGGTTTTATTCACCATCAACACTTGATGTTCCTTTTTTGACTTCTACCTCTGCTGATTTCAGCATTGCAAATACTTCAGGAATGGTCTTTTCCATCCCCTGCATATTGAAGTTCATCACAAACCTCTTGTAGCTCGGTGGAAGCGACTGAAGGATTCTGTCAATGACCGCGTCATCCGGGAGATTAACTCCCAGCTGAGTCAAGCGGTTATGCAACCCAGACATAGTGAGTATGTGCTCATTGACAGAACTGTTTTCCACCATCTTACAGCTGAAGAACTTGTCGGAGACTTGATATCTCTCGACCTGGGCATGAGCTTGGAAAACCATTTTCAGCTCTTCGAACATCTCATATGCTCCGTGTCTCTCAAAACGTTTTTGGAGCCCCGGCTCTAAGCTGTAAAGCATGCCGCACTGAACGAGGGAGTAGTCATCGGTACGTGCCTGCCAAGCGTTCAGAACGTCTTGTTCTGCAGGGAGAACAGGTGTGTCACCTAGCAGTGCTTGTAGGACATAATCTTTCTTGGCAGCTATGAGGATGATCCTCAGGTTCCGGACCCAGTCCGTGTAGTTGCTGCCATCGTCTTTCAGCTTGGTTTTCTCTAGGAACGCGTTGAAGTTGAGGACTACGTTGGCCATTTGATCTACAAGACATATTGTAAAATTTTAGACTAAGTTCATGATAATTAAGTTCATCTAATCAAATTATTCAATGAACTCCCACTTAGATAAACATCCCTCCTGTAATCTAAGTATAACATGATCCGAGTTAACTAGGTTGTGTCCGATCATCACGTGAGACGGACTAGCCAACGTCGGTGAACATCTTCATGTTGATCGTATCTTCTATACGACTCATGCTCGACCTTTCGGTCTTTTGTGTTCCGAGGCCATGTCTGTACATGCTAGGCTCGTCAAGTCAACCTAAGTGTTTGCATGTGTAAATCTGTCTTACACCCGTTGTATGTGAATGTTAGAATCTAACACCCCATCATCACGTGGTGCTTCGAAACAACAAACTGTCGCAACGGTGCACAGTTAGGGGGAACACTTTCTTGAAATTATTATGAGGGATCATCTTATTCACTACCGTCGTTCTAAGTAAACAAGATGCAGAAACATGATAAACATCACATGCAATCAAACAATAATAGTGACATGATATGGCCAATATCACATAGCTCCTTTGATCTCCATCGTGGGGCTCCATGATCATCTTGTCACCGGCATGACACCATGATCTACATCATCATGATCTCCATCATCGTGTCTCCATGAAGTTGCTCGCCAACTATTACTTCTACTACTACGGCTAATGCGTTTAGCAATAAAGTAAAGTAATTTACATGGCGTTTCTCAATGACACGTAGGTCATACAAAAAATAAAGACAACTCCTATGGCTCCTGTCGGTTGTCATACTCATCGACATGCAAGTCGTGATTCCTATTACAATAGCATGAACATCTCATACATCACATATAGATCATTCATCATTCATCACAACTTTGGCCATAACATATCACAAAGCACTTGCCGCAAAAACAAGTTAGACGTCCTCTAATTGTTGTTGCAAGTTTTACGTGGCTGAAGTAGGGTTCTAGCAAGAACGTTTTCTTACCTACGTGAAAGCCACAACGTGATTTGTCAACTTCTATTTACCCTTCATAAGGTCCCTTTTCATCGAATCTGCTCCAACTAAAGTGGAGAGACAGACACCCGCCAGCCACCTTATGCAACTTGTGCATGTTAGTCGGTGGAACCGGTCTCACGTAAGCGTACGTGTAAGGTTGGTCCGGGCCGCTTCATCCCACAATACCGTTGAAGCAAGATAAGAGTAGTAGCGGCAAGAAAGTTGACAACATCAACGCCCACAACAAATTGTGTTCTACTCGTGCAAGAGAACTACGCATAGACCTAGCTCATGATGCCACTGTTGGGGAACGTTGCAGAAAACAAAAATTTTCCTACGGTTTCACCAAGATCCATCTAGGAGTTCATCTAGCAATGAGTGATTGGATTGCATCTACATACCTTTGTAGATCACGCGCGGAAGCGTTCAAAGAACGGGGATGAGGAAGGCGTACTCGACGTGATCCAAATCACCGGAGATCCTAGCGCCGAACGGACGGCACCTCCGCGTTCAACACACGTACGTTCAGCGTAACGTCTCCTTCTTCTTGATCCAGCAAGGGGAAGGAGAGGTTGAGGAAGATGGCTCCAGCAGCAGCACGATGGTGTGGTGTTGATGGAGCTGCAGTACTCCGGCAGGGCTTCGCCAAGCACTATGGAGGAGGAGGATGTGTTGGAGAGGGAGAGGGAGGCACCAAAGATGTGTTATGAGAGGCCCTCCTTGCCCCACTATATATAGGGAGTCCAAGGGGGGGGAGCCGGCCCTAGGAGATCCAATCTCCTAGGGGGGTGTGGCCAAGGGAGGAATCCCTCCTCCCCAAGGCACCTAGGAGGTGCCTTCCCCCTTTGGGACTCTTCCCTTCCTTGAACCCTAGGCGCATGGGCCTCTTGGGACTGGTGCCCTTGGCCCATATAGGCCAAGGCGCACCCCCTACAGCCCATGTGGCCCCCCGGGGCACGTGGCCCCACCCGGTGGACCCCCGGGACCCTTCCGGTGGTCCCGGTACAATACCGGTGACCCCGAAACTTGTCCTGATGGCCGAAATAGCACTTCCTATATATAATTCTTTACCTCCGGACCATTCCGGAACTCCTCGTGACGTCCGGGATCTCATCCGGGACTCCGAACAACATTCGGGTTACTGCATATACATATCCCTACAACCCTAGCGTCACCGAACCTTAAGTGTGTAGACCCTACGGGTTCGGGAGACATGTAGACATGACCGAGACGACTCTCCGGTCAATAACCAACAGCAGGATCTGGATACCCATGTTGGCTCCCACATGCTCCTCGATGATCTCATCGGATGAACCACGATGTCGAGGATTCAAGAAACCCCATATACAATTCCCTTTGTCAATCGGTATGTTACTTGCCCGAGATTCGATCGTCGGTATCCCAATACCTCATTCAATCTCGTTACCGGCAAGTCACTTTACTCGTACCGTAATGCATGATCCCGTGACCAGACACTTGGTCACTTTTCCTCATTATGATGATGCATTACCGAGTGGGCCCAGTGATACCTCTCCGTCACACGGAGTGACAAATCCCAGTCTTGATCCGTGTCAACCCAACAGACACTTTCGGAGATACCCGTAGTATACCTTTCTAGTCACCCAGTTACGTTGTGACGTTTGGTACACCCAAAGCACTCCTACGGTATCCGGGAGTTACACGATCTCATGGTCTAAGGAAAAGATACTTGACATTGGAAAACTCTAGCAAACGAACTATACGATCTTGTGCTATGTTTAGGATTGGGTCTTTTCCATCACATCATTCTCCTAATGATGTGATCTCGTTATCAATGACATCCAATGTCCATAGTCAGGAAACCATGACTATCTGTTGATCAACGAGCTAGTTACCTAGAGGCTTACTAGGGACATGTTGGTGTCTATTATTCACACATGTATTACGATTTCCGGATAACACAATTATAGCATGAATAAAGACAATTATCATGAATAAGGAAATATAATAATAATGCTTTTATTATTGCCTCTAGGGCATATTTCCAATAGGTTCCTCTACCGGCCGCTATAAAAAACCAAGTCGCCGAGAGTTTCCGCTGCGGTCCAATCCGTTCCTGCAGCTGTTTTAGATTGGCGTGTGGCTACAGCCATTCGCCGAGTTGCTGCCGCTGGCCGCTTCAAGTCCCGAGGGAATCAACTAGTATAGTACCATGGAGATATCCATCCACTCACGTGAAGGCTAGTACTATTGAGTACTAGTTGATCAGATTTATTTTCTTATCTGATTGTTACATCCACACGAAGAGCTACCAGGTGCTATCTTTTTTGTTCTTTGCTCCGCAAATTAATTCTATCAAGGATTTTTCTACCGGCTTGTACTACTTGGTGTACACAGATTTATCTGCTCATGGCTTCCATGAAGTACGATCTTCCACCACTGGACCGTGACACAAGGTTTACCCTATGGCAAGTTAAGATGCAGGCGTTGTTGGCACAGACCGACTATGATGAAGCACTGGATAATTTTGGGAAGAACCGAATTGAGGACTGGACTGATGAGGAGAAAAGAATTGATCGTAAGGCTTTGTCAAAAATTCAACTCCATTTGCATAATAATATTTTGCAGGAAGTTTTGAGTGAGAAAACTGCCGCAGCTCTATGGTTAAAGCTGGAAGGGATTTGCATGACTAAAGATCTCACCAGCAAGATGCATCTGAAGCAAAAATTATTCCTGCACAGGTTACCCAAGGGAGGTAATGTTTTGAATCATATTTCAGAATTTAAAGAGATCATATCTGATCTAGCTGCAATGGAGGTTAAGTATGAAGAGGAAGATACTGCTTTAATGTTACTTTGTTCACTGCCAAGTTCTTATACCAATTTTAGAGACACCATATTATACAGTCGTGATACTCTCATACTTAATGAAGTTTATGAAGCTTTGAACTCTAAGGAGAAGATGAAATTAATGGTGCCTCATGATGGTTCGAGTTCATCCCAAGCCGAGGGATTATCTGTTCGTGGCGGGACAAAGGAGAAGAACTCACATAATGGAAACAGAGGCAAAAGTAAGAACGGCTATAGGGGCCGGTCGCAATCCAGAGACAAGAAGTATTGCAGGTATTGCAAGAGAGACGGGCATGACATCTCAGAGTGTTTCAAGTTGCAGAACAAAGAAAAGAGGAAAGGTAACAAACATAGTGAAAATTCTGCAAACGTTGCTCGTGATGGTAGTTCCGATGATGCTCTTGTCGTTATTGCTGGATGTGCCGAGACCAATGATGAGTGGGTACTTGATACTGCATGTACTTTTCATATGTGTCCACATAGAGATTGGTTTAATACTTTTGATTCCACTACTTCTGCTGGTTCCGTTTTGGGTTTTGATAATTCACCATGCAAGATTGAAGGCATAGGTTCTATTCAAATCAAGATGTTTGATGCCATAATCAGAACTTTGACAGATGTTCGGTATATTCCGAAGATGAAGAGAAATCTTATTTCTATGAGTGCCCTTGATGCAAAGGGGTACAAATATTCAGGTGGAGATAGTGTTTTGAAAGTCACCAAAGGTTCCCTTATTGTGATGAAAGGTGATTTAAGTTCGACCAATGGTCTTTATTACCTTCGAGGTTCTACAGTTTCAGGTAACGCTACTCCAGTTGTTTCAAAGAATTCTGATTGTGATGCTGCTAACCTTTGGCATATGCATCTTGGACATACGAGTGAACTTGGTTTAGCAGAGTTAAATAAGAGAGGTCTTCTTATTGGATATGAACCTGGTAAATTGAAATTTTGTGAGCATTGTATCTTCGGCAAACACAAGAGGGTGAAGTTCAACACTTCGACTCATACAACTGAAGGTTTCTTGATTATGTGCATTCTGATTTATGGGGACCATCTCGCAAGAAGTCACTAGGTGGTGCAAGTTACATGCTGACTATTATTGACGATTATTCGAGAAAAGTTTGGCCTTATTTCTTGAAGCATAAATATGAAGCATTCTCATCTTTTAAGGAGTGGAAGATTATGATTGAGAGACAAACTGAAAAGAAGATAAAGATACTTCGCACTGATAATGGTATGGAATTCTGTTCTAAGCAATTTAAGAATTATTGCAAATCTGAAGGCATTGTCAGACATTACACCATTCCTTATACTCCTCAACAAAATGGTGTTGCTGAGCGTATGAACAGGACCATTATTTCCAGAGCCCGTTGCATGTTGTCCAATGCAGGTTTGCATAGGCGTTTTTGGGCTGAGGCCGCTTCCACTGCTTGTTATCTCATTAACCGTTCACCATCTATTGCTCTTAATAAGAAAACTCCAATTGAGGTATGGTCTGGTTCACCTGCTGATTATTCACAGTTGGGAGTTTTTGGTTGCACTACTTATGCTCATGTTGATAATGGAAAGTTGGAGCCTAGGGCTATTAAGTGCATCTTTCTTGGTTATAAGTCTGGTGTTAAAGGTTTTAAATTATGGAATCCTAAAACCCAGAAGGTTGTTATTAGCAGAAATGTTATCTTTAATGAATCTGCTATGTTACATGATGTTTCATCTACTAATGTTCCTGTTGAGAGTGAACAGCAGCCTCCTATTCAGCAGCCTACTGTTCAGGTGGAGCATGTTATTGACTCAGGTGATACATCTAGTAATGAAATTGTTGATGCACATGATGAACCCGTCGTTAATGATGAAAATGTCACTCCCACTCCAAATCAGCCTATTGTTCCACCCAGTTGGAATCTTGCTCGTGACAGAGTTAGGCGGGGTACTAACAAACCTGTCAGGTTAATTGAAGAGTGCAATATTGTTTCTTTTGCTTTATCTGTTGCAGAAGAAATTGAAGGTAACGCCGAACCTTCTTCATATTCCGAGGCTATTATTTCTAGTGATAGTAATAAGTGGATGACCGATATGCATGATGAGATGGAATCACTTGAAAAGAATGGCACTTGGGATTGAGTAAAATTGCCTAGAGAGAAAAAACCTATTCGTTGCAAGTGGGTTTTCAAGAGGAAAGAAGGTGTTTCTCCTAATGATGAGACAAGATATAAAGCAAGGTTAGTTGCTAAAGGTTACAGTCAGATTCCAGGTATTGACTATAATGAAGTCTTTTCTCCTGTTGTGAAGCATAGCTCTATTCGCACTTTACTCAGTATTGTTGCCATGCATGATCTTGAGCTTGAACAATTGGATGTTAAAACTGCATTCTTACATGGAGAATTAGAAGAGGATATTTATATGGAACAACCTGAAGGTTTTGTTATTTCTGGAAAAGAAAAGCTTGTCTGCAAGTTAAGAAAATCTGTTTATGGATTGAAGCAATCCCCTAGACAGTGGTACAAGAGATTTGACACCTTTATGCTCTCTCAAGGTTTCAAAAGGTCTAATTATGATAGTTGTGTTTATTTGAAAACTGTCAAAGGTTCAACTATTTATTTGCTCCTTTATGTTGATGATATGCTAATTGCTGCAAAGAGTATGTCAGATATTGATGAACTAAAGAAGCAATTGAGTAATGAATTTGAGATGAAGGATTTGGGTGCAGCAAAGAAAATACTTGGCATGGAAATATCCAGAGATAGACCATCTAGAAAAGTATATCTAAGTCAGAAAGGATATATTGATAAAGTTCTTCGTCGTTTTAATATGCATAATGCGAAGCCAGTAAGTACTCCGTTAGCTGCACACTTCAAATTATCATCAGCTTTATGTCCTAAGTCAGATGCAGATATTGAGTACATGTCTAGAGTTCCCTATTCGAGTGCAGTTGGTTCACTCATGTATGCCATGGTTTGTTCTCGTCCTGATTTATCATATGCATTGAGTGTTGTCAGTAGATACATGCCTAATCCTGGAAAAGAGCATTGGAGAGCAGTTCAGTGGATTTTCAGATACCTGCGAGGTATTTCTAATGCCTATTTACAGTTTGGGAAAACTAGAGATGGACTTGTTGGTTTTGTTGATTCTGATTTTGCTGGTGATTTGGATAAGAGAAGATCACTCACAGGCTATGTTTTCACCATTGGTGGTTGTGCTGTGAGTTGGAGAGCAACTTTGCAGTCTATTGTGGCTTGTTCCACTACTGATGCCGAGTATATGGCTATTTCTGAGGCATGCAAAGAAGCTATCTGGTTGAGAGGTTTGTACACTGAGCTTTGTGGAGACTCATCTTGCCCTACCGTATTTAGTGACAGTCAAAGTGCTATATATCTTACAAAGAATCCAATGTATCATGAGAGAACAAAGCACATTGATGTCAGATATCACTATATTCGAGATGTTGTTGCTGAAGGTGATTTGAAGGTATGCAAGATAAGTACTCATGATAATCGTGCTGATATGATGGCAAAGCCAGTTCCGACCAATAAGTTTGAGCTTTGCTCAGGCTTAGTTGGTATTTCTCACTAGTCCTATGAACTTTGACGCACAAGGTGTTTAAGCTGATTTGGATGAAGTTATTCACTTTCTTCGACTACTGAAGGGAATTTGGCTCAAGGTGGAGATTGTTAAATTGTGATCCAAATTCTAGTACCGTATTGGACTAGACGTAGTACATACGGTGTGGGCCTTTTGCGTTGGTACCGACGCATACGAGTACAACTCGTTTACTTGTCCTACAAGGACTCCTATGTGTTGCCCCTCATATATACCCCATATAGTCGCACCTCAGACGGTCTGTCGTCTCGTGCTTGTAATACTCCTCCTCATAGTGATTGCGTCTTCGTGCGTCCGTGGTTTTCTCCCGCAAGGGTTTCCACGTAAAAATCCGTGTCTCTTTGTCTCGTTTATTCTCGTTATTATCTAACATGTTAAATAACAGGGAAAAAGTACTAGGTGCATTAGAATACACTTAATACTGCTGATATGCCTGGAGAGTTCATGATGGTGGGATACCTCAGCTTTCACTATTTCGATAGTTATAAGAAAATGGTTTTACTACTCCCTCCGTAAACTAATATAAGAGCGTTTAGATCACTATTTTAGTGATCTAAACGCCCTTATATTAATTTACAGAGGGATTACAATTTTGTGGAGGACGGTACTATTGTTTTAGTGCAGAAGCATTCTGGAATTGTTCAGAGAATGCCTATTGATCTACTGAATTCGTCTAACTGTTTTAGAATGCATACTGATCTACCGAATTCGTATAACTGTCATTTATGGTATTGTCAGAGAATGCCTGTAGGCTTGCAGTGTACAGAGTTACAGCAGAAGATCCCAAGCCCAACCAGAAATGCTAAAAAAAGAGTTATGTTTTATATGAGAAAAAATATGAATTCAGAAAATATATTCAAACAATAGTTTTAACTATCCAGCTAGAAAGCAAGAAGTATAGCATAGTCAAAGATGAAACCAAATAGCAAGAGAAGCATGACTTAACTCAGCATGATAAAATGAGCGAACAAAACTGGAACACGTAAAAGCATGGTTTAGTTAACGAAGTGCATTTACCTTGGAGTGCCTGCAGCAGTGCTCTAGGACTCATGGATTGAGCAGTACCACTTCTTAGTCTTTCAATCAGATCATCACATCTCCTGAACAAGTTCCTCCCTTTTGAGTCCTCACTTAGACGGAAAATCTTACAAACATACTCAAGTTCTCGTAACAACGCATCCCTGTCCCAGCCAGGAGCACATTGTTGGAATACATCCCTAACCCATCCCAACAGCTCAGATGTCCTTTGGCAAGCTTGGCACCGAAAAAGCATCTCTGGATGGGCAATTCCGTTATTAATTTTCTGTCCGGACCCTATCTGCTCATCACGGATTGCACAATCAGTGTGAGTCCAGTGAGAGAAGACATCACACCCAATCCAGCGGCATGTATTGACTTCAAAATCAAACTTATTGCAGATCACACACATGCAGAGGTTGCAAAAGCCATTCCTGTTGCTACATATATTGCACCTACACTCTTCGGCAGGGAGAGCACTCTTACAGGTGATGTTCCGGCACCTCTTGTACAAGTAAACCTCAGCAAGATGACTCACGGGTAGGTTAACACTTGGATGCAAAAATTCCTGGATTCCAGTCTTGATGGCAACAAGAATCTCCAGCTGAACATGGTGTGCCATCAAAAGTGTAGTTGGTGTAAAATCCACCCTATTCTGGACAAGCTTCTGCAGGTACAGGAACTCCTCAACATGATGAGAACCCCCAGTTCCTTCAAGAATTGACCGAAGTTCACTCTTGATTTCATCCAACGCCTCATCTGGCATAACCTTCATTTTCTCAGCAACTAGATCAACCCTTTCCCGAGCAACCTCCCGGAGAGTCACTCTACCGGTACTTGGGATCCTACGAATGACTTGCCATTCAGCAACACCTTTGGTGGCTAGCTCCTTATCTTTGTCCACTATTCTAATAGTGGTCGCAGCACCACCACCACTGCTTTTGTTTGGTTCTATAGGCCAGGTCTCCCTTGAACTAGCACTCTCAGTGGCAGAGTCATGACCCGGGTCAGAATTTGACGCACGCTCCTGCATATCTAGCGAACCAACTTGGTCTGACGAGGCCAGAGAGAGGGAGGTCTGCAGGTTTGGGGTGCCCCCGTTGTGCCATGGGGGGGGCATCCCCTGTGGAAGCTGTGGATGGAAATTTGCGCCTGATGAGGTTCCCATCCAAAATCAAAACCGAGCAAAGCATGTAGGTAATAATAACTGACATCAATCACCAGGTTAACACTTGGCACTTTAAGCATCACTTTGTATACCAATATATTACAAGAACCTATCTTGTGTTATGAAGCAAATCATTAAAGAGTTTGCACATTTATTTCCAGAATTGCACCCATGATCTTACTCATCGAATAACATTTCCACAGAGCAGCCACAAAATTTATCCCTTAAATTCCCAGGTCAAAAACAAGTGGGACAATTATCTTCATTTATTTCTAGTACTCCAGTAATCTTAGTCACCAAACAACATATCTCTACTACTATTAAACAAGCAAACATATTCATCACTAAGTGCACCCAGCCTAACATACACAAAGCAACACAGACTAATTACAACCTTACGATGAGGGTCACTTAATTTGATCTAACCGTTAAAACTATACTAACGTTCCGCGAAAACTGCGTTTAGCAATTTACCCGGGCGGACGAAAACTCTCCCAACGAAACGTCCTGCGCCCCGCGTTACCCCAATCCAAATCCAAGGAAGAAAAACGCAACCCATCGCACACGAACCATCGTTAGCGGTGGAAGTTAGGGTTAGGGCGCCGCCGCGCTCCCCTATCCCTTTGGCCATAATCCGTCCTGCTGCCCCTCTCACTGCTGCTCCACCGCCGCCCCATGCTCCACCCGATCCGCCGCCACAGCGCGACCGTAGCCCGGTCTTGCCTTGCCGTCCACCCGCATATCTCCTCCCTCGGGTTCTGGCAAGCTGCATCCACAACCACGGTGAACTGCCATGGGTGCGGCCAATCCGAGCTCGGTTTAGGGCTTCAGGCAGGCCAACCAAGTCTCGACAGTGGCGCGGGCCAGCCCAGTGGCGTCGGACGCTGCCAGTCTCGGCCGTTGCGTGATTGTGCGTATGACGCTCGGCATGTCCCTATAAGTGCCAGCTACTGGTGGTCCCCGCCCCCACGTAATTAACCCAACAACTAATTTTTTTGTTCAGACTGACCTGCTCTTTAATTCTTGCTGATATGTGGTTTCGAGACCCACCCAATCAGGGTTCGCGCTCATGGAGGAGAGCCTGTTCTTCCTGGAGGCCTGGTGAACACATGGGATATGACATGTATGATTCCAGTTGTGCAAAGTCTGCTTGCACTGCTATCCATACTGCCCCTAGCAATATAATTTATCTGCTGCCTCAACAGCTCACAGTGCTGCCTCCTTTGGATGAATCTGAAATTCTATTAGAAACATGATGAACCACTTAGATAGATCATCGATCTGTACAAAACTGATAGATGTTTGTTTTTGTATATCTTATGCGGCCTGATTGAATTTTCTTATCCCACATTTTATTTCAGATGCTGCAACCTTGAGTGATCCATCCACTCGATTCTTGAAACCGTTTGCGTTTTGTGAAGTCTGGCACACAAGGTGCCCTCATGGGTGCAATCAAGTAGATCCCATCAGCATTTTGATCTCTCCAAATTGTTGCACATGTAGGGTTGCAACACAAGTAACTACATGTGAATTGGAACTATAAGATATGTGTATTCCAATTTTAAATTCTATTAAGAGTGCATTGCATGTGCATACTAGCTGCGGGTCGAAGTCATGAGGCACGTGCATACTAGCTGCACGTCCACTGCTCCAATGCGCCTTGCACACTCAACCAGTATCGTTTCTGGGGTCGTCGCCCTGACATATCAATGCATATATGTGCGTTGCACATGCACGCTTACTAGTCTAGACAGAGCAGACACATAACTTATCCGCTAAGCTCCCCAATTCAGAAACAAGCGGTACGACTATCTGCTTATATTTCCAAAACTGCTCAAGTTATCTTAAGTTACTAAGAAACAAAAACCTAGCCAAATCTGCACGTGAAAATGACCGTCATCAGCCACTTGCTTAAGACTTTCATTTCAAGCATCAGTTCACATACCAAAAGAACAGCAAAACCTATCGTATGTCACCAAGCAAATTATCAGTGCTCAAAAACAAGTAGAACAATTTTCTTCTTTTATTTCCAAAATCAACCCAGTAATCCTGATGATCAAAAAACACCTTAATCACCAAACAACATCTTCCCAACTTAAATGGTTTTGGAACAGGTGCTGGCTGGAGGGGACAAGAGGCGGAGTGGTGTCTCATCTTCAGCATTGCCGGCAGTGGGTCTCGGCGGCGTGGTGCACTAGGGTATCGGTGCTGGAAGTGTGTTGATAGGAACACGCAGGAGGGCAGCACGGTGCGGCGTCGTGGTGGAGTCGACAGCAGAAGGGCGTGGCAAGGTCTATGCATGGATTACTCCTAAAGATGAGACGGCAGAAGATGGCGGGGGCAGATTGCTGAGCGTGCACATGCGGTGTGCACTCAGGATTTGCTAGACCGGTTGGTGATCCTGGCTAGCCGGCGGGCGGCTTGGTGAGGCCACCGGGATACTCGGTATGGCACGGGGTCAGGACACATCATCAAGCTCGTAGGTAGGGCGACTCTGTGCGCCAGGATGGTGGCTTTGGGTTGACTAGTGTATGTACTTTGTAAGGCTATGTTGAATAATATAATAAAGATGGTTGTGTGCATCGTTTGATGCACAGGCCATGGGTTATCCTCCTTTTCAAAAAAAATCCCCAACTTAAGAAAGAAACAAGGGGTACAACTTTCTGTATACATATTCCAGAATTTCTACAGTGATCTTAATACACAAACGCCATCTCTACACAGAGCATCCACATATATTCTCGTCCAAGCTCCCAAAATCAATCAGCGCGAATTTCTTTATACTCCCTCCATTTTTATATACAAGGCCACAAACTCATATTACAAGATGAATTTCTGAGTATATTTCCAAAATTGCTCTAGTAATCTTAAGGTTTGAATAACCAAAACGTCTATGCACATATCAATATCACAATTTTCTCCCCTAATGTCCTCAATTCAAGTTTCAGACCCAAACTTTAGCAACAAATTCCCGTATTTCATCTGCCGAAACCTCTGTTCGACTAACAAATCGTCTCCTCCACGCAAATGAGACAAAATCGACAAAATAAAAGGAGGGGGAAGGAGCAACCCAGATGCCTAGACGCCGGAACCCATCCTCCACACCCAGACCCGCCACCAAACCATCCCGGGGTAAATTCCACTCCCACCGGACGGGAAGCACGAGCCAAACTAGATCCCAGAAACCTCAGCGCTCCACGGGGCAAACCTGGGTTCAGAGAGCTCACCTTGGCGCGACGGAGTGATCTACACGGAGGGGGAGACGGCCCGAGTAACGAATCTCTGGTGCCAGGTAAGGCTCCGGCTCTGCCGACGACGTTGACGAGGAGGAGCTCGGGAAGCAAAAGAAGAAAGATTTTCCCTATTCCGTTTTCAGTAGGAAAAAAGGACGAAATGGTGGGAGTCCAACCAAAAGGAAAGAAGTCCAGATAACCCCGTGAGTTTTCACAAATTGGTCACATTACCCCCTGAATTTTAAAACCAGGTATTTAACCCCCTCGAGTTTCCAGAACCAGATAAATTACCCCCTAACGACTTTGTAGAGTGGTTTTAAGAGTTAATTTGTCCACGTGGCCCACTTCACACAAGCCTGCTATTTTCTGTTAGCAACAAGCTTGACTTGCTGATTCCTGTCCGTCTGAAGCACCTGATGCAACTTGAAGTAGAGTATGTGAAGCTAGTTTCCTCTTACCCTTAAAAATCCTAGTTTCCTTGTGATGGATGCAACTTGGAACATGTACTGTGGAAGTTAAGCTCACGAACACGAAGCTAGCTTGACTTGATCTCTGCCAGTCTGTGGCTGCTCGTCATCACATGCTTGCCCCTCCACAGCTCCTCTGCACATTTTCAGCCATGCCACACCTCTGTTCATCACCGGTAATACCCAGGCCACGCCACGGCCTGATGCTTTGCATAGTTGCACGTCTGAACCTGCCCCATACGCCCCGTCTGTGGACTTTTCACGTATCTTGCCGAGCTTTACTTGGTCTGCAACTGGGCACTTACCTTGCAGAGCACAACAAACAATCAAAAACACCAAACTAAGTACTCCCTTCGTCCGAAAAAGCTTATCCCAAACTTGTTTTTAAATAGATGCATCTAGCACTAACTTGGTACTAGATACATCCATTTAAAGGACAAGCTTTCCGGACAGAGGGAATAGTTGATATCCCGTGTCTTGATCTCGTGGCTAGCACGACAGATATAGACAAGTATGCCTACATCTTAGGAGAAGGTCAATGCACAATGTGCCAGAATTGCATCGTGAGAGATGTAGCTCCAGCGCTTGCTCGTAGCTTGTTGCTGGCCTGCCTCGAGTTCCACTCTGTGCCCATCCCCTCAAAACTCTGATAGGTGTGTCAACTCGAATTTCGAATCTGCCACACAATACAACAGACTACATGCTGCTACAAAATGCACGCGCAATGTCCTGGGCATGCGGCACGGCGTCACAACCGGGCGTACTTGTCAAGCATGTGAGCACGGTCAACCAGGTGAGCAATGTGATGCATGTTGGCACTTTGAGCGCAACAACAGCATAGCATGCTCAGGAAGCAATCCGCACTGGCCATCGAAGAAATGCATGAGAAGGAATGGATGAGAGTTGTGCATGTTGCAGGCTACGTGTTTAATGGAATACATGTGCGTAGCTATGATGATATTGAGTTGTTTAGAGGTGGGACCAACAATGGCTTGTGTAAAATGGCCCACTTGCTCAAAACCACTCTTAAAACCACCATCCAAAGCCCACAGGGGGTGTTTAATCTGGTTTTGGAAATTTCAGGGGGTTAAATACCCGGTTTTGAAGTTCAGGGGGTTATGTGTTCGTTTCGTGGAACCTCAGGGGTTATTTAGACTTCTTTCAACCAGAAAGACCATGGAGGGCGGTGACCATTTAGTGGCAAATTTGACAATTTTGATCCCTGAATGGAATCAATTCACAAAATGAACAGCTCCTAAAATTATTTCACGCGGCTGATCTTTTTGAGTGGCGCCCGACACGCAGGCACCACACCCTACGGTGCAGCGCCTTGTTCTAGAATGTTACACCTCTGTCCAGCGTGGCAGCCTCTGGGCCCGTATCCAGCGGTACAGCGCATCCGAGCTAGGCGCTGCACTGTGACTTAGTTGCAGCCGCTGCGCGCTAGCCCTCCCCCACCCACCCCATTCTTCCAGCACCAGTTACAGAAGAAGCGGCGGCGGCGGCCCTCTCCTCTCCCCCTCTCAATCCCCTCTCCCAAATCCTTCAGATCTAACGATTTGGTCCGTAGATTTCTTCACCAATCCATCCTAGAAGGTACTCTCCTTTGATCCCTTTCTTTCTATCCATAAAATGTATGGTATTTTGAAGATTTGGGGAACCCTTGTTTGATTAGATTAGAATCTTGCATGTATTAGATACCTAATTGTAGATGATTTATTATTTTGCAACCCTAGTCTAGTTTATTTTATTGAAAATATATGCTTTGGATACATAGGTTGACATGCTATTTCTATGGAAAAGATATTTGTATTGAATCTTGCATGAAGTAGGCCTAGTTTAGTTTATTTGTATTGAATTATATTCATATTTGACAAGAATGCTTTGGATACATATGCTTTGAATCTTGCATATAGTAGGCCTACTTTAGTTTATTTGTATTAAAAAGATAATCGTGTTGACAAGAATGCTTTGTTTGAAATTGTTAGGATGGCCCCCACAAAAAAAGAAATTGTTAGGATGGTTTGGCTTCTCGATGATCACTGGGACCATCAACACCGGTCGTACGCTATGTCGGTGCAGCAGCGGGTAATAATGGAAGTGGCCGGTATTATGAATTTCGTGTTTATTTCAAACGCAAATGCCCCTTTATGTAGTTTTCTGATTTGCTTGTTTGTAGGAGCTTCAACCTCTGAAGATTTAGTCTCACGGGGTCAACCATGGGGGGATGCGCTATGATGAGTGATACACACCGTATGTAAGGGAGACATGACTCCTCCCTTTCATTCAGTGAGTCAGCCGGTCGACGCCACCCCTCAATGTTGCAGCAATCACCGTGCTTACTCATCATTGGAGGCCGGAGACACACAGTTTCCATCTTCGGACCTGGGAGATGACCATGACGCTCCAGGATATTGATATAATCGCCGGTCTTCCTATCGAGGGGAATCCTCTATTTATGAGCACCGATTCTGATGAGTGGCACGAGCAGATGCATGCCCTTATCGGTATGGTTCCTCCGGAACCTCGGGAACCAGAAGCAGAAGACAAGAAGGAAAGAGTCGCGGCCGGTGCTCCTTTCACCTGGATTGCATGGAACTTTGGTACTTGCCCCGAGGAAGCTAACGAGGACGAGGCTCTTGGAATTGGTCGTTGCCTGATTCGTGTCAGCCACCATGGCCCCATCCGTCCATGTCGCCTCTAAGACACTTTGTCTTATGTCTACCCCGTTTAACAACCTTCAACTCCGGATCCAGCCATAGTTGAACTCCATGGTACTCTGGCCATTGTGATTGGTCAAGGTATGGGTGAAAGCGGGGAGCCCGTGTTTTCTTAACCGTCATGATTGAGAAACCCGACTCCCTCACTGTGAGGGGGTGATTGACGTCCACATTCCTAACGCGGCCGGCGGTATACAAGTGTGAGCATGGGAGATGAAGCAACAATGGCCTCCCGCAAGAGCAATCACACCGTGTTAACGAGACCTTGAAAGCCCGACCTCCATGTTGGCGGACATCGTTTGTGGTTCCTCCTGGCTCTTTCACTTCGTACTTCCATTCTTCGTTGTCATATAGTATAGCTTCTTGTGAGTCTGCCTTCCGTGATTGAAATTCTAACCAATCATCAACCTTGGGTGCGAACTTGTACTTGTACTTGTACTTGCTCTTGTTCTCACCCGCTATTTGTGCATCTGTTTCCATCGAGTACTTTAGAAAGTACACATTCATCTTGTCAAATGTGTATTGAACTATTGCCATCACGGGTAATCCACGTGCACCTTTGAGCACCCTATTGAAGCATTCAGCCATATTGCTTGCCATTTGACTGTATCTCCAGCCATCTTCGTCAAAAGCACATGCCCACTTGTTCCGGTATTCAATGTGCCTATTGAGAAAGTCTTGACCCCTCGGATCAAGTTTTTTGTGTGCAAGCAATTTGTTGAACAAAAGTGGCGAACCGCTTGTCGGAGAAAGCGAGACAACAATCTTGAAGATCATCGGCCAACTCCTTAAGGCTACATGCCCTATAGAAATTCGAACAAAAGTGCCTCATGCACCATCGATGGTGCAACGGAGCATGCCCGAGAATGTCAATCTCCACCGCGTTAAGAATTCCTTGATGCCGATCCGATATGCCACAATTTTCCCTCTGAGCGGGTAACACCTTCGTCCTCAAAAGGCACAAAATCCACTCCCAGTTGTCATTGTTCTCCACCTCAACCAAAGCAAATGCCAATGGCAACACCCGGTTATTTGCATCACTTGCTATCGCAACCAACAAGGTGCCCTTGTATCGTTCAGTCAAGAATGTGCCATCAATGGTGATGACCGGCCTACAATGTTCGAAAGCCCTCACGCATTGCTCAAACGCCCAAAATGCACGGCCAAATACTCAGACTTTCCTTCCGTCATGAACCATTTTTTTTCATGAGGCTCTACCACATGAACCATGCCCAGGTTTGTGGTGGCCATGGCTAACAACAACCTAGGGATTTGGTTGTATGATTCCTCCAAACTACCATACAACATCATAAATGTGGCTTGCTTCGCCTTCCATGCCTTGTCGTATTTCACCTTGTAATGAAAGATGGCTTTCACAAGGTCAATGACATGTTGGATGCTCATTGTTGGGAGTGTGGTATTGAGTTGGAGAACCTATAAGCGATGAACTCGGACGTGAGTTGTCTATGGTCTTGGGACACAACCTTACCATCCACCCTTTTGCCTCGGCACATGTGAGTTGGCACACAACTCACTACGTGCCAAGTGGGACCTCCTTTCCATGGTCTTGCACACACAATCCACGGACATTTTTCATCTTCACATGCACATGCAACCGTGTAGCGCACATTGACGTCCGAGCCACATCTTCAATTCCAAGAAGGTTTCGAACTTAGACCCTTTAGCAATCCCGTTCTTGCCGTAATCCAAATCACGGTGAGATCTTGGCCTAACCCCAAGAGATATACCTTGCCCACCATCTACCACGGCTTCATCCGCGAGACTAACATCCTTGAACAATGTAGTCCGATGATCCCGACCGAATACCTTCTCGAAAGCTTTGGCCTCCTTCACCGTGAACCCCTCCTCATCAACTTGTTCATCGGGACCTTCGTCATCCGAATCCGATGCATAGCCATGGTAATAAGGGATGGAATGGTCCATTGTCTCTTGCAAATGATATTTGGCGAGATCACCCACATTGTTGTCATGGAGATCAACTTCATTGTCATCGTCCGCATACGCATCATTCTCCTCTTGCAAAGCTTCATTTTGGTTGTTTGGAAACGGGCTCAATGTTGGCCTCACTTTTTGGGTCAAAAGAGGTTCAACAATTTCATCTCGGTTCAAGGGTGTCGGATTTCGGGTTCCGGCAGACCCTCGAGGTTCGAACACTGAGGTGCGCGTGGAGATTTCGCCTTCTACCTACCTGCACCCCTCCGCCTCGCTAAGATCTAAGCTATGGAAAGAACAACACAAGAGACACAAGGTTTATACTGGTCCGGGCCACCGTTGTGGTGTAATACCCTACTCCAGTGTGTGGTGTGGTGGATTGCCTCTTGGGCTGATGATGATGAGCAGTACAAGGAAGAACAGCCTCGCGAGGGTCTGTTCTTGGCAGGGGGGATGAACTGCTGGGAGGAGTTGAGTCGCCCTTCTTTCTCTCTCTCTGTGTGATGCTACTTGATCCCATCCTAGCTTGTTTCTCTCTTGGCTTCTAGATTCTCCCTTCTTGATTGCCCCCCTACCCTGGGGGTGGCTAGTCCTATTTATAGGCAAAGGCCCTGGGCCTCTTCCCAAATATTGAGCGGGAAGGGCGCCAACAATTGGCCATTTTGAAGGGGAACATCTGGTACACTTATCCTGACTAAAGTTGGTCCTCGCCTGCCAAAGGCTCTGGTGGTGACGCTGGCTTGGGCTCCACAATGACTTCCTCCCTGCCGTTGGACTGGTCTTGGTCTCGTTGCACCGAAACGGGTGCCTTTACTTGATGCTCTCGCCTGCGCTTGCTCCCTTTGCACCAAAGAGGAAAGGAGGACACTGCGCGGGCTGGCGCCCGCCTGGCGCCCTTGGTCGTCATGGCTTGCATCACGGGCACCTCGTGAGGTACCCCGCCTTGATCTCTCCGCCTCCTCGTGAGCCAGCCTGATGAGGCCGTGCCTGAGGAAGCTCCGTGTCGTCCGCCCCGCGAGGCTTGGCCCCTCGCGAGGGTCTTGGGTCTGTGTTGATGACGATGGGCCGTGCTGGGCCCCTCCTCAAGCCACGCCACAGGTAGGCAAGTCTGGGGACCCCCGTTCCCAGAACGCTGACAGTAGCCCCCAGGCCCAAGGCGCGCCCGGACTTGGCCGTGCAGGGAGGCGAAAGGGCCAGAGCGAAGCGCCGCAGGCCCTAACAGCCTGCGGCCTTGGGCGCCGCGTGGCGGTTGATTGGACATGGGCGTCTCCACTTCCCCACGGCGCCTCGGCAACTGCATGGATTGGACAAGTCCCTGCATGCAAAGCAGGTCATGATTACCTGCGATCGTGGGGGCCGACGGTTGGCCCTCGCCGGCTATAAGTACGGAGCGGCGCGCGCCCTTCCAGTTCATCCCCCCTTGCTTCTCCTTCTTCTTCACTGCTCCGTCGAGGAGGTTCTCGGCCGCAGAGAAGGGGAAGGCTCACCAGCTCGAGCCTGCCTCTCCCCGCCCAAGGGCGGCCGAGGGCGCCCTCGCACACATCCTGTGGCCTCCACGGCAGCTCCCCGCGGCCTTGGAGATGATTTCCAGCACGGTGACAGGCGGACTGCTGCGGCCGGGGGGGGGGGGGGGGGGCGCTTCGTTCGCGCGTTCCCCTAGGCCGCGCTTTCGCGCTGCAGAGGTGCTGCCGGAGTTCGTTGTGTGGTCGACTAAGCCGACTAGCACCCGGCTTCAACTTCCTTGCTTCCTCCTCGGCGAGCTCCCGGCCGGTGACTCTTCTAGCGGTGGCCGCGGTCAGCCTCCACGCCGTCGTACCTGCTTGGGAGGTGGTAGCGCGTCTGCCCGCCGTCGCGCCTCGATGAAGCGCGAGAGGGAGTCTGCCTGAGCCCCGGATGCAGCTCGAGTCTTCCCTGCAGGCTGGTGTGAGGAGAGCTGCGCCTGATTTGTTCTTTCTTTTCCTTTTTCCTGCGTAAAAAGACAGTAGCGTGGAGCCCCGCGGGGGCTTGTTTGGGTTATTGTTGTTAATCATCGCTTTGCTTCCGTTATCGTGCCGTCCGGCTACGTGCCCGCGCGTGGATAGTTCCCGGCCCCAGCCGTGGGGGGGGGGCGACCGACCCAGGCCCTGTGTTCGTGTCGCGGTGCCCGTGGGGCACAGACTGGAGGGGTGCTCCTGTAATGGACCCAGGTCGTGAAACCTTTGAACGACTAGGACGGAAACACTCACGAGGGCGCTCGGCTGCCCCCCTCGCGAGGCCTTGCATAAGAGAAATCGAGGCAGGAGAGTGAAAAGTCGAAGAACCACAAGTCAAAGACGGCAACAACTTCAATAAAACTTCGAATGAGAATGAACAAGCCAACTGTGGAAAGCAAATGAAAAAGCCACGTCCGGCACCTAATCTAGTCTTCGACGTCTTCTCACTAGCGCGGAGCTAAGTGCTGCCACTGGGCATGGGAGGGAGCCCCAGGGCCTGAGGCCGGCGCTCCTGAGACTCCGGGGCGTGTACAGCCCCAACTCATTATTACATGAGAGTGTCACGGGCGGCGAGCTTCACAGGCGTTGGCCTTCTTCACAGGCTCCGGGCCTTTCTTGGGGGGAGCAGGCTTCACGGGCATTTGCCCTCTTCACAGGCTCCGGGCCTTTTCCCAAACGCGACAGCTTCACAGGCATTCGCCTTCTTCACAGTCTCTGGGCTTTTTCCAAAAAGGATAATCTTCACAGGCATTCGCCTTCTTCACAGGTTCTGGGCCTTTTCCAAAAAGGATAATCTTCACAGGCTCTGGGCCTTTTCCAAAAAGGATAATCTTCACAGGCATTCGCCTTCTTCACAGGCTCTGGGCCTTTTCCAAAAAGGATAATCTTCACAGGCATTCGCCTTCTTCACAGGCTCTGGGCCTTTTCCAAAAAGGATAATCTTCACAGGCATTCGCCTTCTTCACAGGCTCTGGGCCTTTTTAGGGGTAGAACCTCCGGAGGTGCTGGATGTTCCATGCGTTCTGGACCGGCACCCCCTCCTGAGTCTCCAAGCGCGCGGAGCCAGGCCTGGAAACAAGAACAACCTTGAACGGGCCCTCCCACATGGGAGAGAGCTTGTGCAGTCCCTCCCTGGAGAGAACCCGCCTGAGCACGAGGTTGCCTACCTCGAGAGTTCTGGGGCGGATGTTGCGGTAGTGATATCGTCGCAGTGCTTGTTGGTACCTCGCCGCTCGCAGCGCGGCCTCTCGGCGACGTTCCTCCCCCAGCACGTGGTCCATCCCCCGCATGGCGTCCTGCTGCGCCTCGTCGAACGCCAGGACCGGTGCGGAGCGACGTCTGACCTCGTGAGGGAGGACCGCTTCGGCTCCGTAGACCAGGAAGAACAGGGTCTCTCCAGTCGGCTTGGTCGCGGTTGTGCGGATGGACCACAACACGGACTGAAGCTCGTCGTACCAACCTCTATCGTAAGACTCCAGCTTCTTCTTGAACGTCCTGGTCTTGAGGCCCCTCAGGACCTCTGCGTTGGCTCGCTCGGCCTGGCCGTTGCTTCGGGGGTGCGCCACCGAAGTGTAGTATATCTGCGTTCCAAGGTTAGCATAGTATGTTTTGAAGAGGTTACTGGTGAACTCCGAACCGTTGTCTATGATAATGCGGTTCGGCACCCCGAACCGGCTCACAATGCCCTTGATGAACTTGACCGCGGAACCCGCGGGGATGGTGCGGACGGCCTCTACTTCAGCCCACTTGGTGAACTTGTCCATGACAACATAGAGGTAGTGGTAACCCCCTGGCGCCCGAGGAAACGGGCCCAGGATGTCCAACCCCCAGACTGCGAACGGCCACGAAAGGGGTATAGTCTGCAGGCCTCCTGCTGGCTGATGGATCTGCTTGGCATGGAACTGGCAGGCCTCACAAGCCTTCACCAGTTCGACGGCGTCATTGAGTGCGGTGGGCCAATAAAACCCACTGCGGAACGCCTTGCCGATGAGGGTCCGTGATGATGAATGATGTCCACAGTCTCCGCCATGTATATCTTCCAGCAGTTCCTTTCCTTGCTCCCTGGAGATGCAGCGCAGGGATACATCGTTTGGTCGCTTCCGGTAGAGCTCTCCATCCTTGATGCAGTATGCCGTGGCCAGCCGTGCCACACGCTCCGCTTCCTCCTCCTTCTCCGGTAGGGTCCCTTGTGTTAAGTAACTCCGGAGCTCCGTGATCTAGCACCCCTCCTGGGGTTCCATCGTCAGGAGCAGGCGTGCTCCTGAGGCCGGGCCACAGACCGGGGCTCCTGAGGCAGGTGGCTGGGGGAGCTCCTCCCGAGGCTGAGCCGTGTTTGACAATGACGGCAGGGCTGAGGGCTTGAAGAGCCGCTCCTCGAAGACGCCAGGCTCCTGAGGTAACCGCCTGGACGCCTGTTTGGCGATGTCGTCGGCCTCCTGATTGGTGCCACGGGGCACATGCTGCAACTCCAACCCCCAGATCTACTTCTCCATCCTGCGGACCTCCGCAAGGTAGGCTTTCATGTGCTCATCTTTCGGCTCGTACACCTTGTTGGAGAAATTGACAAGGAGCTGCGAATCACCCTTGATGGTAAGGCGTTTCACCCCCAGGGCAGCTGCGGCCTTCAAGCCCGCTATTAGACCTTCATACTCCGCTATGTTGTTGGAGACCTTTTCACCTTGCTGGAAACAGAGCTGTACAGCGTAGTAGAGCTTGTCCTGAGTGGGCGATATGAGCACCACCCCAGCCCCACCGCCATGCCTGGAGAACGCCCCATCGAAGTACATGACCCAGCCTTCTGGCTCCTCGCTTCCCAGGGAGAGGGACCGATCCTTGTCGGCCTTGAGGCCTGGGGCCTCCGTCCATTCTGCCACAAAATCCGCTAATGCTGCTCCCTTGATGACTCTGGTCGTGCTGAATTCGAGCTGAAACGCTTGCAGTTCTATGTTCCACTCAGCGACCCTTTCGGCTGAGTTAGGGCTCCTGAGCACTCTCTCCAAGGGGTATGACGAGACGACCTTGATGGGGTGACCCTGAAAATAGTGCGGCAGCTTGCGCGAGGCCACTAGTAGCGCGAGGAGGAGCTTCTGAGGCATGGGGTACCATGCCCTCGCGTCCCGCAACACCGTGCTGACGAAGTATACTGGGTGCTCGACGAGGTTGTGTGCGTCAGTGCTGGTGGCGCCCCCCGGAGACCATGGCGCCTCCTGAGGCGATGGGGCCTCCGGAGGCTGGCCATCTGGGAGAGGGGCCCCTTCCGCCTCCGGTGCACTCCTCTGCGGCGGCTGATCCTCCTTAGCCGTGGTGGCGGTTTCTGTGGGCCTTCCTTGTTCCTGTTTTGCCTTGTCCCAGGCTGCTGCTGTGGTTTTGATTCGACGCTCCTCCCTAACCGCCACCAGGGCTGCGCTGGAGGAGTAGGGAGTGGCGGCGAGGTAAAGCACCTGGGGTTCTTGAGGGCGCGGAGCCACCATGACTGGAGGGCTGGTCATGTATCTCTTGAGATCTTGGAACGCCTTGTCGGCCTCTTCAGTCCATTCAAAGGGCCCCTTTTTCTTCATTAGCTGGAAGAAGGGCAGCGCTCGCTCCCCCAACTTAGAGATGAAGCGCCCTAGCGCGGTCACGCGCCCAGCGAGTTTCTGCATTTCTCTGAGGGTCTTTGGCGGGCTCATGTCCTCGACCGCCTTGACCTTTTCTGGGTTAGCCTCGATGCCTCGGTGGGACACGAGGATACCCAAGAGCTTGCCCGAGGGGACTCCGAACACACACTTCTCTGGGTTGAGCCGCAGGTTCACTGCGTTGAGGCTTGCGAAGGTTTCCTCCAGGTCTTGTATCAGGGTCCTGGCCTCCCGAGACTTCACCACTATGTCATTGACATAAGCCTCGACGTTCTTCCCGAGCTGCGGGCCCAAGGTGATGTGCATCAGCCGCTGAAAGGTCGCCCCTGCATTACGCAGCCCAAATGGCATGCATGTGTAGTAGTACACCCCACACGGGGTTAGGAAGGCTGTCTTTTCGACATCTTCTACCGCCATCTTGATCTGGTGATACCCAGAGAAGGCATCCAAGAAGCATAGCAGTTCGCATTCTGCAGCGGAATCGATGATCTGGTCGATGCGGGGGAGCGGGAACGGATCTTGCGGGCATGCCTTGTTGAGGTTGGTGAAGTCGACACACATGCGCTCCTTCCCTCCCTTCTTTGGCACAATGACAGGGTTGGCCAACCAATCCGGGTATCGGACCTCGCGAATGACCCCAGCGGCTTCTAGCTTGTGGGTCTCTTGGACGATGAAGGCCTGTTTTCTGTGGACTGCCGCCTTGCCTTCTGCTTCACAGGGCGCACGTTGGGGCACACGTTGAGGTGATGCTCGATTACACTCCTAGGGATCCCCGCCAACTAGTCAGGCTCCCAAGCGAATACCTTCTTGTTCGCGCGCAGGAACCTGACCAGGGCCTCCTCCTGCTCGGGCTCGAGGTTGGCGCCTATGGTGAAAGTGGCATTGGTGGACCCGTCCTCATCGATGGGTATCTGCTTGGTTTCTGCCTTGTCTTGGGTGAACAACTGTTTCTTCTTGGCGGGCGTAGCCCCCTTGGGCTCGGGGGTCTCCGAGTCGGTGGGCTGTGCCGACGCCACCGTCTTGAACGCGAGCTCGAGCACTCGCAGCGCGTCTCCGGTGTCCCCGTGCACGGTGAGGACACCGCTGCTCCCGGGCATCTTCATGAGGTTGTACGCCGGGTGCATCGCGGCCATGAACTGGGCCAGCGCTGGATAGCCAAGGATGGCGTTGTAGGGGAGGCCGATGGGGGCGATGTCGAAGTCGACCAGCTCCGTGCGGAAGTTGTCGTAGGTGCCGAAGGTTACTGGGAGCCGGATCTGTCCCAAGGAGCTGGATGACCCACCCCCAACGCCTGAGAAGGGCCGGCTGGGTTGCAGCCGTTCCAGGGGTATGCAGAGGAGGTTGAAGGCCTCAACCGAGAGCACGCTGAGGCCCGCGCCGCCATCGATGAGAGTTCTGGTGATGGCCACCTGGCAGATGGTGGGGGTGCACAGCATGGGGAGCGCACCCGAGCAGGCCGAGTTGGAGGGGTGGTTCTCCGAGCTGAAGGTCAGGCCGGCCTTGGGCGCCGCCCGGTCCGGGGGAGCCCCCTGCCGCGTGGAAGCGACGCTGACCCAGCGGATGAATGGCTTGACATGGTGACTTGTAGGCGGTGCCTGCGAGCCGCCCAGGAGGGCCGCGACGACCGGGGGTGTTGGTGTAGTGTGGTGGGCGAGGAAGAGGCTGCAGAGCTCTTTCCAAGAGGCCACGGAGGCTGCCGGCAGGTGGAGCAGCCATGCGCGCGGAGCGCCGGTGAGGGCCATGGGAAGCCAGTTGGCCATGACCCTCTCATCACCTCCAGCTTAGAGGATGGCCTCATCGTACGCCAGCAAGAAGGCCAACGGATCAGTCGCGCCGCTGTAGCGCGACAGCGTCGTTGGCTTGAGCTTGTCTGGCCACCGTACCCATTGCAGGGCTGGGGCCAGGGCTCGGAGCCCCCTGGCCCCCGTGCTGGCGCTGGCGGCTGGAGCGGGCGACGCGCTACTCATCGCGGGGCAGGTCGTGGCGGTGGCGGAAGGGAAACTCTGGTGCACCCCTACCTGGCGCGCCAAATGTCGGATTTCGGGTTCCGGCAGACCCTCGAGGTTCGAACACTGGGGTGCGCGCAGAGATTTCGCCTTCTACCTACCTGCACCCCTCCGCCTCGCTAAGATCTAAGCTATGGAAAGAACAACACAAGAGACATAGGGTTTATACTGGTTCGGGCCACCGTTGTGGTGTAATACCCTACTCCAGTGTGTGGTGTGGTGGATTGCCTCTTGGGCTGATGATGATGAGCAGTACAAGGAAGAACAGCCTCGCGAGGGTCTATTCTTGGCTGGGGGGATGAACTGCTGGGAGGAGTTCAGTCGCCCTTCTCTCTCTCTGTGTGTGATGCTACTCGATCCCATCCTAGCTTGTTTCTCTCTTGGCTTCTAGATTCTCCCTTCTTGATTGCCCCCCCTACCCGGGGGGTGGCTAGTCCTATTTATAGGCAAAGGCCCTGGGCCTCTTCCCAAATATTGAGCGGGAAGGGCGCCAACAATTGGCCATTTTGAAGGGGAACATTTGGTACACTTATCTTGACTAAAGTTGGTCCTCGCCTTCCAAAGGCTCTGGTGGTGATGCTGGCTTGGGCTCCACAATGACTTCCTCCCTGCCGTTGGACTGGTCTTGGTCTCGTTGCACCGAAACGGGTGCCTTTACTTGATGCTCTCGCCTGCGCTTGCTCCCTTTGCACCAAAGAGGAAAGGAGGACACTGCGCGGGCTGGCGCCCGCCTGGCACCCTTGGTCGTTATGGCTTGCGTCACGGGCACCTCGTGAGGTACCCCGCCTTGATCTGTCCGCCTCCTCGCGAGCTAGCCTGATGAGGCCGTGCGTGAGGAAGCTCCATGTCGTCCGCCCCGCGAGGCTTGGCCCCTCGCGAGGGTCTTGGGTCTGTGTTGATGAAGATGGGCCGTGCTGGGCCCCTCCTCGAGCCACACCACAGGCCGCAGTCAGGCAAGTCTGGGGACCCCCGTTCCCAGAACACCGACAAAGGGTGGAGGGCTACTAGCAACCAAAAGGGAGGGGTTCCGGTTCAAGTCCAAATGCAAACTTGAATCAACCTTCTTCGTTGCAAATAACTCAAGAGCCTTGTCTAGTGATTCGACCACCGTCTCCTTGTATGCAACCCAACGTTGCTCTGAGTTGACACGCATTGTCTTCCAACGGATGTGCATTCCAAAACCAACATTATGCCTTCCCTCCAACTCAACGATATCAATAAGGTCCATCCAATTCAAATGTTTCCTCACTTGTTCCAAGAGCTCCGCATAGCTAGGACTATTATCAAACACCATGTCAAGCTCATCCTGGTTCGGTTCAATATTGCCTTTCAAGAATGCGTATTTGTCCCCATGATGAACAAACACACATGTTCTTCCCATCCATATAAGCATTCAAACAACACAACGTAACATTTCTTCCATGAGTACTAATCCAAGGATTAACACGGAATACAAACCCTAACATATATATGAAACAACAACCCTAACCCTAACCCTTGCCCAACATAACAACACCCATAACCTTAACCCTAACATACTAATAAGCCTAACCCTAGCACCAACATAAGAACACCCATAAGAATAACCCTAACATACTAACAAGCCTAATCATAGGAAATTGGCAAACAAACATCTCACATCTCCATGCAAATCTCTAGATCCATACAAAACTAGGATTTCCCCAAACTAGCAACAAATGATCAATTTGTCAACATTACTTGGATCAAAACAAGGGGATCAGAAAAGATTACCTTGAGGGAGGGTTTGACTTTGAAATCCACGGACAAAATCTTCAAATTTGGAAGGTATGGGGAAGGATTTGTGTGACGCCCCGAGACCGTTGCGCCAGGTGTCTCCCAGTTGTTCGCTGTTATTGCCTTGTCATTCGCTTGCGTGTTGCATCTTGCCATGACATCATCCGCATTGCATCTGCATGTTTTGAAAACTTACATCTGTCCAGGTCTCCCCGTTCCTTCCGTTGTCCGTTCTGAGCCCAGACACACTTGCACGCGCCCGCGACACATCCGAAATATTATTTTATAAGTGACCAGAAAATGTTCTCAGAATGGGATAAAAGTTGGCATGCGGTGTTGTTATGTTGTCAGTAGGCCGCCTGCCAAGTTTCATCGCATTCGAAGTCCGTTTAACGCCCCAACGGATAACTATAGAGGCAGTATAGCCGGTCTATCGTCGTACGTTTTCGGTCTCCGGAAACAGTCGTCGGGCCTCTCTCTCTTTTCTTCTCTCAGCTCGAGACTGTCTACACAGTCCATTCACCGCCACGGCCCTCCTCGCGTGCGCGTCCGAAAACCTCCCCGAACCCGACCGGGCACTCGTGTCCGTTGAGTCCGGATCGTCACCCAACATCCCCAAAATGTCTTTGTTTATTTGTTGGACTCGCCCACCCTAATTTTCTCGACCGTCTGATTTGAATCGGAGGGCCCAAATGCACCCAAAATCCACCTGCTATATATACTTAAGGTCCAACCCTAAAAATTAGGAGGCCTGTCCCATCAGTCCAATCCCGCCGCCGCCACCCGGTCTCGATCCATCTCGGGATCCATCCCCTCCTTGTTTTCACACACCAGCCATCTCCCCTCGATCCATCGATCCACCCAACCAGCCGCAGCCTCCTTCTTCCTCGATCCAACCAGCGACGACCCTCACCTCCAGGATCTCCTCCTCGCCGCCCCATCTCGCCTCCAAGATCAGTCACTGGACCTGCACCCCTCACTGCTTCTCCTTCTCCCGTTCCCTCTCTCACTTGCTCTATGTCTTATCCATGGAGACCCGCAGGAACACCGCTACCATGGTCGACCTCGACATGCCTCACCGCCATCGAGAATGGAAGGGTTTACCTCGGTTTGGTCTCCCCACCTCCTTCGATGCTCCACCAGGAGAGAAGCCTCGCTCCGCCCCGTCTTGCGAGCACACCGGCGCCTTGGACCGAAGCCACCAGGACCCCAGGCTACCCCCGTCACTCCTCCTCTTCCCTTTGTTTTCCTCCTGTCTTCTCATGTTTCTCTCTCTCTCTCTCTCTCTCTCTCTCTCTGTGCGCCCGCGGGTCAACCCCACTCCGTTCGGTGACCCTCGCTTGTTATCGTCTCATTCCCGATCAGATCTGGAGGGATCCGTTCGGATCGACATTTCCAAGCCTCGTCGCCAGCCTCCCCTTGCTTCTTCGTGCGAGCTCACGAGGAGGACGACCCCAGCGTCAAGTCCCTTCTGCCTGCGCTGCCAGCTCGCGTTGTCCCTGCTAGCGACCGATGCGTGGCTGCATCGGGTGCCAGCCGCCTGCGACGCCCGCTCCAGCGCCCCGCTTGGGCCTCTTGCCGAGCCGGCCTGCTCGACTGCGCCCCGTGGTCTGCCTCCGCCTCCTCACCAACGGGCGGAAGCCCATGGGTGAGCTGCTCCCCAATGTCTCTCTATTGGCCCAAGTGCAGATTCGGCCCGATGTATATTTTTTCTGCTATGAACGAATTTCGCTATTTCCAGAAAAACTGCATATTTATAGATTACCCCTTGTTCATGCATTTAATAACTAATTAACCATAGCTCCAAATCTAATTAACTTTATATGTATTTGGGGTAGAAAAAGGCCTACTTTACCATGGTGTACTTGCTTTGCTTGTTTAACAACTCTAAAATTGTGTTTAGGGCAGAATAGTACCAAATCCATAATTTGCATATGAGGATTTACCGGAATTGTCGTTTGTTATTTCCGGCCTCATTTAAACTTGTCTAGATAGGTAGTTTTCATTATGTTTCACCTCTTGCCATGTTTAACAACATTTAATATTGTTGGGTACCTAAACGAGAGAGAACTAAATAAGCCATGTGGTGTTTCGTCAATATGCAACTCGTTGCATATTGAGCTCCACTTAATTTGTAGTATTATTTGTGCACTTTGCCATGCCATGCTTCATTAAACCGGACATGCATCATACTTGGTTGTGCATCATGCCATGTTCATGTGATGGTTGTTTACTATGTTGCTTGCTTCTTTCCGGGTTGCTTCTCTCGTTAGCTTCAGTTTCGTTCCGGAGTTGTGAGGATTCGTTCGACTACGTCGGTTTGTCTTCTTCATGGACTCGTTGTTCTTCCTCGCGGGATCTCAGGAAAGATGACCATACCCTTGAAATCACTTCTATCTTTGCTTGCTAGTTGCTCGCCCTATTGCTATGCCGCGATACCTGCCACCTGCTATATCATGCCTCCCATATTGCCATGTCAAGCCTCTAACCCACCTTTCCTAGCAAACCGTTGTTTGGCTATGTTACCGCTTTTGCTCAGCCCCTCTTATAGCGTTGCTAGTTGCAGGTGAAGATGGAGTTTGTTCCATGTTGGAACATGGTTATGTTGGGATATCACAATATTTCTTATTAAATTAATGTATCTATATACTTGGTAAAGGGTGGAAGGCTCGGCCTTATGCCTGGTGTTTTGTTCCACTCGTGCCACCCTAGTTTCCGTCATACCGGTGTTATGTTCCTTGATTTTGCGTTCCTTACGCGGTTGGGTGTTATGGGAACCCCTTGACAGTTCGCTTTGAATAAAACTCCTCCAGCAAGGCCCAACCTTGGTTTTAACATTTGCCACTTAAGCCTTTTTCCCTTGGGTTCTGCAGATTCAAGGGTCATCTTTATTTTAAACCCCCGGGCCAGTGCTCCTCTGAGTGTTGGTCCAACCTGTCAGCCGCCGGTGGCCACCAGTGGCAACTCTGGGCTGGCCTACCGGAAGTTTGGACAATCCGGTGTGCCCTGAGAACGAGATATGTGCAGCTCCTATCGGGATTTGTTGGCACATTTGGGCGGCTTTGCTGGTCTTGTTTTACCATTGTCGAAATGTTTTGTAACTGAATTCCGAGTTTGATCGGGTCTTCTTGGGAGAAGGAATATCCTTCGTTGACCGTGAGAGCTTGTGATGGGCTAAGTTGGGACACCCCTGTAGGGTTTTGAACTTTCGAAAGCCGTGCCCATGGTTATGGGCTGATGGGAATTTGTTAATATCCGATTGTAGAGAACTTGACACTTAACTTAATTAAAATGCATCAACCGCTTGTGTAGTCGTGATGGTCTCTTTCCGGCGAAGTCCGGGAAGTGAACACGGTTTTGGCGTTATGTTTGAACGTAAGTAGTTTCAGGATCACTTCTTGATCACTTCTAGTTTCATGACCATTGCTTTGCTTCTCTTCTCTCTCTTATTTGGGTATGTTAGCCACAATATATGCTAGTGCTTGCTGCAGCTCCACCTCACTACCCTTTCCCACCTTTAATCTTAAATAGTCTTGATCGCGAGGGTGTGAGATTGCTGAGTCCCCGTGACTCACAGATACTTCCAAAACAAATGCAGGTGCCGATGATACCAGTGCAGGTGACGCAACTGAGCTCAAGTGGGAGCCTGATGAAGATCTTGATCGTAGTCTTGTTTCGTTTCCAGTTGATCAGTAATGGAGCCCAGTCGGGGCGATCGGGGATCTAGCATTAGGGGTTGTCTTTCTTTATTTGGTTCCGTAGTCGGACCTTGATTGTATTCTGGATGATGTAATGCTATATTTATGTAACACCCCGGATGTAATTTACCTTATCTACATTCCAACTCTTTCCGTTTCCGGCACTAAGTTATTTTATTTCCTCGTTGTTGGGTTTTTGTCTCCGTGTGTTTTGTCTTTGTCATGCATCTCATATCATGTCATCATGTGCATTGCATTTGCATACGTGTTCGTCTCATGCATCCGAGCATTTTCCTCTTTTGTCAAGCATCATGAGTGGATCCCTGCCATGTATTTTGTTGTGATGTTTGGGTGTAGTACCATATTTATCTTGATGCATTTAGTTGGTCACTTGCTGATTATCGCAGACCGGTGCCATATTTGTTTTGCTTGCCATTTCCAAACCGTGCATCCGATTCGGGTGATCTTTATATCGATTTCGACCGAAATCATCTCACCTTTCCAGTGGCACTCTTGGATTTCCAAGTTGAGGCCAGGTTCAATCATTATTTTCAAAATCATGCATATGCATCCCATATCGCATCCCGCATATCATACCATGTTTGCATCATGTTGCTTGAGCATTGCACGTGGTTGATTGTGTTCCTTTTGCTTGTTGTTCTTGTTTGGGTACAGCCAGTAGATGAGTTCGTGAACGAGGAGCCCGTTGAGTTCGCTTACGAGGATCAAGGCAACTCTGAGTACTTTGCAGGCAAGATGACCATACCCTCGAAATCACTTCTATCTTTGCTTGCGAGATGCTCGCTATTTTGTTATGCCTATGCTACGATACCTATCACTTGCTTATCATGCCTCCCATATAGCCATGTCAAACCTCTAACCCACCTTGTCCTAGCAAACTGTTGTTTGGCTATGTTACCGCTTTGCTCAGCCCCTCTTATAGCGTTGCTAGTTGCAGGTGAAGATTGGAGATCGTTCCTTGTTGGAACGTTGTTTATTGTTGGGATATCACCATATTATCTTGTTTATCTTAATGCACCTATATACTTGGTAAAGGGCGGAAGGCTCGGCCTTATGCCTGGTGTTTTGTTCCACTCTTGCCGCCCTAGTTTCCGTCATATCGGTGTTATGTTCCCGGATTTTGCGTTCCTTACACGGTTGGGTTATAATGGGAATCCCTTGACAGTTCGCCTTGAATAAAACTCCTCCAGCAAGGCCCGACCTTGGTTTTACTATTGGCCACCTAGCCTTTTTCCCTTGGGTTTCGCGGACTCAAGGGTCATCTTTATTTTAAACCCCCCGGGCCAGTGCTTCTCTAAGTGTTGGTCCAACCCAGAGCACCGTGCGGGGCCGTCCCTTGGCAACTTGGGTTACGTTGGCTCCCGTACGCTTAGCTTATCTGGTGTGCCCTGAGAACGAGATATGTGCAGCTCCTATCGGGATTTTTCGGCACAACGGGTGGTCTTGCTGGACTTGTTTTACCATTGTTGAGGATGTCCTGTAACCGGGATGCCGAGTCTGATCGGATTGTCTTGGGAGAAGGAATATCCTTCGTTGACCATGAGAGCTTGTGATTGGCTAAGTTGGGACTCCCCTGCAGGGATTTGAACTTTCGAAAGCCGTGCCCGCGGTTATGGGCAGACGGGAATTTGTTAATGTCTGGTTGTAGATAACATGAAACTTAACTTAATTAAAATGCACCAACCGCGTGTGTTACCGTGATGGTCTCTTCTCGGCGGAGTCCGAGAAGTGAACACGGTGTTGGAGTAATGCTTGACGTAGGTTGTTCTAGGATCACTTCTTGATAATAGTTGTTCGGCCGTGCTTTTGCCTTCTCTTCTCGCTCTCTTTTGCGAATATGTTAGCCACCATATATGCCAGTCGCTTGCTGCAGCTCTACATCATACATTTCCTTACCTATAAGCTTAAATAGTCTTGATCGCGAGGGTGTGAGATTGCTGAGTCCCCGTGACTCACAGATTACTTCCAAAACCAGATGCAGGGACCGATGATACCGTTCCAGATGATATGACCGAGCTCAAGTGGGAGTTCGATGAAGACTCTCGTCGTTACTATGTGTCTTTCCTAGATGATCAGTAGTGGTGCCCAGTTGGGGCGATCGGGGACTTTGTCGCATTTGGGGTTGATCTTTATTTTGATCTTTATTTTATGTAATGACTTCTTTATGTATTTGTGTGACGTGGCGAGTGTAAGCCAACTACGTACCTTTCCCCTTTATTTATTTACATGGGTTGTTGTGAAGATTACCTCACTTGCGACATTGCTTTCAATGCGGTTATGCCTCTAAGTCGTGCTTCGACACATAGGAGATATATCCGCATCGAGGGCGTTACAAGTTGGTAATCAGAGCCTTCCCCGACCTTAGGAGCCCCTGCTTGATCGAATCGTTGGCGTTGTTGAGTCTAGAAAAATGTTTTGAGTCATTTAGGAATTATATATATCGGATAGTTAGGAATTCTTTTTACTCCTCAGTCCCTTCGTCACTCTGGTGAGGCATCCTGACGTAGAGTTTGGACTCTTCTCTTCTCAAATTTCACTAGTTTTTTTTAGGATCACGCAGGTATCTTAGAATCGTTCCGATGGTTTTTTGACGAGAACATTGTTCTTGGTGCCTCCTGACATTTAGGGGTTGTGGCAGTGTCCTGGGGAGTTGAGCTCCGAGGTGTTGTCATCACAATTTTATCGTTGAGATTTTGGAATACCTGAGTTTCGCCGACATCGAAAATCACTTTTATGCAGTTGTTGGTGAGATAACCTCGACGCCACCTAGTACTGGGGTGGGAGTTCGGGAGTATTGCCATAACTTGTATAACGGATGCTTTTCGAAGGTTGAGGTAAATGATTTCCGAAGGTTTCTTGGTTATGTGTTGAAGGATGGATACATCTGGATGTAGGATTTGCTAGCTTTGGGTGAGATATTATGCTTCCCCTATATCCCCAACACCTGATTGCATAACCAGAAAGGTTCGGGAGTTTCATAGGTGGGAATTCTTGTAGCTCTAGTTCTTCTTCTGCGGATATTTGGTTTGGGATTGGGTAATCCTCACCAAGAACTTGTTCTTGTCCGTACCTTGTTGTTTTATTCTTCTACCCCTATCTAAGTGGCTTCTCAATTTATGGAAATGTCACCATTTCAATTGGAATGCATTCGTTCATTTTGTTCGGATGTGAAGACTATATGTTGCAATTTCAATCCGTTCGATTCAGCTTGAATATTTGCCTGCCAATATGCTAATGGATGTCACCCTCTTCAGGATGGCTCCTGCTAAGGGCAACAACCAGAATCAGGATCTGCCACCACCACCTCCACCTCCGGAGGCATGGCAAGCTGTGATGGCCCTACCAATGCAAACACGCAGCTGATCATGCAAATTCTGAAATAGCGCAACCAAGGCCATGGCAACAATCAGAATCAGTTTGCTACACTCAACCAGTTCCTTGCTAACCAGCCAAAGACCTTCAGCAACTTTGTCGAGGCCTCAGACACCGATGATTGGCTCGTGGACATATGCAAGCATTTTGAGTGCAGTAACGTCAGACTTGAGGACTTTGTCAAGTTTGCCTCCTTCCAACTCAAAGACCAAGCTGCAGAATGGTTTCAGCAGTACAAAGATTCCAGAGGAGGCCATGTGATTACCTGGGATGAATTCCGTCAAGACTTCAAAGCTCATCATATTCCTCAGAGTGTGGTTGAGAGCAAGCGTGAGGAATTCCGCAACCTGAAGCAAGGCTCTTTGTCTGTTTACCAGTACAACATCATGTTTCAGAAGCTCACCTGTTTCGCTAAGCAAGACGTCCATGACGAGAAGAGCATGATATACCAGTTCAGAGGTGGTCTCAGAGAAGAACTCCAGTTAGCTCTCGTCCTCTTTGAGCCCAAGAAGTACGATGAGTTTTACAACATGGCAATGAAGCAAGAGGCTGCCCAACTGAAGTGTGATGCTTCCAAGAAGCGAGTCAGAGATGTGACTTCTTCTTCCTCAAGTCAAGTGGCTAAGGAGCAAAAGTATTGGCTGCCACCTCCTCCGTTGCGTCAGCCTTATCAGCAGAACAGCAAACGTGGTAGTGGATCTTCCCACCCACCCAACCCAGGCTTTCAGAACAAGACTTCGTCTCAAGCTCCAAGATCAAGTGCTGCGTATCACCGTCTGCTTTCAGAGGTCACGTGCAACAAGTGCCAACAGAAGGGTCACTATGCCAACAAATGCTTCAATCAGAGGCATCTTCCTCCTCCTCCTGTGAGATCTGTCAGCACCGCAGTAGTCAAGCATAACCCCAAGCACGCCAAGGTCAACTTGTTGAATGCAGCTCAGCCAGTGGACTCGACAGATGTGATTATGGGTAACTTTCCAGTTAACTCTACTCCTGCAAAAGTCCTTTTTGATACCGGTGCATCAAATTGTTTCATGTTAAGATCATTTGTTTCCAAGCATGACTTCGTTTCGCAAATGTTGGGTAAACCTATCGGAGTGGTTTCTCTGGCTATGTCTATGAGGGCTACTTCGATAGTCCCAGATGTTTCTATCATGATGGGCGACTTCAAGTTTCTGGCTTCTCCAATGGTCCTTGGTAACTCGAATATTGATCTTATTCTCAGAATGGACTGGCTTTCTAAGCACAAGGCTCAGCTTGATTGTCCTGCCAGGAAGATTCAATTGACTCATTCGTCTGAGGATGTAATTGTCTTTGCCGCTAATGATGATAACATTCGACTGTTCTCTCTCAATGAGAAGGGTGAGCTGGATGCCATCTCTCAAATTCCAGTCGTTTGCGAACATCAAGACGTCTTTCCAGAAGAGCTTCCAGGAATGCCTCCGCACCGGCTAGTTGAATTTGTCATCGATCTTGAGCCTGGCACGGAACCTGTTTGCAAACGTCCTTACAAGCTTGGACCTGAAGAGTTGAAGGAGCTGAAGAAACAACTCAATATTCAAGAGCGAATGGGTCTCATCCGACCTAGTTCTTCTATGTGGGGTTGTGGAGTTCTTTTTGTGAAGAAGAAGGATGGAATAGACTGACTCTGTGTCGACTACCGTCCATTGAACAAGAAGACCATAAAGAACAAGTACCCACTTCCCAACATCAATGGGCTGTTTGAACAACTCAAAGGTGCTCAAGTATTCTCCAAGCTTGATCTCCGTATGGGCTATCACCAGATTCGAATTCGTGAGCAAGATATCCCCAAGACAGCTTTCAGAACAAGCTATGGTTCATATGAATACACTGTCATATCTTTCGGCCTCGTCAACGCTCCTCCGACTTTCTCTCGCATGATGAATTTCATCTTCAACCCCTACACAAATGACTTCGTCTTGGTCTACCTCGATGATATTTTGGTCTTTTCCAAGAACATGGAGGATCATGCCAAGCACTTGCGTTTGGTGCTCGATAAGCTCAAAGAACATCACTTCTATGCGAAGTTTTCAAAGTGCGAGTTTTAGCTCGATGAGGGTCTCTACCTTGGGCATATCATTTCTGCCAAGGGCATAGCGGTTAATCCTGAGAAGGTGTATGCAATTGTGAATTGGGAACCACCTCAGAACATGAAGCAACTCCGCAGCTTCCTTGGTCTCGAAAGCTATTGTCGAAGGTTCGTTGAGAACTTCTCTAAGATCACGAAGCCTCTTTCCAACCTTCTCCAGAAGCATGTAAAGTACGTCTGGTCTCCTGAATGTGACATCGCTTTCAACACCCTGAAAGAGAAATTAGTCACTGCTCCAGTTCTGACTCCTCCTGATGAATCCAAACCGTTCGAGGTCTTTTGTGATGCCTCTCTTCAAGGTCTTGGTGCAGTGTTGATGCAAGAGAAGAAAGTTGTGGCCTATACCTCTCGCCAGTTGAAGCCCAACGAAAAGAACTACCCCACTCATGACCTCGAGTTGGCGGCAGTTGTGCATGCTCTTTTAACTTGGAGACATCTCTTATTGGGAAGAAAAGTGGACATCTTCACTGACCACAAGAGTCTCAAGTACATCTTCACTCAGCCTAACCTCAACCTCAGGCAGACTCGTTGGGTCGAAATGATTCAAGAGTATAATCAGAGTATCGAATATACTCCAGGCAAGGCCAACGTAATTGATGACGCATTGAGCAGGAAGGCTTACTGCAACAGTTTGATTCTCAAGCCTTACCAACCCGAGCTTTGTGAAGCTTTCCGCAAACTCAATCTGTAAGTTGTTCCTCAAGGATTTCTGGCCAACCTCCAAGTCTCTCGTACTTTGGAAGATCAGATTCGTGAGGCTCAACTTCTTGATGCTATGGTGAAGAAGGTGAAGATTGGGATTGCCAAGAGTCAACCCAAGTACAAGTGCTATCGTCTTGATGACAAGGATACTCTATTCTTTGAGGATCGCATTGTTGTGCCTAAAGGTGATCTTCATAAAGTCATTATGAACGAAGCTCACAATTCACTCCTCTCTATCCACCCTAGAAGTACAAAGATGTACCATGACCTCAAGCAGTCGTATTGGTGGACTCGAATGAAGCGCGAGATTGCTCAGTTCGTGAATGAATGTGATGTCTGCAGAAGAGTTAAAGCAGAACACCAACGACCAGCTGGTCTCCTCCAACCTCTTGCCATTCCAGAATGAAAGTTTTACCATATTGAGATGGACTTCGTGTCTGGATTTCCAAAATCCAAGTGTGGCAATGATGCTATCTTCGTTGTCATCGACAAACTCACTAAAGTGCCTCATTTCCTTTCTATCAAAGAGTTTATCACGGCAGCTCAATTGGCAGAGCTTTATACCTCTCGGATTGTCTCTCTGTACGGCATTCCGCAGTTGATATCTTCGAATCGTGGCAGTATCTTCACCTCCAAGTTTTGGGATTCTTTTTAGAAGACCATGGGCACCAACATCCGTTTCAACACAGCTTTTCATCCTCAAACTAGTGGCCAAGTCGAGCGCGTCAATCAGATTCTTGAAGATATGCTCAGGGCTTGCGTCATCTCCTTCGGTATGAAGTGGGAAGATTGTCTTCCATACGGCGAGTTCTCCTACAACAACAGCTTCCAAGCGAGTTCGGGCAAGGCCCCATTTGAAATTCTCCATGGCAGGAAGTGTCCTACTCCTCTTAACTGGTCAGAGACTGGTGAACGTCAACTTCTTGGACATGAATTGATCACAGAGGCAGAAGAGATGTGCAAAGTCATTCGCGAGAATCTCAAAGCCGCGTAATCGCGCCAGAAGAGTTACTATGATAGTAAGCATCGTGATTTGGCTTTCGAGATCGGAGATCATGTTTATCTCCGTGTCTCTCCAATGAAAGGTACTCGTCGCTTCGGTATCAAAGGGAAGCTTGCCCCTAGATACGTGGGTCCTTTCAAGATCATCAGCAAGAGAGGCGATCTCGCCTATCAACTTGAGCTTCCCTCCAACTTTTCAAATGTGCACGACGTGTTTCATCTCCCTCAGCTCTGCAAGTGCTTCAAGACCCCTGACCGCACCGTAAACTTCGAAGACATTGATATCCAAGAAGACCTGTCTTATCGTGAGCACCCAGTTGCTATTCTTGAAGAAACTGAGCGCAAGACTCGCAACAAGTCAATCAAATTCCTCAAAGTCAAGTGGTCACATCATTCCGACCGTGAAGCCACCTGGGAACGCGAGGGTCACCTCCGTTCTGAGTACCCGGAGTTCTTCCAGTCCTAGATCTCGGGACAAGATCCTTTCGTAGTGGTGGAGTGTTGTAACACCCCGGATGTAATTTACCTTATCTATATTCCAACTCTTGCCGTTTCCGGCACTAAGTTATTTTATTTCCTCGTTGTCAGGTTTTTGACTCCGTGTGTTTTGTCTTTGTCATGCATCTCATATCATGTCATCATGTGCATTGCATTTGCATACGTGTTCGTCTCATGCATCCGAGCATTTTCCTCGTTGTCCGTTTTGCATTCCGGCGCTCCTATGTCCTCCGGTGGTCCTTTCTACCTCTTTTCATGTGTGGGTGTTAAACGTTTTCGGATTGGACCGATACTTGTCATGCGGCCTTGGTTTACAACCGGTAGACCGCCTGTCATGTTTCGTGCCATTTGGACTTAGTTTGATACTCCAACGGTTAACCGAGGGACCGAAAAGGCCTCGTGTGTGTTGCAGCCCAACACCTCTCCAAACTGGCCCAAAATCCACCCAAACCCCTTCTATCATCTAGAGCGTTCGATCACGATCGCGTGGCCGCAAACCGCACCTCATTTGGAGCTTCCTAGCTCCCTCCACCTCTATAAATAGACCTCCCCTCGAAATTTCCGGGTCTTCTCCTACCCTAACCCTAGTCTCTTTCGTCCCTGCCGCCGCCGGACAAAATCCCACCGATCGGACATGTCCGGCTAGCCGCCGCCATGTGTCACACCCCCGTTGGCCCGGCCGCATCCCCCGCCGCCGGCCCGCCGAAGCCCGGGGCGGGCCCTCGTCGCCGCCTCCCGGACCGCGTCCCCGCGCCCGCGCCGCCAACTCGTCTTCCTCACCGCGCCGCCCGAGGAGCTGCCGCACGCTGCCCGCGCCGGCCGGTCGCTCCGCCGCGCCGCCGTCGACGCACCTCGTCGCCGTCGACGTGCCGAGCTCGCCGCTGCCGTCTTCCGCCGCCGACCTCGCCGTGGAGGACGCCGGCGACGTCACCCACTCCGGCCGGTCTCCCCCTCGACCTTCGCCGGCCGGATCCGCCTCTTCTCTGGTGAACGCGAGCTCCAGCAGCCCCTGTTCCGGCGAGATCCGCTGCCGCTTCGATCCACGTGCAAACCCGAGATCCGGATTGGTTGACTTTCTTCCCCTCTCTGAGTTATTTTTTTTGCAATCTTTGACATGCCATAACTCTGCATCCGTAGCTCCGATTCGTGCGTGTAGCATATCAAAATGTTCGCCTCGACGAGTACATCATTTCATCTCATTGCGTCATTTTCATTTGAGCTCATCTTGATGCCCGAAATGCTGTTGGAAGAGGGCTATGTGATGATTTTGTCAGATCTGTTTCAGCAAATGGCCTTTTGTCATTTTTGCCATGATTAATGTGTGCATGATATGATCCTGAGCTCTACGTGTGTTTTGTAGAATGCCATGTATTTTTGTGATCTTTGTGGTGACTAGCACACGCATGCAAAGTAGCTTACTCAATGATGCTGATTTCAGGGACTTAGAATTTCACTAAGTCCTTGTCCTGTTTTTGTTTTTATGCCATATGTTCATGTTGTTTCCTAGTGATCCGTGCCTCTTTTGAGGATGATCAGTAAGGATGTTTTGTTAATATTGTGGTTTTCTATCCATCCAAGTCTTTATTTGCATTTATTGTAGCACCCTAGCTTGAGTCAATCGAGCTCTACTTTTGCTATAAAATGTTCCTGGCAGATTGTTAACATGTTTAGCGACTTTGCCGAGCTTGTTGTTGTTGATCCGTGCATGCTATGTTGTTGTTCTTGCCATGTCTAGCTTCTATGCCATGTCTTCTTGATGGGTGTATGTTTAGTTTGTCATGCAATGCCTCGTAGTGAGTGCATCGAGCTCGTAAACATGCCTACTCGTTAACTGTTTTGCATGCTCCAGTTTTTCAGTCTGAATCTGTTTATGTTTTTGCTATGTTCACATGCTTGCAATTGTATTTTCTTATCCCTTTTGGCTCAAGGTCACTAAGGGACTTCTGTTATATGCTTAGAGTAGCTTCATGCCATGCCTTGCTTTGCCATCATATGTTCCTGTAGCATGTAGTTTTCATGCTTTAAAGATTGCTTCCTGACGATAAATTTCTGGATTGTTGTTATTTCACCAAGTCTGAAACCTGTTATCTTTTGCACTTTTGCCATGCTTGTTCGAACCTGTTAATGAGTGAATTAGCCATAGCTCAGTGTTCATCTTTTGTCAAGCATCATGATTGGATCCCTGCCATGTATTTTGTTGTGATGTTTGGGTGCAGTACCATATTTATCTTGATGCATTTAGTTGGTCACTTGCTGATTATCGCAGACCGGTGCCATATTTGTTTTGCTTGCCATTTCCAAACCGTGCATCCGATTCGGGTGATATTTATATTGATTTCGACCAAAATCATCTCACCTTTCTAGTGGCACTCTTGGATTTCCAAGTTTAGGCCAGTTTCAATCATTATTTTCCAAATCATGCATATGCGTCCCATATCGCATCCCACATATCATACCATGTTTGCATCATGTTGCTTGAGCATTGCACATGGTTGATTGTGTTCCTTTTGCTTGTTGTTCTTGTTTGGGTAGAGCCGGGAGACGAGTTCGTGAATGAGGAGCCCGTTGAGTTCGCTTACGAGGATCAAGGCAACTCTGAGTACTTTGCAGGCAAGATGACCATACCCTCGAAATCACTTCTATCTTTGCTTGCTAGATGCTCGCTCTTTTGCTATGCCTATGCTACGATACCTATCACTTGCTTATCATGCCTCCCATATAGCCATGTCAAACCTCTAACCCACCTTGTCCTAGCAAACCGTTGTTTGGCTATGTTACCGCTTTGCTCAACCCCTCTTATAGCGTTGCTAGTTGCAGGTGAAGATTGGAGATCGTTCCTTGTTGGAACGTTGTTTATTGTTGGGATATCACCATATTATATTGTTTATATTAATGCACCTATATACTTGGTAAAGGGTGGAAGGCTCGGCCTTATGCCTAATTTTTTGTTCCACTCTTGCCGCCCTAGTTTCCGCCATATCGGTGTTATGTTCCCGGATTTTGTGTTCCTTACACGGTTGGGTTATAATGGGAAACTATATACTCACAGATTACTTCCAAAACCAGATGCAGGGACCGATGATACCGTTCCAGATGATATGACCGAGCTCAAGTGGGAGTTCGATGAAGACTCTCGTCGTTACTATGTGTCTTTCCTAGATGATCAGTAGTGGTGCCCAGTTGGGGCGATCGGGGACTTTGTCGCATTTGGGGTTGATCTTTATTTTGGTTCCGTAGCCGGACCTTGAGTGTATTGGATGAATGTAATGACTTATTTATGTATTTGTGTGACATGGCGAGTGTAAGCGAACTATGTAACTTTCCCCTTTATTTATTTACATGGGTTGTTGTGAAGATTACCTTACTTGCGACATTGCTTTCAATGAGGTTACGCCTCTAAGTCGTGCTTCGACACGTAGGAGATATAGCCTCATTGAGGGCGTTACAATTTATGTATTGTGTGAAGTGGAGATTGTAAGCCAACTCTTTATCCCTTTCATATTCAGTACATGGGATGTGTAAAGATTACCCCTCTTGCAACATGCCTACTATGCGGTTATGCCTCTAAGTCGTGCTCCAACACGTGGGAGATATAGCCACATCGTGGGTGTTACAAGTTGGTAATCAGAGCCTTCCCCGACTTAGGAGCCCCTGCTTGATCGAATCACTGATGTTGTTGAGTCTAGAAGAAAATGTTTTGAGTCTTAGGATTATATATATCGGAGAGTAGGATTCTTTTTACTCCTCAATCCCTTCGTCGCTCTGGTGAGGCCTCCTGACGTAGAGTTTTGACTTTTCTCTCCTCAAATTTCATGAATTTTTTTTAGGATCACGCAGGTATCTTGGAATCGTTACGATGGTTTTGTGATGAGAACATTGTTCTTGGTGCCTCCTGACATTTAGGGGTTGTGGCAGTGTCCCAGGGAGTTGAGCTCTGAGGTGTTGTCGTCACAATTTTATCGTTGCAGTTCTGTAATACCTGAGTTCGCCGACATCAAAAATCTCTTTTATGCAGTTGTTTGTGAGATAACCTCGACGCCACCCAGTACTGGGGCGGGAGTTCGGGAGTATTTCCATAACTCGTATAACGGATGCTTTTCAAAGGTTGAGGTAAATGATTTCCAAAGGTTTCTTGGTTATGTGTTGAAGGATGGATACAGCTGGATGTAGGATTTGTTAGTTTTGGGTGAGATATTATGCTTCCCCTGTATCCCCAACACCTGATTGCATAACCAGAAAGTTTCGGGAGTTTATAAATGGGAATTCAAGTAGCTCCTAGGATATCTTTCCGATAGATGCATGATATGAGATTGGGGTTCGACGTCTAGTAGTCCGCCTATCCACGGTTGGTTTTACAATGGTCTCGTTGTGTCTTAAAGAGTCCTTGGCTATGCTGACTCGGGGACACTTTGTATGTCATGTGCACTGCCTTGTACATGATGGTGCTGTACGATCGAGCCCGTGTGGGCCCCACCACGATAACTTCGGACGAAATCTCTATCATATGTTTGTTCCGGCTTATTCTGCAAGCCAATCCTTTGTTTTTGTTTTGAGTTGTGGTATTCGAGTTGCTTCGAAGTCAAATGTGGATTCCATACCTTTCCTAAGCGGTGTTCTCATATTCCTATGTCAATACTAATCCTTCATGATAATCGAGATTGTCATGTCAATCCTTTTCAACCGGCGTGTTTCTCTTCAAGTGGATCCGATCATTTTTAACATTCGCAAGATCAACTCAAAGTCTTCTCAACATTGTTCGTCTCATCCGTTCCAAGTAGTCTTTGTTTTCCCGCCCTCCCACCCTTTTTCTTCAAGGAATCAGATGTATTAATCAAGTATCCTTTTATTGATGTGAAGTCTCTCCATTCTTTTCTTTCAACGTTCTTACTTGGTGGTTCTCATGAAGATGCTTTACAAGTTCATCATTCTTAGTTCTCTTTCTTCTTCGTTGGATTCAATTCAAGATTTCGGTGTTGATCATATCTCTTTCCTTATTTCAAATGTCTTCTCATGCCGGTGCACCTCTTAATCATCCACTTCTGGCTATTCAATTTTTCCGGAGTGCTGAAGATATCTCAGAAGATTCAAGTTTCCATTCTCTTTTCGCTCAAGTTCTTTTGAGGATATTATCTCATTCAAGCCATTTAATTCAACCAGCGCAATCTATAGTTTAAATCATTCAACGATGTTTCCTTTGAGTGGGCCCTAACCCATAGGTCTTTCCTAGGATCTTACCTGACTCTTCTAATCTTCCCGGATTTACTCTCAAATTCTTTTCAAAGTTTGACGTAAGAATGAATTATCATCAGTCATATGTATTTCTCCAAGATCTTTCAAATTCTTTTTCATCGCTGGTTCAACCTTTCTAATTTTCATTCCGGAGTGCCTCTACAATTCACATGGTGTTTCTCATCATCATTCTCAACATTTGAAGACCGAAGAGGAGTTTTTCCTCTAAATCTTATCCGTTCTCTCAGAGATGCGTGGTTCTAGCTTCATGCCATTCTCTCATAATTGTTTTCAATTGTGAGATTTCTTTCCACCCATCCGGAGCAATTCAGGAGTCTTTTCAGTTTGACTATCTGGAGGCCATCATCTCAGAATTATTCATTCTCAGCTTTCAGCTCTCTTTCTCTAAATCTTACCGATGCATCATTCAAGTATTCTCTAATTAGTTCGTGATCTATTCGTTCTCATGCATCTAAATACTCTCAAGTATCTTCGTTCTTTTTATAATTCTTCCCAGTGTTTCTTTATATTTTCTTCGTTCATTTTCAATTCTTACGGTGGTTTGTGCCAAGATTCTTCTTCCTTCGTTATCATATCAATTCATTCATTCTTTCCAATCCTACCGGTGGTTCGTAGAAGACCTTCCCAAGTTGACGCTATATCTATCTTAATCCTTTCTACGAGAATAAGTAGTATGCCAAATCTGTTGCTTGTCATCAATTTAAATTGGTGAAGGATACACATAACATAATTCTTATTCTTCTTTCATCCAAGTGATTAATTCCTTATTCCAGAGGTTCATCAAAAATTCTTGATTTCTTTTGTTCATCATTCTTTTGCAGAGTTCCAAGTTTTTCCGCATTATCTCGTCGCGAAGCTCCATCTTAATCATCGCAAGGATTCACCTTGTGTTTTCAACTTCTCTTTCTTTTTATCATCCTTTTATTACCGGAGTTCTTCACGGAGGTTCTACATGATGGTTCACCAAGGATTTAATTCCTTCTCGAAGTGCTCATCAAGATTCTTTTCAGAGGAGCTCAAGTATTCTTCATCTTGCATTCTGATGTGCTATTCTTTCTATCTTATCTTTTCAGGTGGTGTTATGTCACTCTTGACAATTTCCCTTCGTATTTCATGATTCACAAGTTGTTAAGAATGAGATAATTAAACCCACCAATCTCTTCATTGGAGTTATCTTGGGTTATATTTCACCTAAAGCTTTCCCTAAGTATTGTTGCTACTTATGGTGCTTGTAAATGACCCAAGTGCTTCATTTATCCTCCCGGTGAGATAATTTTTTCGTCTCCTTGTTGATATCAATCCAATCTATTGTTTCCGTTAGTGACAGAATTTCATCTCATAATTTTGAGATGTCTTTCATAAGCCCACAACAAGCTTACTCTTTTCGTTGTTGGTTTCTCAACAACTCCATTCAATCCTTCTTTAAGGATGCCTTCAAATTCATTGGTGGTAGAAGTTATCATTTTCTTCTACTTTTTTTCTTCCTAACGATCTAGCTTCTATTCGCTCGTTCCGGTAGCATTATGATGTTGCACTCTTCGACCCACCACTCGTTCTGTCAAGATCATGTTCTTTACCTTCCATTTTCAACCAGGGTGTTGTGTCCTCTGCTCAAGTTCTTTTCATCTTATCGAGTCTTGCATCTTGTTTCAACCGGAGTGCTTGCTGATGACCCACAAGTATAGGGGATCTATCGTAGTCCTTTCAATAAGTAAGAGTGTCGAACCCACTAGGAGCAGAAGGAAATGATAAGTGGTTTTCAACAAGGTATTCTCTGCAAGTACTGAAATAAGTGGCAACAGATAGTTTTGTGATAGGATAAATTGTAACGAGCAACAAGTAACAAAAGTAAATAAAGTGCAGCAAGGTGGCCCAATCCTTTTGTAGCAAAGGACAAGCCGGAACAAACTCTTATAATAGGAAAAGCGCTCCCGACGACACATGGGAAAATCGTCAAGCTAGTTTTCATCACGTTCATATGATTCGCGTTTGATACTTTGATAATTTGATATGTGGGTGGACCGGTGCTTGGGTGCTGTTCTTACTTGAACAAGCATCCCACTTATGATTAACCTCTATTGCAAGCATCCGCAACTACAACAAAAGTATTAAGGTAAACCTAACCATAGCATGAAACATATGGATCCAAATCAGCCCCTTATGAAGCAACGCATAAACTAGGGTTTAAGCTTCTGTCACTCTAGCAACCCATCATCTACTTATTACTTCCCAATGCCTTCCTCTAGGCCCAAATAATGGTGAAGTGTTATGTAGTCGATGTTCACATAACACCACTAGAGGCTAGACAACATACATCTTATCAAAATATCAAACGAATACGAAATTCACATGACTACTCATAGCAAGACTTCTCCCTTGTCCTCAGGAACGAACGTAATTACTCACAAAGCATATTCATGTTCATAATCAGAGGGGTAATAATATGCATATAGGATCTGAACATATGATATTCCACCAATTAAACCAACTAGCATCAACTACAAGGAGTAATCAACACTACTAGCAACCTACTAGCACCAATCCCGGACTTCGAGACAAGAATTGGATACAAGAGATGAACTAGGGTTTGGAGATGAGATGGTGCTGGTGAAGATGTTGGTGGAGATTGCCCTCTCCCGATGAGAGGAGCGTTGGTGATGACGATGGTGATGATTTGCCCCTCCGGGAGGGAAGTATCCCCGGGAGAACAGCTCCGCCAGAGTTCTAGATTGGATCCGCCAAGGTTCCGCCTCGTGGCGGCGGAGTCTCGTCCCGAAAAGTTCCTCTTTTTTTCTCATCGAAAGACCTCATATAGGAGAAGATGGGCATCAGAGAGCCACCAGGGGGCCCACGAGGTAGGGGGCGCGCCCTAGGGGGGGCCCACCGTCGTGAGCAGGGTGTGGGCCCCCTGGCCTTCATCTTTGGCGTGGATTTTTCTTTATTTCTTTTAAGACGTTCCGTGGAGTTTCAGGACTTTTGGGGTTGCGTAGAATAGGTCTCTAATATTTGCTCCTTTTCCAGACCGGAATTCCAGCTGCCGACATTCTCCCTCCTTGTGTAAACCTTGTAAAATAAGAGAGAATAGCCATAAGTATTGTGACATGAAGTGAAATAACAATCCATAATGCGATAAATATCGATATAAAAGCATGATGCAAAATGGACGTATCAACTCCCCCAAGCTTAGATCTCGCTTGTCCTCAAGCGAAAAGCCGATAACAATAAATATGTCCTCATGTTTAGAGGTAGAGGCATCAATAAAAATAAAATACGGACATGAAAGCATCATGATTATTCTCATAACAACGACATATATAGGTTTTGTCATAAGATTACTTATGTTCAAGTGATGATCTATTCACAATGCTCAATTATCATTTAGTCCTCCATAATTGCTAACACTCACACGATACTTGTGGTTACGGAGTTTTAATCGGACACAGAGAAAGATAGGGGCTTATAGTTTTGCCCCACAACCTTTTACCTCAAGGGTAATGTCAACAATAATGGTTCATGCTCCCCTACATCCAATTATAATCCTGGGATTAGAATAGTTATTTGGATCACAAAGCCCTATATAGAGCCTGATTAGGTGTTCCCGAACTAAAAACACCAGCCCGCACCCACAACTCCCCCGACGGCTCGACCCACCTGCCCACCTCCTCCCCATGACCTTCCCACGATCCACCCCACGGCCATCCCTCGATCCCGCCGCAGCCTCCTCCCGGCGCGCCGCCCCCGCTCCCGCCTCCTTCCCATGTGTCGCTGCCACGCCGCCGCCCCCTCCCCCGCGGGCACCTTCCCCACCCGCGGGCACCTTCTTCCGCCACCCGCGTGGACCGCCCCAGCCCCCGAAACTGGCCGTCGCGGAGCCTCCACCCCTGGAACAGGCTGCCGTGCCGCCTCCGCCCGCAGATCCGGCCAGCGCGCCCCCTGCGCCCCTGGATCCGGCCGCTGCGCTGCTTCCTCTCCCCGTATCCGGCCACCACGACGCCTACTCCTCCGGATCCGCCAGCTCCCCTCCTCCCTAGTGGTCGGCGCGCCTCCTTCCGCACAACCAGCGCCCCTCCTCCGCCATGCCGGTGGGCCTTCTCCCTCATTGTTGGCCACCGGATCGATCCCGCTTCGGTGACGGCCGCGATACCAGGGCGGATCCCACGGTCTCCGGCGCATCTTCCGGTGTCCAGCCATTGGCGCAGGGAGTTGTTCTCCTAGCCTCGAGGTCCCTCTGCGTGGCAGTGGTGATCCCGCCATCGCGCTCCCCGGCGCGGCCCCCTCCATCACGCCGCTGCCTCGACACGCAACTCATGTTACTCCGCATCCTACAGGAGTAGGGGAGGCAGAGCCGCCACTCGAGTTTCTTCTTCCCCCTCACGCATCTCTGGCCAACCTCTTCCCCACCATCGTCTTCGACCAAAAATGACCTTCTCTCTGCCCATGTGTTGAACTTCTTCCTTCTGCTGTAATATCCTCCGCTCTTGGATGAAAAAACTGCATTGCACAGTGGAGTAGAAACCTCGGCCGTGCCGTCTTGCTCCTGCCCCGTCGTTTGGTTGCTGTTGGTGCGCTGCTGCTCCAGTTCAGCTTGAGTGCGAGAGGGAAAATTCTGTGAGAGATTAGACACTGCTGTTTTCTTCGTTTTTCTGTTTGAACTTGATGTTGTTCATTGTTAAAAGAAATGATAAGAGGTGCTTTCTCGGTCACATGGGACATATCCTGTTACTTGATAGATGTTTTTTGATTGTTTCTGTATTTGGCTTATGAAAAACTTGACTTGATGCCCATCGAGAAAATTTTGCGAAGTTCAAATTGTAAAACACATGTATTCCCTCGTTTCTAAAAATGAAACAGAGAAGTTCAAATAAAAAAAAGAACAGTTTTACATTTATAAAAAAGATTTTCCCATTTCTAACAACAAAACCAACTAGTTAAACTAAAAAAGATAGAAATTGCAATTTTTAAAATATGAATTTTCCTCGTTTCTAAAAAAAGTAAGAAGATCAAAATTAAATAAAACGAAAAGAGTTCATTGCCTCTACAAAAAAGGAATCCGCATTTTTTAAAATAAACATAGAAGTTTAAGTAAAAACATAGAAGTTCAAATTAAAAATAACGGACCGTTTCAATGTTATTACGAACCTAGGATTTTACCCATTACTGAAAAATAAAACCAAGAAGCTCAAGTTTAAATAACAAAGTAGTTTAATATTTAAAAAAACTCAGATTTCACACGTTACTAAATAACAAAATTAAGAAGTTCAATTTAAAAAAAACGGAGCAACTCAATATGTACAAAAACCTCAAATTCTTCATGTTTCTAAAAAAGTGTATTGAATTCAACTCAACAAAATATTGTTTGATGTTTACTTAAAAATATTTTTTTCTTTTCTAAAAATGAACTAAGAAGTTCAAATTAAAATAACACAAAATTTCAAAGTTTATGAAAGAACTAGAATTTACAAGTTAAAAGAATCTTGGAAAACAATTTAAAAGTTAAAAGAACCAGATGCAATTTTTGGCATTTTAAAAAATACCCATAAAAGCAACGATTTTGGAAAAAAATCTTCTAAAACATGAGCAGTTCAAAATTCGTCAAAAAGGATTTTTACTCTTTAAAAATAAAAAAACTCTAGAAGTTCAAATTGAAATAACAGGCTGGTTCAAATATTCATTACAAAATTAGGATTTTCCCGTACTTGAAAAAATAAACAAGGAAGTCCAAATTACAAAAATAGAGCACTTTGATATTTATAAAAAAACAGATTTTCATTGTTACTAAAAAATAAATCAAGCAATTTAAATTAAAAAAATAGGGTAGTGTTGCTGCCAGGGTAGTGTTGCTTTAGGAGTCAGGGACAATTTTTTACAAAGAAGTTCAAATTGAAAACGGCCAGAAGTTCACGTGTTGCATGGTGTGCGTTTTCATATGAGAGAAATAGAATAAAAAGTTAAAGTATAAAAATTTCGCTGCTAGAAGTTCAGGTGCTCAGCACAGGGAAATTCAAAGACTTGTTGTGAGAGACGTAATCGGCATTATATATCATTTGTGCAAATCTGATGAATGGTTGAGAAATTACGAACAAAAATGCGTGGTAGAAGTTCAAAGTAAATACAACGGGAAGTTTTGATGATTATAGAAAACTTGGATTTTTCCTCGTTATTATATAATGGAAACAAGAAGTTCAAAAATAAAATAACAAGAAGTTCAATTTTTAAAAATAGAGCACTTCAAAATTTCATAAAAAGGATTAAAGAAATAAAACCAGGAAGTCCATATTAACAAGATGGAGAAGTTCGATGATTATAGAAAACTCAGATTTTCGTCGTTATTAAAGAATGGAAACAAGAAGTCCAAAAATAAAATGACACGAAGTTCAACTATTTAAAATAGAGCCCTTCAAAATTCATAAAAAAATAAGATAAAAAATTCATTAAAAACTCAAAATATTTTCACATAACCAAGAGAGGTTCAGGTTGATAACTGCCAGAAGTTCATGTACTACACGGTGTGCATGTTGTATTAAGAAAAGAATAAAAAGCAAACACTAAAAGTTTTGTTGTTACAAGTTCAAGTCCTTCGTCAGAGAAAGTTAAAAAAAATATTGTGAGAGAGACTTGTTCAAAAGAATTATCATTTGTGTAACACTGATGATGTATGTGAAAATTACAAACGAAAATAGGTCACAGAAGTTCAACTGAAAACAGCAGGAAGTTCAATTACTATAGTGGATGAATTTTAGATGAAAAACTTTTAAAATCGCCGCGAGTATGAAAAAACGATCAACATGGAAAAGTTGCATGTTTACAGCAGCTTTCCAACTGTATGTCATTTGCTCAATTCCGGTGAGTGGATGAAGAACTACAAGCAGTGGATGGAGAGCTACGAGCAAAAAAATCACGTGAAAAACAGAGTGAAGTTCAGGTACATTCGCTGAGAAGTTCAGGTTCTTCACGCGGTGCATTTTCGGAGAATCTGTTTCGCGATAAAGGCAGAACGAATGATCTCGCCATTTTCGAAATTACTTGAAAACGGCTAGGAATCAGAGAAAGCCATCAACATGAAAAAGTATCGCATTTTCCTTAGCTTTTCAGCGGTATATTATTTGCCCCATTTCGATAAAGTTTGTAAAAATTATGGTGAAAATACGTTTATAGCCATTTTCAAAACTGACATTAAATCGTAATAAATTAGGAGAAACAATATATATATAAAAGTTTCGCATTTCTTCAAGCTTTCCAACGCCATATCATTTGCTGCATTTGGACGTACGTTTAAAAAATTAGCTCGAAAAAACGAACTCGGTGAAACTTGTACCATTTTCTAAATTACTTTTGAACCATTCAAAATTAGAAAAAACTTTTAACATAAAAAAGTAGCGCGTTTTCATAAGCTTTCCAACGCCATATTATTTGCCTCAATTGGATTAGACGTTTAGAAATGGCATCGAAAATATGAACTCGGGTGATCAGTTTGCGAAATTTTACGATTTTACGAATTACTCTTTAACCGTAGGGAATTAGAGAAAACTTTCAACATGTGGAAGGAGCGGTTTTGCAGCAGCTTTCCAACGCCATATTATTTGCCTCATTCCGATAAACGGTTTAAAAATGCGATCGAAAATATGATTCACCTTTTTTATATGAAGAAAAAATGGTTTTCAAAACTGCTCTTAAACTGCTTACATTTTGCCACAAATTTAACTTGGGTCATGGTACTGATGTCCATAGCTATCCAACAGTATATCGCAAGCCCCATTTCGACACCTTTTAGCTGAAGTTCAACCTAGTACTCGGGGAAGGTCAGGCGCGTTACTCGGGAAGTTCATGTTGTGATCAGAATAGTGTTTATGTATATATATATATATATATATATATATATCATGTTCTTTCCAACATGCTGAGCTTGCCAAAGGATAAAATGAAAAAGAAAAGGTGAAGATCACCATGACTCTTGCAGAAGGTAGACGATAATAATAAAAGATAGGCCCTTCGCAGAGGGAAGCAAAGGTTGCCATGCGCTTTTATGGTTGGATGCATAAAATCTCAATGCGAAAGAACGTCACTTTATATTGCCCCTTGTGATATGAACCTTTATTATGCAGTCCGTCGCTTTTATTACTTCCACATCACAAGATCATATAAAGCTTATTTCTCCCACACCAATCAATCATACATATTTAGAGCAATTTTTATTACTTTGCACCGACGACAACTTACTTGAAGGATCTTACTCAATCCATAGGTAGATATGGTGGACTCTCATCGCAAAACTGGTTTAGGGATTTTGGAAGCACAAGTAGTATTTCTACTTGGTGCTGAGAATTTGGCTAGCATGAGGGGGAAAGGTAAGCTCAACAAGTTAGAGGATCCATGATAACATACTTTATCTCAGATATAAGAAAGACATAACTCATTACGTTCTCTTCCTTGTCCAACATCAACTCTTTAGCATGTCATATTTTAATGAGTGCTCCCAATCATAAAAGATGTCAATGATAATATATCTATATGTGAAAACCTCTCTTTCCTTATTACTTCCTATTAATTGCAACAATGACCAAAGCTATGTCTGCCAACTCCCAACAACTTTTAATCATCATACTCTTTCTATGTGAAGTCATTACTCTCAATAAGATCAATATGAACTTTCTGTTTCTTTTTATTCTTTTTCTCTTTTCTTTTATTCAACCAAGATCATGGAAAAATAATCAGGCCCTTGACTCAACACTAATCTTTATTATATATAACTCACGGACTCGATTACATAGAGGGATCATAAAGCAAGACTCAAAACTAGATCATGCCATAAACTTTATTCTACTAGATCAAGATACTACTAATAGGATCGAACTAAGAAAAACGATAAAGATAGGAGTTGTGATTGTGATACGATACCGGGGCACCTCCCCCAAGCTTGGCAGTTGCCAAGGGGAGTGCCCATACCCAGATACTCAATTCTTCTTTGTTGGAGGAGACGGTGGTGGTGATGTTGGCTTAGTTGATGGCTTAGTCTTCTCCCTTAATTTGCGCTTAAGGACGGCATTTTGATCCCTCAGACCATCAACTTCCCACTCCAGGTTTAATATCTTTTTGCATAGGTCCTGCTTATTTTCCTGCAAGAGACGAAAAGGGATAAACTCGAACTTGGGTTTCTTTACCCTATCAGGGAGACTTGACTTTTTGAACTCCACGTGCATGTCCCCAGGTTGAGGTAATGGTGCTTCGTCTTCATCTGAGCTCGTATCCTCCTTCCCCTTGGGTTCATAGTCCTCTTCTTCCTCCGTGGTCCATCCATTATGTTCCACATCTCCATAGACCCTTGGATTTGCTAAGTAGTCATCCACATAGCTTTCTCCTTCCGAATCCTGGGAAGACATGTTGATCTAATCTGCAATAGGACAGCTCGAAACAAAGACAGGAGATTTTTGCGTGATACGGGAGTCAAAACCTTCGGGAGAATATATAATGAATTTTTACCAACCAAAATACGTAACGTGCAAGAAAACAGAGTCCGGAGGGCACACGAGGCGCTCATGAGGTAGGGGGCGCGCCCACCACCCTCGTGGGGCCCTCGTGTCCTTCCCGGACTGCTACTTATTTTTCTATTTTTCTAAATATTCCAAAACGAAGAAATATTTCCTTAGAAATTGTTTTGGAGTCGGTTTACTTACCGTACCACATACCTATTCCTTTTCGGAGTCTGAAACGTTTCGGAAAGTGTCCCTTATGTATTCCTCTGGGGTTATGGTTTCAATAATATTGGTTTCAACATTTATGGGATTACCTGAGATATAATGTTTAATTCTTTGACCATTTACCACCTTCGGATTTGTGCCCTTGAAGTTGTTGATTTTTATAGCACCGGAACGATAGACATCTTCGATGACGTAGGGGCCTTCCCATTTAGAGAGAAGTTTTCCTGCAAAAAATCTTAAATGAGAGTTGTATAGCAATACATAATCACCTACATTAAGCTCACACTTTTGTATCCTTTTGTCATGCCATCTTTTAACTTTTTCTTTAAACAACTTGGCATTTTCATAGCTTGGGTTCTCCATTCATCAAGTGAGCTAATATCAAATAACCTCTTCTCACCGGCTAGCTTAAAATCATAGTTGAGCTCTTTAATAGCCCAATATGCCTTATGTTCTAGTTCGAGAGGTAAGTGACATGCTTTTCCATAAACATTTTATACGGAGACATACCCATAGGATTTTTATATGCAGTTCTACAAGCCCATAATGCATCATCAAGTTTCTTAGACCAATTGTTTCTAGACCTATTAACAGTCTTTTGCAAAATTAATTTGAGCTATCTATTGCTCAATTCTACTTGACCACTAGACTGTGGGTGATAAGGAGATGCAATTCTATGATTAACATCATATTTAGCAAGCATTTTACGGAAGGCACCATGAATAAAGTGTGAACCACCATCAGCCATTAAATATCTAGGGACTCCAAACCTCGGGAAAATAACTTCCTTAAGCATTTTAATAGAAGTGTTATGATCAGCACTACTAGTTGGAATAGCTTCTACCCACTTAGTAACGTAATCAACAGCAACTAGAATATGTGTATATCCATTAGAGGCAGGAAAAGGTCGCATATAATCAAAGCCCCAAACATCAAACGGTTCAATAATAAGTGAATAATTCATAGGCATTTCTTGACGTCTAATAATATTACCAATTCTTTGACATTCATCGCAAGACAAGACAAACTTACGGGCATCCTTGAAGAGAGTAGGCCAATAAAAACCAGATTGCAATACCTTATGTGCAGTTCTATCTCCAGCGTGGTGTCCTCCATAAGACTCGGAATGACACTTGCGTAGGATCTGTTCCTGTTTTTGCTCAGGCACACAACGTCTAATAACACCATCTACTCCTTCCTTATAAAGATGTGGGTCATCCCAAAAGTAATGTCTTAAATCATAGAAATCCTTTTTCTTTTGCTGGTATGTGAAGCTAGGTGGTATAAACTTAGCAACAATATAATTAGCATAATCAGCATACCATGGAGTACTACGAGAAGTACTTATAACATTTAATTGTTCATCAGGAAAGTCATCATTAATAGGTAGTGGGTCATCAAGAATATTTTCTAACCTAGATAAGTTGTCTGGAACGGGGTTCTCAGCTCCCTTTCTATCAACAATATTCAAATCAAATTCTTGTAGCAAGAGAACCCATCTAATAAGTCTAGGTTTAGCATCTTTCTTTTCCATAAGATATTTAGTAGCAGCATGATCAGTGTGAATAGTTACTTTAGAATCAACAATATAAGATCTGAACTTATCACAAGCAAATACAACTGCTAAAAGTTCCTTTTCAGTAGTAGCATAATTTCTTTGAGCATTGTCTAGTGTCTTACTAGCATCATGGATAACATTTAATTTCTTATCAACTCTTTGCCCTAGAACAGCTCCTATAACATAATCACTAGCATCACACATAATTTCAAAGGGTAAATTCCAATCAGGTGGCTGAACAATAGGTGCAGAGACTAATGCTTTCTTAAGTATTTCAAATGCTTCTACACAATCATCATCAAAGACAAATGGTATATCTTTTTGCAATAAATTAGTCAGAGGCCGAGAAATTTTTGAGAAGTCCTTAATGAACCTCCTGTAAAATCCGGCGTTACTAAGGAAGCTTCTCATACCTTTGATGCCCTTGGGACATGGCATCTTTTCAATAGCATCAACCTTGGCTTTATCAACTTCAATACCTCTTTCAGAAACTTTGTGCCCCAAGACAATACCTTCATTAACCATAAAGTGGCAATTTTCCCAATTCAAGACAAGATTAGTTTCTTCACATCTCTGCAAAACTCGATCAAGATTGCTCAAGCAATCATCAAAAGAGGAACCATAGATGGAAAAGTCATCCATGAAAACCTCACAAATCTTTTCGCAAAAGTCAGAGAATATAGCCATCATGCATCTTTGAAAGGTAGCAGGTGCATTACATAAACCAAAAGGCATACGTCTATAAGAAAAAGTACCAAAAGGGCATGTCAAAGTAGTCTTTGATTGATCTTTAGCCGACACAGGTATTTGAGAGAAACCAGAATAACCATCTAGAAAGCAATAGTGTGTATGTTTGCATAATCTTTCTAGCATTTGATCAATAAAAGGTAAGGGGTAATGATCTTTCTTAGTAGCTTTATTTAATTTGCGGAAATCAATTACCATCCTATAACCTGTGATAATTCTTTGTGGAATCAATTCATCTTTATCATTAGGAACAACAGTAATACCTCCCTTCTTAGGGACACAATGGACAGGACTTACCCACTCACTATCAGCAATGGGATAAATTATACCTGCCTCCAGAAGCTTTAGTATTTCTTTTCTTACCACTTCTTTCATTTTAGGATTCAGACGTCGTTGAGGATCACGAACTGGTTTGGCATCTGCTTCCAAATTTATTTTATGTTGAATAGAGTGGGACTAATGCCCTTAAGATCATCAAGAGTATATCCAATAGCAGCACGATGCTTCTTCAAAGTTTTCAATAATCTTTGTTCTTCATGCTCTGAAAGGTTAGCACTAATAATAACAGGATATATCTTCTTTTCATCAAGATAAGCATATTTAAGATTATCAGGCAAAGGTTTAAGCTCAAACACGGGATCACCCTTAGGAGGAGGAGGGTCCCCTAGGATTTCAACAGGCAAATTGTGTTTCAGAATAGGTTCCTGTTTAAAGAATACTTCATCTATTTCCCTTCTTTCATTCATGAACATATCATTTTCATGGTCTAGAAAATAGTGTTCTAAAGGATCACTAGGAGGTACAGCAATAGAAGCAAGACCAATAATCTCATCCTTACTAGGTAATTCTTCCTCACGATGTTGTTTACTAAATTTAGAGAAATTAAACTCATGAACCATATCATCCAAGCCAACAATAACAATATTCTTAGTGCAGTCTATGGTAGCATTGACAGTATTTAAGAACGGTCTACCAAATATAATGGGACAAAAGCTATCTTGTGGGGAACCAAGAACAAGAAAATCAGCAGGATATTTAGTTTTCCCACACAAGACTTCAACATCTCTAACAATTCCCATTGCTGAAATAGTATCTCTATTGGCAAGTTTAATTGTGACATCAATATCTTCTAACTCAACAGGTGCAATTTCATTCTTAATTTCTTTGTATAAGTCATGAGGTATAACACTAGCACTAGCACCCATATCACATAAGCCATGATAACAATGATCTCCTATTTTAACAGAAATAACAGGCACGCCTACCACAGGTCTATGTTTATCTTTAGCACAAGGCTTAGCAATTCTAGCAGTTTCACCTTCGAACTGAATAACATGCCCATCAATATAATCAGACAAGAGATCTTTAACAATAGTAATATTAGGTTCTACTTTAACTTGCTCAGGAGGTGTATAAGTTCTAATATTGCTTTTACGAACAACAGTTGAAGCTTTAGCATGATCCTTTATTCTAACAGGGAAAGGTGGTTTCTCAATATAAGAAGTAGGAACAATAGGATCATTATAAGTGACAGTCTTTTCTTCAACTTTAACAGGTGCAGCTACTTTTACTTCTATGGGAGGATGATATTTAAACCACTTCTCCTTAGGGAGATCAACATAAGTAGCAAAAGATTCACAAAAAGAAGCTACTATCTCAGAGTCAAGTCCATATTTAGTGCTAAACTTACGGAAAATATCGGTATCCATAAAAGATTTAACACAATCAAACTTAGGTGTCATACCTGACTCCTTACCTTCGTCGAGGTCCCAATCTTCAGAGTTGCGTTTAATTCTATCCAATAAATTCCATCTGAATTCAATAGTCTTCATCATAAAAGAGCCAGCACAAGAAGTATCGAGCATGTTGCGATTGTTTTCAGAAAGCCGAGCATAAAAACTTTGCATAATTATTTCTCTTGAGAGCTCATGATTGGGGCATGAATATAACATTGATTTAAGCCTCCCCAAGCTTGAGTGATGCTTTCTCCTTCGCGAGGCCAGAAATTATATATATAATTGCGATCACGATGAACAAGATGCATAGGGTAATACTTTTGTTGAAATTCCAGCTTCAATCTTTTATAGTCCCATGATCTCATATCATCACATTGCCTATACCATACCAATGTGTCTCCCTTCAAAGAAAAAGGGAAGACCTTATTATTAGCAACATCATCGGGTATACCTGCAAGCTTAAATAATCCACAAACTTCATCCACATATATTAAGTGCTCATCAGGATGCTTTGTTCCATCTCCTGTAAAAGGGTTATCTAGCAGTTTTTCTATCATACCCGAAGGATACTCATAAGGAATTTCATTTTCAATAGGTTCAGTAGGTTGAGGAGCAACTCTTTGCTCTACTGGATGGGGTGAAGATACCCCGAACAAGCCCCTCAGAGAATTACTTTCCATAGTAACAAGTGACTGTAAATTTCAGCACAGTATATAAATTTTTCCTTACCAAATTCCACCTACCAAAGGCGCTACACTCCCCGGCAACGGTGCGAGAAAAGAGTCTTGATGACCCAAAAGTATAGGGGATTTATCGTAATCCTTTCGATAAGTAAGAGTGTCGAACCCAATGAGGAGCAGAAGGAAATGATAAGCCGTTTTCAGCAAGGTATTCTCTGCAAGTACTGAAATAAGAGGCAATAGATAGTTTTGTGATAGGATAAATTGTAACGAGCAACAAGTAACAAAAGTAAATAAAGTGCAGCAAGGTGGCCCAATCCTTTTGTAGCAAAGGACAAGCCGGAACAAACTCTTATAATAGGAAAAGCGCTCCCGAGGACACATGGGAATATCGTCAAGCTAGTTTTCATCACGTTCATATGATTCGCGTTCGATACTTTGATAATTTGATATGTGGGTGGACCGGTGCTTGGGTGCTGTTCTTACTTGAACAAGCATCCCACTTATGCTTAACCTCTATTGCAAGCATCCGCAACTATAACAAAAGTATTAACGTAAACCTAACCATAGCATGAAACATATGGATCCAAATCAGCCCCTTACGAAGCAACGCATAAAATAGGGTTTAAGCTTCTGTCACTCTAGCAACCCATCGTCTACTTATTACTTCCCAATGCCTTCCTCTAGGCCCAAATAATGGTGAAGTGTTATGTAGTCGACGTTCACATAACACCACTAGAGGCTAGACAACATACATCTTATCAAAATATCAAACGAATACCAAATTCACATGACTACTCATAGCAAGACTTCTCCCTTGTCCTCAGGAATGGACGTAATTACTCACAAAGCATATTCATGTTCATAATCAGAGGGGTAATAATATGCATATAGGATCTAAACATATGATCTTGCACCAATTAAACCAACTAGTATCAACTACAAGGAGTAATCAACACTGCTAGCAACCTACTAGCACCAATCCCGGACTTTGAGACAAGAATTGGATACAAGAGATGAACTAGGGTTTGGAGATGAGATGGTGCTGGTGAAGATGTTGATGGAGATTGCCCTCCCCCGATGAGAGGAGCGTTGGTGATGACGATGGTGATGATTTCCCCCTCCGGGAGGGAAGTATCCCCGGCAGAACAGCTCCACCGGAGCTCTAGATTGGATCCGCCAAGGTTTTACCTCGTGGGGGCGGAGTCTCGTCCAGAAAAGTTCCTCTGTTTTTCTCATCGAAAGACCTCATATAGGAGAAGATGGGCACCGGAGAGCCACCGGGGGCCCCACGAGGTAGGGGGCGCGCCCTGGGGGGGCCCACCCTCGTGAGCAGGGTGTGGGCCCCCTGGCCTTCATCTTTGGCATGGATTTTTCTTTATTTCTTTTAAGACGTTCTGTGGAGTTTCAGGAATTTTGGGGTTGCGTAGAATATGTCTCTAATATTTTCTCCTTTTCCAGACCAGAATTCCAGCTGCCGGCATTCTCCCTCCTTGTGTAAACCTTGTAAAACAAGAGAGAATAGCCATAAGTATTGTGACATAAAGTGAAATAACAGTCCATAATGCGATAAATATCGATATAAAAGCATGATGCAAAATGGACGTATCACTTGCATGTACTTCTTGTCCAATGCAACCCTTTTTCTTATGTCTTTCAACCTACAAGGCTCTAGTAAGGCTCCTTGTTCCTCTTTTCTAATGGAGTGTTTTTAACTTCGTTCAACTCCATTGTATTCTTCTTTCAATTTGTTCAACTTCTCAAGGTTCATGGTTTCACTCATTTGTCGAAGAAGCAACTTTGTTTTACCTCTTCATCTTCCGTTTTTCCCCGGTGCCATCCTAGATCCCGGGCGAGATCCTCTCGTAGTGGTGGAGTGTTGTGACGCCCCGAGACTGTTGCGCCAGGTGTCTCCCAGTTGTTCGCTGTTGTTGCCATGTCATTCGCTTGTGTGTTGCATCTTGCCATGTCATCATCCGCATTACATCTGCATGTTTTCAAAACTTGCATCTGTCCAGGTCTCCCCGTTCCTTCCGCTGTCCGTTCTGAGCCCAGACACACTTGCACGCGCCTGCGGCACGTCCGAAATATTATTTTATAAGTGGCCAGAAAATGTTCTCGGAATGGGATGAAAGTTGGCATGCGGTGTCGTTATGTTGTTAGTAGGCCGCCTGCCAAGTTTCATCGCATTCGAAGTCCGTTTGATGCCCCAACGGATAACTATAGCGGCAGTATAGCCGGTCTATCGTCGGACGGTTTCGGTCATCGGAAACAGTCACCAGGCCTCTCTCTCTTCTCTTCTCTCAGCTCGAGACTGTCTACACAGTCCACTCACCGCCACGGCCCTCCTCGCGTGTGCTTCCGAAAACCTCCCCGAACCCGACCGGGCACTCGTGTCCATTGAGTCCGGATTGTCACCCAACATCCCCAAAACGTCTTTGTTTATTTGTTGGACTCGCCCACCCTAATTTTCTCGACTGTCTGATTTGAATAGGAGGGCCCAAATGCACCCCAAATCCACCTGCTATATATACTTAAGGTCCAACCCTAAAAATTAGGAGGCTTGTCCCATCAGTCCAATCCCGCCGCCGCCACCCGGTCTCGATCCATCTCGGGATCCATCCCCTCCTCGTTTTCACACACCAGCCATCTCCGTTCGATCCATTGATCCACCCAACCAGCCGCAGCCTCCTTCTTCCTCGATCCAACCAGGGATGACCCTCACCTCCAGGATCTCCTCCTCGCCCCCCCATCTCGCCTCCAAGATCAGTCACTGGACCCGTACCCCTTGCTGCTTCTCCTTCTCCCATTACCTCTCTCACTTGCTCTATGTCTTCTCCATGGAGACCCGCAGGAACACCGCTACCATGGTCGACCTCGACATGCCTCGCTGCCATCGGGAACAGAAGGGTTGACCTCGGTTTGGTATCCCTGCATCCTTCGATGCTCCACCAGGAGCAAAGCCTCTCTCCGCCCCGTCTTGCGAGCACACCGGAGCCTTGGACCGAAGCCACCAGGACCCCAAGCTGGCCCCGTCGCTCCTCCTCTTCCCTTTGTTTTCCTCCTGTCTTCTCACGTTTGTCTCTCTCTCTCTCTCTCTCTCTCTCTCTCTCTGCGCCCGCGGTCAACCCCGCTCCGTTCGGTGACCCCCACTTGCTGTCGTCTCATTCCCGATCGGATCTGGAGGGATCCGTTCGGATCGACATTTCCAAGCCTCGTTGCCGGCCTCCCCTTGCTTCTCCGTGCGAGCTCACGAGGAGGACAACCCCAGCGACAAGTCCCTTCTGCCTGCGCCGCCAGCTCGCGTTGACCCTGCCAGCGACCGATGCGTGGGCTGCATCGGGTGCCAGCCACCTGCGACACCCGCTCCAGCGCCCCGCTTGGGCCTCCTGCCGAGCTGGCCTGCTCGACTGCGCCCCATGGTCTGCCTCCACCTCCTCACCAACGGACCGAAGCCCATGGGTGAGCTGCTCCCTAGCGCCTCTCTGTTGGCCCAAGTGCAGATTCGGCCTGATGTATATTTTTTCTGCTATGAACGAATTTCGCTATTTCCATAAAAACTGCATATTTACAGATTACCCCCTGCTATTCATGCATTTAATAACTAATTAACCTTAGCTCCAAATCTAATAAACTTTATATGTATTTGGGATAGAAAAATGCCTAGTTTACCATGGTGTACTTGCTTTGCTTGTTTAACAACTCTAAAATTGTGTTTAGGGCAGAATAGTACCAAATCCATAATTTGCATATGAGGATTTACCGGAATTGTTGTTTGTTATTTCCGGCCTCATTTAAACTTGTCTAGATAGGTAGTTTTCATTATGTTTCACCTCTTGCCATGTTTAACAACATTTAATATTGTTGGGTACCTAAACGAGAGAGAACTAAATAAGCCGTGTGGTGTTTCATCAATATGCAACTCGTTGCATATTGAGCTCCACTTAATTTGTAGTATTGTTTGTGCACTTTGCCATGCCATGCTTCATTAAACCGGACATGCATCATAGTTGGTTGTGCATCATGCCATGTTCATGTGATGGTCGTTTACTATGTTGCTTGCTTCTTTCCGGGTTGCTGCTCTCGTTAGCTTCGGTTTCGTTCTGGAGTTGTGAGGATTCGTTCGACTACGTCCATTTGTCTTCTTCATGGACTCGTTCTTCTTCCTTGCGGGATCTCAGGCAAGATGACCATACCCTCGAAATCACTTCTATCTTTGCTTGCTAGTTGCTCTCTCTATTGCTATGGTGCGATACCTACCACCTGCTATATCATGCCTCCCATATTGCCATGTCAAGCCTCTAACCCACCTTTCCTAGCAAACCGTTGTTTGCCTATGTTACCGCTTTTGCTCATCCCATCTTATAGTGTTGCTAGTTGCAGGTGAAGATGGAGTTTGTTCCATGTTGGAACATGGTTATGTTGGGATATCAAAATATCTCTTATTTAATTAATGCATCTATATACTTGGTAAAGGGTGGAAGGCTCGGCCTTATGCCTGGTGTTTTGTTCCACTCTTGCCTCCCTAGTTTCCGTCATACCGGTGTTATGTTCCTTGATTTTGCGTTCCTTACGCGGTTGGGTGTTATGGGAACCCCTTGACAGTTCGCTTTGAATAAAACTCGTCCAGCAAGGCCCAACCTTGGTTTTAACATTTGCTACCTAAGCCTTTTTGGGTTCTGCAGACTCAAGGGTCATCTTTATTTTAAACCCCCGGGCCAGTGCTCCTCTAAGTGTTGGTCCAACCTGTCAGCCGCCGGTGCCCACCAGGGGCAACTCTGGGCTGGCCTACCGAAAGTTTGGACAATCCGGTATGCTTTTTTTATAATGCGGTATTTTGATGGCCTCCCTCCGAGAGTATAATTATGTGTTATTTATAAATTAACCCACACCTATGCAGGGAAGTTACTTGCGGTGGTGGCCACATGTATTCTATTGATGTTATAGTGTTGCATGTTGAAATTTACTTCAGCAAATGACAACGGGTGCAAGATTGATGTGTTTTTATAAGTTGGTTGGTGCGGATTGAATTGAGAAATCATTGACTAGTCAAAATCATGGACCAATTCAAAATTGAATACCTCACCTGGATAAGAGAGCTTCTCGAGAAAGTGTTGACCAAGTCAGAAATTAAGAACTCAATCAAAATCATATTGATGCTATAGTGTAGCATGTTGGCAGATGGCGAGAGAGTGTGCAAGACTGCTATATTTTTATAAACTAGTTGTTGTCAATTAATATGAGAAATAATTGACCAGTTAAAATCATAAACTAAATTTAAAATTGAACACCTTACTTGGATGATAAAGCTCCTTAAAAATTTATTGACAAAGTCAAAATTGGGAAGCCAATCCAAAACCAATGTCCTTAATTGAATGAGAGGCCTTCAACCCCTAGGGAGCTTAGTGATATAGGAGATGCCATCCTCTTGTAATAAAATTGCCATCCTCACAGTAATAAAAATTGTCACCCTATTATAAAAATGAAAAATGCCACCCCTCATACAAATAAAAATGTCACCCTCTTACAATAAAAATGATATCCTCTTATAATAAAAAAATTGTCATACTCTTATAATAAAACTTCCCCATGACAAGTAAAAAAACCCATGATTTTGGACGAATTAAAAACAAAAAGCTTCAAAAATGCCAAAGTTATATATAAATATCAGTTTTACCATGAATATTCACAAAGCCCCCCACCAGCCAATTGGCAAAAGCCTAGTGCTCTTGTAAAGAGGCCGCGGATAATCACTTTGGTCGCTCAAAAAAATCACTTTGGTCCCTAAAGTTAAAAAAACAGGTGAACCAATGCTCAAGCTTGTGTTCTTTTAGAGAAACTATGGGAGTATGCTACATATTTTTTGTAAAAATAGGGTACAAGAAATGTATTTGCAAAGAAAAATAAAATAGGGAGCTATACAAAAACAAAACAAACCTATAGTAAACCTATGGCAAACAAGGCAAACAAACAAAACAAATACAACAAGTAAATACATGAAGGCCAACTATTTGAAAGCATTATCCCAAGCTTCAAAGTGCACATAGTTCTTTTGAGTTGCTCTATGAGTGAGCTAATGAAGTTCCATTTTAAATTTTCTCCTTCAACTATAAAGGTTTTGTTGCAATATGCCCTAGAGGCAATAATATCGTATTAGTATACTTCCATCTTTATAATTAAGAGTTTATATTCTATGCTATAACTACTATGATCCTAGAATATGAGCTTTAGTGGAAAACTCATATGCACGTGTGGAATGATAAATAGTAAAACCTGATCCCTAGACTCGCCCATAAGACTAGCTTAAGTGTTGTTGGTGATCATGTTTTCTGGATCTTAAGATATCGTTAGGTGTAATGATAGTCCTGAATTTTTTTGAGAATATGACATTGCAAGAACGATCATATTGAATTAACCCAAACTTGTTTGCTATACTTTGAGGTACTATTGTCACAAGTCAACCGTTATATCACGGAGAGCTAATGTATGCTTTAGTTCCTTAGACAATGAGAGTATCATAGTCACTTCTTACCGTACAATGGACTCTGGGATTGCTCAAATGTCATTTGTAACACGGTGATCATAACGACTACTTACAGGTTCATTGGAAAGTTTGAAAAAGGGTTTGATAGCTCAAGAGTGGGATTTTCTACTCCAACAATGGAGAGATATTCTTAGGGCCCTCTTGGTGTGATGGTATCCATCATCGTCTGGTCAGACACAGGTGACTAGGTCACATGGATGACGGAACATGTCAACGAGAAACAAGAACAAAACCAGTAACGAGGATACTAGTATAGTGAGCATGAGAATGACTCAATAGGATACTGATATATCTCACCTCGAATTTTGCAAAGTATCGTGAACCAAAGGGAATAGCACATGATCACCAAAGGTTCTCTCGAATGTCATTCATGTATTCATAGTGATCAATATGGATGTCCACGATTATGCTATTACTCATTGACCGAAAGGGGTTTTGTTTAGGTCTATATTTTACCGAATCTACAGGGTCATAAGCTTAAAGGAATCATGATTTGCCGAGTGTTAGTGGATCTAGAGTTATGAGAAAATATTTATGAAATAGTTTCATTAATATTATAAATAGTTTCAGGAGGAACTGGAAGCATCCCGAGTTACTGGGAGAGTTTTGGGGTTTTCCGTGTAATGACCGAAATTGATATAGGTGAAAAATGTTTCTAGGGATGTTAAATTAATAATAAAAAGCTCTAATAATAATTAGGAGGCTTTTATAATTATTAAAATATCAACTGGTCTTAAAAGACCAAGTGGTGGAGAGTTATTGGGCACTAGGGGCCAATAACACTTGCCCCCATATCTTGTTGGACAAGCTAGGGAAGGAAAAATTGGAGGGGAACTCCCCCCACTCTTGGCCATCCAAAGGAGGAGGTTTTCTTTCCCCTTGTGGCGCCCCTCCCTCTCCTCCAACCTATATATACTTGAGGATTTGGCCCTTTGTAGACATGTTTTTGGAGTTTCCTCTAGTTCTCTAGTCCTAGTTCTAGTTGATCCAATTAGAGCTAGATATAATCCTCTCCCTCTAATTCCCCCGTATCAGTTAGCTCTGGACGGCGAAGCGCTACCGGATCATGAAGATTGTACGCTTTTCTTTTCCTTTTTTGCAAACTATGGACAAGTCATGCTTTCAGTCTTCGGTTCGAGGGATTGTTCGTGAATGGCTCGAGGGACTTCAAGTATGATATACACCGACTCTTCTTCAGCCGCAACTCGGAGTTGGTAACAATCCGATCTAAACCTCTATACGCATCTTCATAGCATTCCTGGTTCGATCGTAGGATAATTTGTTTTGTTTTGTATGGTGTTTCCCAACAGTGGTGTCATGAGCGGTTCTATGAGTAGACACTGGTGCGCATCGGTGCTATACAAATGGTTTTTAACCCCTTTCCGCGATGGCATTTGGAACCATCTCCAAGTGAGTGTGGGTGATAGGGGGGTCCTTCCCACATGACCCAGAAACCATCGGGGATAGGGCCCCTACAGTACTCCTACTCGTTTCTACTCGCATTGCCATCACAGTCGATATTCTGTGGTGCTACGTTTACGATGCGCAACCCATCACAAACGGTTCACTATTATAGAACGTGTATGATGCGCAGCCCATCACAAATGGTTCACTGTTAAGAAGATTAGCTAATTGTCATACGAGTGTCGGACAGGATTATGAAACGTCCGTCCGTCGTAACATCATCATACACGACAACTATCGCACACGCTATTCTGTGGTGCAACGTTTACGATGCATACTTCATCAGAAACAGTTCATGGTTGCGAATCGTGTATGATAAGGCAACTAACACAAACGTTTAGTTTGCCAGCACCGTTTGTGATATTGTCTGACATCGCACATGCTTTGCAAACAACAACTGTGTGCATGCTTGCACATGTTTCCTCTCTGTGAACCGTCTCGGATTATGGTGTATATCGCAAACATTTGTTTTAACAACCGTGTGTGCAGTAACAATCTGGAGAGCATAATTTCACCGTAATTTAATTGCTGCTATTTCAAATTGTACCAGATTTGAATTTGAATGCATGCTACAACTTTATTCATATCCATCAGGTTCAAACAATCAATGCATTATTCGATTCATAGGTACATATGTTCAAGAATTACATAAGAACCAAATAAAGAATGATGAACCACAGTTTTATACTTTACTATTAAAGATGGTAAAGAAAGAGGCGAAATATATTCTGGTTGCTGAACAAGGTGAAGCGGAATGCCCATATTGTGCCCTCCTCCATGCAGAAGGCACACACGACTCTAGTCCAATCCCTTGTGATGGCCGACCGCCCATCCTTCACGGTATTCATGAAAAAATCTAGATAATCATCGTGTTTTGGTAGAAACACTTTAACCCTTGCATGCCCACCAATCATATAGTTTGAGAGGTAATCTTGAGTAAACTACTTTGGCAACCACTGCAAAGGAAAAAGATTCAGACATTATCATCTAACACAACTCATTATGGGCAGTAAAAAGAAGGCTGCATGGTTCTTACTTACCATCCCGCAGTTTGTTGTTGTCTTGGATAAAGTGTAAACAAATAGTTTAATTGCCATCTTTGGACCCATTTTACTAACAATCTTTATCAACTTCCTCACTTGATGCTGGTTCATCGATATCTCATTGCCCCATACACAGAAAGGGTCGAAGCATGGATCTTTACCAATGACATATGTACCTAAAAGCACCAACTTAATATTAGAAGCTAAACATCAACTGCACAATGATGTAGTACAACACTCTTTTATAATATGTCTATATACATCCGTATGTGCTAGTCCATTTGAAATCTCTAAAAAAGACAAATATTTAGGAAAGGAGGGAGTATCTTATAACATCCAATACACTCACATATTAGATGAATTAACATCTTATATTATGGGCCAGAAGGAGTTTAGTGCATTCTTACAAATTATCGGTTGATTAACTGTTTTTGTATCCATGGGTTATAGTTAGTTTGAGCTAGTTCGGGCTCAAATATCCCTAAAGTATATCTAAACACGAGGGCTAGTTTGAGCTAGTTACATCTATAACCCACCCAAAAAACTATCCAACCCAAGAGGTGCTAATTGGAGCTAGTTCTCCTAGTGCATTTATTGCCAATCTAACCCTGCCATCCCAGCAACTCTTTGGATGGAGTTAGTTCAGGGTTAGTCATGAGCTAGAAACTAACTCTAACCTCTAGCTAACTTGAGTATCCAAACAGGGCTGTGTTGTTGTTGTTGTTGTTGTTGTTGTTGCTGCTGCTCTTCTACGTATATCTAGACATCATTAGAACATTAATGTAACACTCTTCGTTGTTGCTATGTAGCCTAGGATTGCATATTTAGACATTAAGTACAGTGCATGTTGCTATGTAGCCTCAGATATATTACATATGGCCCTAGTTAACCTAACGATAAATGGGCTGCAGATATATTCAGTTAAAAGTCTGATTCACCATTTAGTCCCTTATCAGCCGCCGGTCTATATGGTACCATCTACCGATATCCTGAACAGTGAGTAGATATAAGCCATTGGATGAAACTAACCTAGATGCAAAACAGTAGTCATTCCCAAAATTGTCCTGTGTAGGTACATTGAGAAGCATGTTAAGCACAACAGGCTAAACATCAACCAAAATTATCCATGGCAGACAAAATAATCTCTAAAAGATAGCTTCAGTGTGCAGGTTTAAACATGCTAGTAAAGCAAAACAAGTGGAAAGGTGTGCTAACTGCAATAGGCCTAACATTTAACAACAAGCAAACATAGTCATTCAAACTGGTATTGTCCCGGTCTAAGTACATTGGTTATTGTTAAATAAAAATGGAAAGGCGTGTTAACTACAAGATGCAGCAACCAAATGTAGTCATTCATAGTGGTATTATTGAAACTGGTACTGATGAAATTGAACTACACAGTTCATACTTGCACATATATAACATCACGTTGTGAATAACTAGTATAAACAAGGCATACTACGAACAACCAAAGATAGCATTTGAAACTGGACATATGCTAACTACAAACAATCGAACAATCAAAAAACTTTAAAAGAGGCATATGCTAGCTATAACAGGCTTAACAACAAGCAAATATATGCATTCCTATCGGTATCTTTAAAACTAGATTGATGAAATGCACTGCATAGTAAATAATTGCACATATAGAGCATCACATTGTGAACAACTGAAATAAACAAGGCATACGACAAACAACCAGATACAGCAATTAAAACCGGACATATTCTCACTACACTACAAAAGGGACTCGACAAAACAAATGATGGGTTTCCCCCTGTGAAGAGGCATGGAAAAACAAATCATGGGTTTCCTCACTTGTCATAGATGGGCTCATTACTGTGGGAAGAGCACGGACCCTGGATGCGCTCCATGTTATCGCAGATGGGCTCCTTCCCGTTGGAAGAGCACGACTGAAGGGTGCTCTCCCTGATGTCGCAGATGGGCGCTTTCCCCTTGGAAGCGCATATGTGCTCTTTCCCCTTGGAAGAGCCGGAGAGGGTGCCCTCCTCGTGGTCATCGTAGATGAGGTCTGACTTGGAAGCTGTGGACCCCAAGCCAGCATCGCAGAACATGTCCTTCAGAAATGACAAAAGGGGCTCGATGGCGATGTAGAATGGCAAATTGTTGACAACGGGCCAGAGGGGATCAGTGGCGGGGCCATGGATGAGATCGACGGTGATTGAACCCGAGGGGTTGGGGGTGGGCCACTTAACATGTGACATAGCCCGCCTCAGGCCGTCGCTGTCGATGACCTCAATGTCGTAGCCGGCGGCCGAGACATGCCTGCATACTCTAGCCTGCTGCTTGAGTGCCTGCCGCCAGTAATGGTCGTCAAATTCCTCGGCGACTTCGGGCAAAGAGACCGCTATACACCTCTTTTGGGCCAGTAGCTCCTCGAGCTCCACGGGAAGCGTAGCCGGGCTTAGGCTGTGACGCTCTGGAGTGGGGGATGGGGATCTATGGGAAAGGGGGCGTTTGGCAGGCATCATCTAAGAAACTCAGGGCGACCTGGGTACGGAAATCAGTGGGTAAGCTGCACGGGCAAACTGGCAGATGTTGACAATGGAGGCCTTGCGGCGGCAGTGACGGTGGTGGGGACCTTGCTAGGGTATCGAGCGAGGGGGGGTGTGTGTGTGCGCGCATGCCCGAGGAGGTTTTTGGGTGTGTGTGTGTGGAGGGGGCGCGAGGTGTTTGAGGAAATGATGCGGGTACTGAAAATTTTACTACGCGGGAGTCAAACGCGGGAGTGAAATGCCGGGCTATTGAAAATTTTGATGATAGTGCATCGCACACGGTCCGGAGATAACAAACGTGTGTTATGAAACAGAAAAACCCTCGATGCGGGTAGATATTTTCTAGGGATGCATGCGGGATCGGGAACAAGAAACATCACACATGGTCCGGAGATAACAACCGTGTGTTTTGAAACAGAAAAAACCCTCGAGGCGGGTAGATATTTTCTAGGGATGCAGGCGGGATTGGGAACAAGAAACATCGCACACGGTCCGGAGATAACAACCATGTGTTATGAAACAGAAAAACCCTCGAGGCAGGCAGATATTTTTGAGAGGGGGGCCTCATGGAGCCCAATGTACTGTGCAGATGTGTGCATGATAGGGGCACCGGCGTGGCACACAGTTAGTTTGAGTGAACCGTGTCTGTTGCGTCATCCGACTTGTCTAATGTTCATAAATTTGGCGAAAAATGACGCGAGAGAGGGTCAGAACACGAAGACACTTGCATGTTGACCAAATTTATGTATCAAAAGGGCGGTTTGATTTTCCAATACCAAATGCAACTTTGATGTGGCACCTCTCTTGCAAAGCGCACGGTATTGCTTGCCCCCACCCCCTCATGTCGGCACGAAGGGAATCCTATGCTATGAGTGCATGCCCCCTCCCCCCCAACCGAGGTTCACCTAGCAAAGTGTGAAGTAGCTAGCAGCTCCCCTCCTCCCTCGTGTCAGCACGAAGGGAATCCTAAGCTATGAATGCATGCCCCCCAACTGAGGTTCATTCACCTAGCAAAGTGCGAAGTAGCTAGCAGCCTCCCTCCCCCGTGTCGACACGAAGGGAATCCTAAGCTATGAATGCATGCCCCCCAACTGAGGTTCACCCTAGCAAAGTGCGAAGTAGCTAGCAGCCCCCTCCCTCGCGTCGGCATGAAGGGAATCCTAAGCTATGAATGCATGGCCCCCAACTGAGGTTCACCCTAGCAAAGTGCGAAGTAGCTAGCAGCCCCCCTCGTGTCTACACGAAGGGTATCCTATCTATGAATGCATGCCCCCCAACCGAGGTTCACCTAGCAAAGTGTGAAGTAGCTAGCAACCCCCTCCCTCATGTCGGCATGAAGGGAATCCTAAGCTATGAACGCATGCCCCCCAACCGAGGTTCACCTAGCAAAGTGCGAAGTAGCTAGCAGGCCCCCCTCATGTCGGCATGAAGGGAATCCTAAGCTATGAATGCATCCCCCTCTCCTCCAACCGAGGTTCACCTAGTAAAGTGCGAAGTAGCTAGCAGCCCCCCTCGTGTTAGCACGAAGGGAATCCTAAGCTATGAATGCATGCCCCCCAACCGAGGTTCACCTAGCAAAGTGCGAAGTAGCTAGAAGCCCCCTCGTGTCGCCATGAAGGGAATCCTAAGCTATGAATGCATGCCCCTAACCGAGGCTCACCTAGCAAAGTGCGAAGTAGCACCCCCACACACACTTTCAGTCGGCGGGACAGAGAGGCATATCTCACCAAGATAGATCGTAAAACGAACCAAGAATAATCCACCTCGGTCGTACAACCTCTCTCTTGTTGTTGGTCAAAGTGATGGCCTTCCATGAGACCTCGGAGATGGGCTAGCTCGCCAATAATCACGCAAGTAGCTAGTCCCCAAAGACAACCACTGCATGCATGTGGCCCAAACATATGTATGGAGAGGTGTGTTTTTGAGTAACAATGGAACAAATTTAATGTGGCACCATGATTTCAACCTAGAAATCCCCACACTGAGTGAGGGTTAGGTTGACGATGCATATGTATGTTACACCACACTTCAAGCCAACGACGGGGATTCATGCATGCATGCGTGCATAGTACACTACAAAAAAAAGACATCTGTGACATTTTGGGCCGAACGAATTTTTTTTCTATCATACATATGACACTTCTATGACGATAATTGTGACAAAACCCGGTATCATCATAGATGTGGTGGGCTCCTACTTCTATGACAGAAAATGGGCTTTTCGTCCTGGGCGGGCTGGAGACGCAGCTGCATGACATTCTTTGGGCCATCCATGACGGAAAAAACCGTGGTAGAAGCGAGGGGGAGGAAAATTTCGGGGAGTTCCCGGTTACGGTGGGAGGTCGGGGGCTGAGAGATGCGCGTTTCCCTCATACACGTACGCGTGTGTGTGTGCGAGGCGTTGGCTCTAACTAAACCCGAGTGAGGCGTTGGGCTCTAACTGAACCCGAGCGATTGCACTGCAGGCTACGCGTTACTGAACCCGAGCAATCGATCGATGGCTGTTAACTGAACCTGATCGAGTGATTCCTTCGCTACTGCTGCTAACTGAAGCCGACCGATGCTACCTCTGGGATGAACACTGAGCGTTGCCGGGGGGGTGGATGAACAGTAAGCGATGGCGTTGCCTCTGGATGAACAGGACCCCGTGGTGTGGTGGAGGGCTGGATGAACAGTAGACGGTGGAGGGGTGCCCGTGGAGGGGTGGTTGAACAGGACCCTGTGGTGTGGAGGCCTGGATGAACAATAGACGGTGGAGGGTGCCCATGGAGGGGTGGTTGAATAGTAGCCGGTGGAGTAGCGCACGGTGGAGGCTGGATGAACAGGAGCCCGTGGAGGCTGGAGGAGGTCGACGGTAGCTCGTGGAGGCTAGAGGAGGTCAGCGGTGGAGATGAACAGTATCCCATGGAGTCCCGTTTTGCTGTATGCCACACCCCTCCCGATGAATAGGACCCCTGTTATGACCGTAGGAGGTCCGTTTCATCCGTTTGCGATACGCCACACCCCTCCCGATCAACAGGACCCCCGTTTCGACCGTAGGAGGTCCGTTTCCTCCATTTTGCGGTACGCCGGACCCCTCTCAATCAATAGGACCCCGTTCCGAATGTAGGAAGTCTGTTTCCTCCGTTGTGCGGTACGCCAGGCCTCGATTCCATCGCCTGTTCTGTCCAAGCCCTCCCGATAAAGACGACCATGCATTCTGTTCTGACCCAGCCGGTTGGCTCCCACGCGTTCCGTTGCCTCCCGATGAACACGACGCATTCCGTTGCCTCCCCATGAACACGACGCATCCCGTTGCCTCCCCATGAACACAATGACGACACTGTTTCTCTGTTCTGACCCAGCCATGTACACGAGCCCTGGCCGTACATATGCACGAGTAGGCGTTCGAGACCCCGCCCGTATGTACACATACATGGCCGTATTTTCTTTCTTGCACCCTGGCCGCTGTATGTACGTGTACATGCTACGTGTGCACCTCTATTACGACACGTACGCGCCTCTACTACGACAGGTGCGCGCCTCTGAATCCACCAGTATATATGTACATACACGTTCGTGACCAGAATGACAACGCTACGTACGCTTCGACCAGGCGGGTCCTGACTGTCAGGCACTTCATTGCCTGCGAAATGTAGCTGGTGGGTCCCAGCAGTCGCGGGGCGAATCATTTTTTTGCTCGGACGCACTTCCTTGCGTGTGAAGATGTAGCTGGTGGGTCCCAGCAGTCAGGGGCAAACGTTTTTTCGTTAAATACGGTGGCCCGTCTAGTGGGTCCCCGCTGTCAGGTGGAGGAATAATTATTTTGCACGTAATAAGGAGGCACTTCCTTGCTGCGGCCGTGGACCCAGCTGTCAGCCTCTCCACGTACAGTCCATGTCCAATGGAAGCCGTTCCTTGACCATGTTGACCACGCCACACCGAGAGCACCAGGGCGGTGGATGATGGCGAGGCCTAGGAAGGGGATGACGCGGAGCCGGGGAAGATGCGTCAGTGGATGCCCACGCATAGAGGGGTACGAGGGTTCACTGGTTCGCTGCGGTGTGAGGCTGCCATCGCCGCAGAATAACAGGGGGTGTCGGTCGTTGACCATGTTGACCAGGCCGCGCTGAGAGCACCAGGGCGATGGACGACGGTGAGTCCTAGGAAGGGAACTACACGGAGGCAGGGAAGACTCGGCTGTTGTTTCCCACGCGGAGGGAATTATGACTATACGAGGGTTTACTGATTCGTCTGTCGTCGCCGGAGAATAACACCAGGTGTGGGTGAGTAGAGGGATGGCTAGGCCAGCGATGGGAGTACGGTGGGGCGGTGAGGCCTGCGCGATAGCACAACCGGCCGCGGGGAGGAGGGAGCAGGCAGTCCCGCCGGCGCTTGTTTGAGCGGCTGGAGCACGAAGAGTAGAGATTGAAGAAACATGACGGCCGTTCGACGGACATCCAACAGTCACTGCTTGTGCTTCAACCTTTTTTTAGGAAAGCCTCAAATCTGTGGAAAACAGCATACAACCCATCTGCCATTATTTCTAATAATTTACAGCCCATTTGCTAATTCTTAAGGTTTTTTTTGGAGCCCATATTCTTTTTGTTAGCATTACAGCCCATATTGTGGCCACGGTTAAAAAATTATATGAAATTTTGCATATTTCGGTGCGGTCTGAACTGTTTTTAATCCCGAAATTTCGACTCAAATTCAAACTAATTTTAAAAATAAATGTATATCAATATAAAATCCAACAAATTCTCCACGTATAAAAATTAATGTAATTTAAAATCTCGAAATGAAAAAAAGACATTTGAAACTAATTGTCGGTTTGATGCGTTTTAAAAATGTACATCCCATTTCTCATTACTAATGGGCCATTTTCTCGGCCAGCCGAATGAAAGCTCTCCTTGTCTTGAAATATTTGCAGCCCAACAGGCCTGACAAAGCGACTTACTTGGCAAATCACCAAAAAACCGGGCTGTGGCCATGGACCCATCTGTCAGCCTCTCCACGTACAGTACTCTTCCGATGGAAGTCGTTCCTTGACCACGTTGACCACGCCGCGCGGAGAGCACCACGGCGGTGGACGACGGCGAGGCCTAGGAAGGGGATGACGCGGAGTCGGGGAAGACGCGACAGTGGAAGCCCGCGCGGTGAGGAGTATGAGGGTTCACTGGTTCGGCTGCGGTGTGAGGCTGCCGTCGCCGCAGGGCCTGGCCAGCGGTGGGAATAGTAGGGGGCGGTGAGGCCTCCGCGGCAGCACAACCGACCACGGGAGGCAGGAGCATGCGACACGACTGGCGCTGCTTTGGGCGGCTGGAGCAAGAAGACCAGAGGTTGAAGAAGCACTACGGCCGCTGGATGGACATCGTACGGTCGCTGGAGCTAGAATCATTCATATTGACTAAGTTGACAAAGCCCTTCGTCCCCGTCAACTTAGTAGGCCCACAAGTCAGCCTCCCACCAAGGTGGGTCCCAGCTAGCCGGGGGAGTATTCATATTTTTGTGCGTAATAAGGAGGCACTTCCTGTGGGTCCGAGCTGACAGCGGGGGGAACATTTTTTTCGCGAAATACGGTGGCCCGTCAGGTGGGTCCCAGCAGTCAGGGGGCAAACGTTTTTTTCACAAAATATGGTGGCCCGTCTAGTGGGTCCCTGCTGTCAGTTGGAGGAATCATTGTTTTCCGCATAATAAGGAGGCACTTACTTGCTGCGGCCGTGGACCCAGCTGAGACTCTCCACGTATAGTATACTTCCGATGGAAGTCGTTCCTTGACCATGTTGACCTCGCCGTGTTCCATTGCATGCATGCGTCCATGGGCGTGGTGCGTCCCCACTATCAGCCTCTCAGGTACAGTCATCTTCCAATGATTCTCGGTTGTTGACCATGTTGACCACACCGTGCCGAGCGCATCCAGACTGGAATGACCCAGAGATGGGGAAGATGGGGCAGTGGAGTCGCAGATGGAGAGGAGTGGGAAACTTCACTGGTTCGGGTGCGTGGCAGCACAGCCGCGGTGCCGCCCATGGGAGACAGGAGCGAGAACAGAGGTTGAAGAAGGAGCACGGCTGTTGGATTAACATCCAACGGTCCAGCTGCTAGAATCATTTGTTGATTAAGTTGACAAAGCCGTGCGTACACGTCCGCTTAGTAGGCCCACAAGTCAGTCACCAAATCTGATGGGTCCCAGCTGTCAACGGGATGAATAATTTTTTTCGTAAAACAAGGAGGCACTTCCTTCCATGCGAAGATAAAGCCGGTGGGTCCCAGCTGTCAGGTGGAGGAAACATTTTTTCATCTTAACAAGGAGGAACTTTCCTTGCGTGCGACCATGGACCTCGTGGGTCCCAGCCGTCAGGCTCTCCACGTACAGTCCTCTTCCGATGACTCTCATTTGTTGACCACGCCACACCGAACGCAGCGAGGCCCCGGACGGGAACGACTCGGAGATGGGAAAATGCAGCAGTGGAGTCGCAGATTGAAAGGAGGAGAAGGGTTATAACTGGTTCTGTTGCAGCGTGGGGCTGTAGTCGGTGGAGAATAACAGGAGGTGTCGAGGGGTGGAGGGATAGCCTGGCCGGCGGTGGGGTAGCGCTTCGCAGCGATGCGTGCTAAGCAGAGCCGCTAGCCGCCGGAGGCCGGACCAGGCGGTCCCGGCGACGCTGGAGGAAGAAGACAAGAGATTGAAGGTGCATGCTGGACATTGGATATAAATCCAATGGTTGTGGATGACACAACCATTTGTTGACCAAGTTGACAACGCCCTGTGTAGGCTTCGACCTATTGGCCCACATGTCAGCCTGCAAAAATGTGGCATATATTTAACCCATGTTTTCTAGAATGTACAGTCCATTTGCTGCGCTGGGTGAACAAATAATTTCGCGTCAATCAGGCCCATTTATATTTTCTAAGAAATCCTAGCCCATTTGCACTTCCTTGAAATACACGTATTAGGTGGGCTCGTTATATATAATGTTATGTTAGAAGGAGAAATTAATATCAAAGAATAAACCGGAGAGGCACATTATATATATATGTATATATATATAATTAAGAAATTAGCGAGTTATTGATCAAAATAAAAATGAGCGTGTTATTATTAAATTGGTCCTTAAAATCTTCGCAAGCTTTTGTACACAATCACCAGGATTTTCCTTGCCTGTGAGTCAAAACCAACCAGGATTTTCCTTGCCAACTTCCGTTAAACATTTACTTTTATAAGTTAATAACACGTGAGATGTTTTTATAATGTATATATAAGTCTCTATAAAATATACGATAATAGTAATAATATAAATCTTTCCCTAATAATAAAGCACGGATTGACTCTTTGGGTTCACCGTCACAATACGCTTCTTTCCGTGAATTTACGCTTTTAGTTTTTTCCGTTAGTTTTGATCGACAGTCTGTCCAATTGCTGCGAGGCGGTACTAAAAACTTTGTTCATCCTTCTGTATCTGTACGTTACCTGATTTTCACACATGTACTCGGAGTAATCCCACCTCGATTGCTTACATGAAAGTCTACCAGTTTATATACCGAGAAAAATTGCATATCAACCACGAGCCTCTTGAATCAACAAACATAGAATGAGAACGAAGGGAAATTGTACAACGAAACGGCAGTCCGGCGCGAAGCTGTTCAGTCCGGCGCTCGCCGGGGTGAGGAAGCGGAGGCGCAGCGCGCGGACGCCTGCGATGCAGCCTATTCCACACGCTGTCCACCTCTACACCACGCACGACATGGACACGAGAGCGGCGGCAGGGTGGCTTGAGGCTCGTGGTGGATCGGATCCAGCGAGGGGAAGTTCGGATCCGTCGGCTTGGAGAGGGAGGTGTGGAGGAGCACGCGGGACAGAGGGCGGAGGAGGATGGAGGCGGAATGCCAAGGTCAAGCTGTGGACTCGGAGTGGAGGAGCCATGGAGAG